>NW_006797362.1:335347-341328 GCF_000442215.2 Lipotes vexillifer
GAGCGGCTGGGGAACCAGTGCTGACCCCTCTGTCGAGGTCGTTGATCCCCGGCAGAGCCAGGCAGTCGCTGACTTTAGCTGTAAGCCATGAACGCAATCAGTTTATCACTACAGCCCTCTTATTGACCAAATGTTTCCAAAGGCATGAGACACCAGTGACCTCAAAACGGGTCTTGGGGAAAGGAGGGCTAGGGATGCAGAGATGGAGACCAAACACTAACATTTCTGCCAGCAGGGCTCAGGCAACGCTGGCTCCCTGGCCCTGAAGCAGGCTGCAGGCTGCCAAGCCAGGTCGGGGCCTAGGAAAGGGAGGAAGGCCACCCCACAATGCCCTTGGGATACCTTGTCAACAGGCTAGCGTCCTTTGGAAAACACTCCAGAAAAAACAGCAAAAGTGAGACAGAGGATTTCCTTCCTCCTCTGACCTGTCAGAAATTCCCTTAGGGCTATTCCGGGAGCTGCGGGTCTGTCTTTATAACAATCCTAGACACTGGTCAAACTTTTCAATCCAGCCTGCAAACAGGAAATGGAGAAGGAAGCAAGATGGAAAAGACACGTCAGAGTCTGTCACTGTTGCTGGTTCCTGTCACGGGGGATAAAGCTGAGGAAACACAGAGTTTTCCGAGTTGTACTTGATGGGGGTGGAAGCTGAGACCCACAGCCTGGAACTGGGGGCCAGGGGGAAGGAAACAGAGCAGACCTTTACAGAAAGGGGTTAGCAGGAAAGAAAGAGAGTACCAGAGGCAGATGGGGAGGGGCTGCAGGGAAAAGAGAGAAAAGGGAGGGATGGGAAAGGAAAGATGGGCAGAGGAGAAAGCGGGGGTAGCGGGGGGAGGGGGGCGCTCATTGACTAGCCTGTCTTTACCTCTCGCTGCCTCTCCCATCTGCTATATGCTCTCAGTCAGCAAGTTCTTGCCACGGACACTTAAATTCTCTTCACTTTATCGGCCCCACTGCCCGACCCTCCAGGTCCTTCCCGCCTCTCACCTGGACCTTGTCAGTGGTTTCCATTAGTCTCTTAGTTTCAGTTTCTCCCATCTCCAGCTCATCTTTCCACCCCTCTAGGCTAACCTTCCTAAACTAATTTTTTCATAATTTTCTTACCATATCATATCATTTTTTTCATAACCCTCTCTTCAACTTTCACCACCCAATTTGGTGTAATGGAAAGAACATGGGATTTTTGTAGAACAGACCTCAGGTGTTGGCAGTCTCAGCGCTATTGACGTTTGGGACCCGATCATTCTTTATTGTGGGGGGCTGTCTTGTGCATTGTTGGACATTTAGTGCATTCCTATTACCCAGTAGCACACCCCTATCTCCCCACCTCCAACTTGCTACAACCAAAAATTTCTCCAGGCATTGCCAAGCCTCTTCTGGGGGACAGAACTGCCCCCAGTTAAGAAACACTGACCTAGATCCAAACCCTGACTCTGTTACCTACTAACTAGATTCCCTTGGTGATGTGATGGATGGAGAAGCATATGAAGAGACGTAACTTAATTGAACCTTTAGTTTCCCTGACATTAACACAGGGCCGACAATAGCTACCTTACTGAGCCATCGTGAGAATTAAATACTTCTAACACATAACACATACTTAAACCTAACACAATGCCTAGTACACGATAAGCACTCAGCAAATATTTGTTTCTTTCCCTAATCTACATTCTCTCATCCAAAAGACTTTAGCAGTTATCATTGTATACAGTCCAAACCAGAGGTCCCACCAACATTTAGCCCCATCCTGTATGTATCAGTTAGCCATTTGTCTGTTATTATCAGGTACAAACAACAGTAGATTAACATAGGAGCTTCTCTCTCCAATTACAGTCTAAGCGAGATCAGTCCAGGCCTGATACAGCAGCCACGTGTCGTCTGCGTCCAGGCTCTGTCTATCTCGTTCCTGCCACCTTCAACATCTCATGGTTTAAGACAGCTGTTCCAGTGCCCACCAGCACATGTCCACTTCCAACCAGGGTTGAGGAAAGAAGGGTGAAAGGGGAGGGTGCACTTCTTATTTTAGACAATTTTACAATTGGGAGGTTGGCTGCATCACGTCTTCCGCTCACATTTTATTGGCCAGAACCGAGTCACATGACCACATCTAACAGCAAAGGACATGTCTGGCCAGAGAGCCAAGTGCTCAGCTAAAGCTTCTATTAGCGTGGATGAGAGAAGAGATCTTGGGAGGACCTGTGGCTGTCAGTGTCTGTGGATAGCCCCATCTTCCACAGTTCTACTGGAGGAGCCACATCTTCCGCCAGCCTGCACTACAGACTATCTCCCTCAACACCTCCCACTTTCTCCTCTCCACCCTTTTGCTAGCCTTGTCCCCCGAGGGGGGCTTGCCTTCCCTTTTGCCCTGCCAACCCCAATCCTGTACATGCTTTGAGGCTGAGCTCAATCGCACCTACTCCTTTATTCTTTCTTTTTTTTTTTTTGGCCCTGCTCTGTGGCATGTGGGATCTTAGTTTCCCTGACCAGGGATCCATCCCATGCCCCCTGCGTTGGGAGTGTGGAGGCTTAACCACTGGACCACCAGGGAAGTCCCCCACCTCCTCCTTTAAACCTCCCCCAGACGTCCCCCACCCAGAGCAAGGGCTTGCTTCTCTAACCTCCAAAAGGGTTTATGGCCAGCCTGATTACCCAAATCTGAGTCATACTGGCTAGAAGGGCCAGTTGCCAATCTCTTTGCTTCTTCCCTTCCTAAAAGACTTCTAAGTTCTCTGAGAGACTTAGCCCATGGTGTTTGCTTTTTCAAATCCCGATGTAAAGCATTGTATTAATTTGCTAGAGCTGCTACAGACTGGGTGGCTTGAACAACAGAAATCTATTTTCTTACAGTTCTGGAGGTTAGACGGTGGAGGTGAAGGCGCAGGCAGGGCTGGTTTCTTCTGGAGGGTCTCTCTCTCTCTCTGGCTTGTAGATGGCCATCCTCTCCTTGTCTACACATGGCCTTCTCCCTGTGCCTGTCTGAGCCTTAATCTCCTCTTCTTATAAGGACGTCAGTCCTGTTGGATTAGAACCCACATATACGACCTCGTTTCACCTTAGTTACCTCCATAAAGTCCCTATCTCCAACTACAGTCATATTCTGGTACTAGGGGTTAGGGCTCTGACGTATCGTTCTGGGGGGACACAGTTCAGCCCATAACAACCATACTGTAGATGCTCAGGAGATATTTCTTATCTATCTGATTAAAAGACACAGAAGGAGAAAGAATAATCACGCCTCTAACTCACTCCTGTGCCCAGGACCTCTCAGTAATGTTCAGCATGGTTACTTCTCTGGGTGGGAGGAATATTCTATCTTGGAGAAGGGGTGGGGATTTCCAGGAATTGGGGCACCACCCACCTTTTGGCCCTTTATGGTTGGCCCTGGAACTGTCATGGCGCTGGTGGATATGTCATTTAGCATACTAATGTATTATAACGTGCATATAATGAGGCTCAAGGTCTACTGGAAGTAGAGTCTTCTGCCAGCTTGGGCCTAGTAGGTTCTAATCTGTTTTTGTCGTATCCTGTTCTTAACGGTTGTGTCATTCTTTATTTTATTTTTTATTTTTGGCAGTACGCGGGCCTCTCACTGTTGTGGCCTCTCCCATTGTGGAGCACAGGCTCCGGACGCGCAGGCTCAGCGGCCATGGCTCACGGGCCCAGCCGCCCCACGGCATGTGGGATCTTCCCGGACCGGGGCACGACCCCGCGTTCCCCGTGTCGGCAGGCGGACTCTCAACCACTGCGCCACCAGGGAAGCCTGTTATTCTTTTAATGGTTGTGCCTTGCCCCCTTCCTTCCAGTCTCAGCACCAAGCTCTGTTTGGCCATCCTGCTGGTGCCAAAACAGGATTATTTATTAATTCCTTCTATCTTCTCCATCATGACACACTATCTTCCCCAACACACACACACACACACACACACACACACATTCTTCCTTCTCTAAAGATCCTTATCTCAGTGAACTGTATCACCATCTCCCCAGGACTAAACTCTCCCTCAGGTTTTACCTTCTTAATACTTCTTTTCATTGCCTCTTCTACCAGTTGACTTTAGGCCACTGTCACCTCTCACTTAGATTACCGAAAGCAGCCTTCTTTCCAATCTCCCTGCCTTTAATCCACTCTCTCCTCTTCAACCAAAGCGATTTTTCGGAAACATAAATACAATGATATCACTCCCCTGATTCAGACCTTTTAGGAACTTACCACTGGCCTTAGACAAAATTCCAAATTTGTTAGTCTGGCAAAAGAATTCTTCATGCTGTGAGCCCTTTTCTATTCAGCTTCATCTCTCACCCATCCCCCCTGACACTATTATGTTACATTACTTTATCACATTACATTACCATATTACATTACTTACAATTTCTCAGAGAGGTCTATACTCTCCTTCTGCCTCCAGCTTTTTTTTTGTTGTTGTTGTTGTTCTTTTTTTTTTTTGCGGTACGCGGGCCTCTCACTGTTGTGGCCTCTCCTGTTGCGGAGCACAGGCTCCGGACGCGCAGGCTCAGCGGCCATGGCTCACGGGCCCAGCCGCTCCGCGGCATGTGGGATCTTCCCGGACCGGGGCACGAACCCGTGTCCCCTGCATCGGCAGGCGGACTCTCAACCACTGCGCCCCCAGGGAAGCCCAGCCTCCAGCTTTTATACACGTTTTTCACTCTGCCTGGACTCCTTTCTATTTTTCCTTCTCCTGGTCAATTCTTATTGATATTTCAGGTCTCAGTTCAAGATATTACTTCCTCCAAGAAGCCTCTGATCATCATTTGAGAAACAGTTTGTCTGCAAACCCCTTCCCAGGAACCAGCCACCTCCCCCTACCTTCACACACATTAACACCCTCCCCGGCAGATTTCATTTCCTGACCGCTGAGCTCCTCCTGTCCTTTGCTCATGTCTCTGTTAAAGCATTTATCACACTGTAATTTGCACTCCTGTCTCCCCTTCTGGTATGCAAGCTCCTTGAGGACAGGAGGCTCTGCCTGATTTCTGAGCTAGAAATCTGTTTGTCGTTCCAGATCCCCACTCTGCTCTTCTCTGCCCTGCTGTGAACCCCAAGAGGCTGACTCATACCAACTATATCAACAGAGTTCAGCCAATGGAGAGGGAAGTGAAGGAGGTCAAGGTTTTCACCCCACCCGCAAGATAAGTCCTTCAACCTAAGGTCACACACAGCTCCTGCCAGGTGGCCCTCTCCACATGGCTCTCTCTTTTTGGATTCTGGGAATGTTCTCTCCCTTTACCCCTTCAGCCCAGGGTTGACAACATCATCCTTATATTACTAGCTCCAGGGTACTACACTACGCCTTGTTTTTCTACACCCTATCCACCTTCGAAAAGTCTCTTTAGTAACTCTCCTCAAATGACTAATTACCCAATTTAAGTTTGCCAGGATTTGACTAGTTTCCTCTTTGAATCCCTTGCAAATAATCTAGGACATAAAAGTTGAATGAACGAATGATGAGCAAGTGAATGACTCAGCGAGGAGAACAACCCAAGCCATTGGCTAGCTCGGCTTAATCAACCTCCGTATCACCTCCATTTCACAAGGAGGGGGACAAAAAATCCCAGTTTAGAGCTTGGAACTAAAGTGAGACAGTTTTAGGGTTGGCAAATAAGGGGATACCAGGGGCTCTTTTGGCGGGACGTGTGGTGGGGAATCGGAAAGGGGCTGTTGGGCAGATGAGCTTTTACAGGCAGTGCCCAAGCCCTTCTGCAGAGCTTCCAGAGGGCTGGGCATATCTCCCCCGTGAGCCCATAAGGGAAGTCCATTTCCTGCAGTGATGTTGTCCCAGGCAGTAACTATGGGTGGGAAGGGCTCTCAAGCCTTCCTTTTTTTTTTTTTTTTTTTTTTTTCTTTGGTATGCGGGCCTCTCACTGTTGTGGCCTCTCCCGGAGCACAGGCTCCGGACGCGCAGGCTCATTGGCCATGGCTCACGGGCCCAGCCGCTCCGTGGCATGTGGGATCCTCCCGGACC
>NW_006797362.1:341474-343553 GCF_000442215.2 Lipotes vexillifer
GCTCCAGACGCGCAGGCTCAGCGGCCATGGCTCACGGGCCCAGCCGCTCCGCGGCATGTGGGATCTTCCCGGACCGGGGCACGAACCCGCGTCCCCTGCATCGGCAGGCGGACTCTCAATCACTGCGCCACCAGGGAAGCCCTCAAGCCTTCCTTTTATTTCTCTTGGTCTCACCCATAGAGAAGTGCTTAGAAAATCACTAGATACGTTGCTTCCTCCATCCTCCCCCTCAAATCCAGCAGCCAGAAATTCAAGCTCTAGAGGTGTGGGAGGGGAAAGGCCAGCAATTGTCAAAACAGGATAGACTGTATTATTGAGGAGAGTGGGGTTAAGGCCACAGCCTGGGGGCAGGATCTTCCGTCATGATTCATACACCACACAACCCGGTGGTGTCCTCCACGGTCCTGAGGGCTGTTTCGAGGTGGGAGAGACCTCAGTGCTCATCAAACCAGTAGAACCTGGGGCCCAGGGAGCGGACATGATTACCCAAGATCACACAGTAAGAACAAACCTACCATCTCTCTGCTACATTTACCACGATGCCTCCCGAGGACGGGGGATGCTTCCAAGATGTCAGGTTTCAGTGGGAAGGACAGGTTCACAACAGAAGAGGGGGCAGACGGGCTACAGGCTTCTTACACTCTGTGACTTCGAGAAGGGAATTAGCCCTGGCCAAGCCATGGCTACACACAGCAGGCCCTGTGCACGATGCTGTCAGGGTTAAGAGTGCTGGCTCCGGGCTCAAACAAATATGGACCTGAATTGTGTGTGACCCTGGATAGATGACTCAGCTCCTCTAAGCCTCAGGTTCCTCTTGCGTAAAATGAAGATAAAACGAATACCTCATAAGATTTGGGGGAGGATGAAACAAAACAATCCCCATTAAGCATTTAGCACATTTGAAAACTGGCACTGAATAAGCAAGTACGAAATATATGCTGGCTGTTATTTTTATCTCCAGCAGTTGTCTTACTTAACTCTCACAACATCCTTTAAGAGAGGGAGGACATAGGCTCAGAAAGGTAAGTGACTTGCTCAAATTTATGCATCCATTTGTATTTGTTAAGTTCCTCCCAATAGCCAGGCACTGTTCCAGACACTGGGGTTGGAGCAGTGAACAAAGCTGATGAAAATCCCTGCCCTCGTGGAGCTTACACTGTAGCTGGGGAAGACAGACAACAAATAAGAAATACAGGTGAATTGTACAATATGCCAGAGGTGATAAGTGCTGTGGAGAAACAAAGCAAGGAAGAAGGTGGAGTGAGGGTGTGGCGGACTCTGCAGTTTTAGAGAAGCCGCCGTGAAAGGCCTCCACCCGATCCCATTGAGCAAAGGCTTGAAGGAGGCAGGGGGGTAGGCATGTGGATCTCTGGGGGAAGAGCATTCCAGAGAAAGGAAAGCGCACATGCAAAGGCCCTGAGTCAGGCACCAAGGATTAGAGGGATAACCTGGAGGCTAATGCTCTGAAACAGCCTTAGAAAAGTGTTGTCAATTATGATGCTGGAAGCTGGGGTTTGAACCCAGAACTGATTCCCAAACCCAGGCTCACACACACACTCTGCCTTGCTGGGCCCCGTCACAGACTCCCTAGATAATTAGCTGGTGTGATTGTGAGGGCGGGGTGTTGATTCTGTTCTTTGTGTGGTTCAAAGTCAGATACCAGGAAGGGGGTGAAGAATTCCACTTCCAAATAAGTGTAATGTCTCTATCTTTAGAACCAAAAACGGGAATATAAATTTCGGTTAAGTACATGAACTTATAAAGACAGAATATTTGAAATCAGGGCATCCAAGACATCCAGGACATGGTCACTGTAAACAAACAAAAATGCTTTTCAATCCCAAAGATCCTCAGCTATTTCTCCTTTATCCACCCCTAATAAAGAGCATATGAGAAACTTCTCCTTCACTGGCCCGGGGAAGGGGAAACTGGGTCTTGTTCAAATCCTCTATCTGCTGCGGTAGCAACAAGGTCCAAATAGGCAGCATGAAGGAGGGGGCGCTGGGAGGCTCAGAGACCCCGTCCTAACTTCTGGCCACTCTCGGGACCTTCTATGTGCCTCTTCCTTTTTGTCCTCTA
>NW_006797362.1:343563-346703 GCF_000442215.2 Lipotes vexillifer
CCACCCACCCACCCACATTTCTGAGCACATTGCTAGGAAGGATCGAAGAGAACCTCTTGAAAGGTTCCCACTCCAGATTATTGCCAGGTAAACACACAGTGTATTTATGATGTAATGGGCCTGTGCAGGCAGAGCTGAACAGAGGAAATTGCTCACTTTGGGGAGGGGCAGGAACTCTTCCAGGCCATTACGGTCCACTAAGTTGCCTTTGCCAAGGTGAAATGGTTCCCTCGTGACTTGAAAAGTGAACAATCGTCTACCATTTCATAAAGCATTTAAGTTACCTGGGCCATGACCTTCCCCTTCTCTCTCCGTGAAACATCTGCAGCAGGGCTGCCATACTTCTGGTCAAAAGACTGGGAGAACAGAAGTATTTCAAGAGGGTGGGAGTTCGTGTGGAAGGAGGTTGGGCAGGGAGCAGGATGGAGAAGAGACAGCCTAGAGTTGTGGGAGGAGCCCCAGGGTTATACCAGAGAGGACTCTGGGCCCAGGTTCCGGTCCCGGGCATTTCCTGATACCACCCATCACCTGAGCCACCTGCAGGAAGTCCACAACTCTGGCCTCAGATTTCTCATATATAAAGTGAGAAGGTAATTGCCAAGTTCATATTCAGCTCTAAAATGCTGTGATGATAATCAAAAGAAGAAATTGCACGGGAGCATTTGTAATGACTGGGATGTCATGGTTGGGCTGAGATGATCCATCTTTGTTTCCGATCCACAGACCCCTTCAACTGAATGTTACTGACGCAGGACAGACTGAGACCTAGATGGGGTTTCATCCGGGCGCCAAAACAAAACACATGGAAGGGAGCTGGTCATTCTTACGTGGAGCTTGGAGGCCCAGAGGAAAATTGTACAAATAGGAGAGGGGCAAACATACACTCAGCCCCTGAAATTTTAATATCAGAAGATCATAAGCTGTATCAACAACCTGGTATCCCAGTTGGTGCCAACTAAGCCCGCTCGCTTAATTACATGCCGAGAGCGCTACAATTTAAAATTCTGGCAACCGTGTTCTGTGCAATTAAAAACAAACCAGCAGGCCTTCCTTGCGCCCCAGGATTTTGTTAGTTTGCTCCTGCTGTTCTTCCACATCCCTGGTAACGCAATGCTTTTCACCAAACATCCTCACTCCCCTGTTCCCCTAATGCCTGCCCATCATTCTCTGACTTCACACAAGGGGCCCATGGTCAGCTATGATTTATTGCCATAAACAATAGCTTTGCTTACTCCCAGCCCCAGCTGCCAGGTCACTGTGCTTCCATTTTTCCCCATTAAGGAACAAGATTCCTGGACTGAGTTGAGGATGCCGAGCGGATTTTGCATCATCACTGGCTTTGAAAGTGAGAATTGAGCATCCAGCCTCAGTTAGCCTCCATTCATTAATCAGCTCTGCTTTTTCTGCCTTTCCAGGTTTTTGAACAGAAATCTTGAGTGCCTAAGAGATGCTCTCCATCGGCCAGAATCACAGGGGACAGAGAGCCCTGAGCCCAGCACGCACACTTCCAGGGACCATCCCAACCAAATGTTAACGCCAACTACACATTCTCGCGAGAGCTAGGAACCAGAAGCTATTGGGTCGGGCGTGAAGTTTAACATCTCCCCAACCTCCCACCCCTTCCTGCCCCAGCAAATAGTGACACTTCACCAGGGAGCAAAGGAGGCCCCATGGGGTATGCTTAGGGATGGAATCTCCACATCAAATCCATCAGCAAGTCCTGGGTGTTCTCCTTTTCTTCACCTCCGGTGCCACAGCCCCAGTCCAGGCCTTCCTGGGTGTTGGGCAGACAACTGTAACAGCCTCCGTTGACAGCTGTGACTTTCTGTTACTCTAGTCAATCCACCCTCCACTCCACAGCCTGGAGGAGCTTTTCAAAATTCAAAGTAGATGATGTCACCCATGACTAAAAACAATGATTTCTTTCTACTTAGAGTAAAATCCAAACTCTTTACTATGGCCTCAAAGACCCCCAATGCAATCCTCTCTTGAGGGACTCCTTATCTTTCGGGTCTCAGCTTAAATCAGTGGCTCTCAATCAGGAAAAATTTTGGTCCCAAGCGACATTTGGCAATGTCTGGAGTTTTTGTTTTTCTTCTTTTTTTTGGTTCTTACAAATGGGGGTGGAGGGTCCTCCTACTGGCATCTTGTGGGCAGAGGCCAGGGATGCTGCCAAACATTCTACAATGTGCAGGATAGTCACCAAAACAAAGAAATGTCTGGCCTGAAATGTCAATGGTGCTGAAGTTGAGAAATCTTGGCTTAAATTCATTTTCTCAGAGAGGCCTTCCCTGACCATCTTTATCTCAAGCTGGTTCCCACCCCGTTGTCCTTCACATCACTAACCACAATCTGTCAGTATGTTTTTGTTGTTGTTTACCTACCTGTATTGTTGTTTACATACCTGTATGCTCCACCAGGTTAGAGACCAAGTATGTCTTGTTCAGCTCTTTTGCCTCAGCACCTATCACTTAGTAGATGCTCAATAAATATTTTTGGGAAGAAGAAGAACAGGAAGGAAGGGAGGAAGGAAAAGAGAAAAGGGCGGCCAAGATTGAACAGCATCCCTTCCTATTATTTATGAGCCTCTTGCAGGGTCACGCCCACATTCATCTTTGTGTGGAAAATCTTCCGTTCAACTTGGCCAATTGCACTGATGGTTTTACTGGAGAATAAGCTTCCTGACCTTTGAAGTGTTTTAAAAAGTCCACGCTAGGGGGCTTCCCTGGTGGCGCAGTGGTTGGGAGTCCGCCTGCCGATGCAGGGGATGCGGGTTCGTGCCCTGGTCCGGGAAGATCCCACAGCCGCAACGGTGAGAGGCCCGCGTACCGCAAAAAAAAAAAAAAAAAAAAGTCTATGCTGGGTGGTGGCATGAAGATATCTAGATTTCTTCAGTATTGACTTGGTTTCCATAAGATGTTACGGAAAACCCGAATGAACTTTTTGGCCAACCCAATATGAGTGGAAGGCACATGTAAACCCCCAGCCTAGAGGGGAGGGATGGGCGATACCACACTGCATCCATTTCTCTAGCAGCTGGTAAACCCATTCAGAGGGCCAGCCCCCAGTTCAGGCTCTAGTTCCTTTTCTTTGTGACCCTTAAAAGAGCATTGCCAATAAGCACTTCACCTTCGGAAGAG
>NW_006797362.1:346713-358458 GCF_000442215.2 Lipotes vexillifer
TTGTCAGCTATTTCAGACTGCCCTTGAAGGAAAAATAAATTGGCTTCAAGTTTTCCCAACACCCAGTTATAATTCCTCACACAAAGCCCAGCCATTTACACTATTTTGTCCTCCAGAGGCCAGCTAACTCTCTCAAAGATGACCTTCTCTCCACCTCCACCGCAACGACTCCCAACCCAGTCACCTCTCCGCTCACTCAGGGCCACCAAGGACCTGTGGGAAGGAGCTGCCAGCTTGGAGGTTACTACAATGCGCTCCTTACTGGAATGAATCTGCCTACATTTCCCTCTTAAACCCCAGAGATTAATGTTATCTTATTAACAACACAAAATGGAAAAGACGGAGCTCTTTCAGTTTAATCTGCTTAGTTTCCAAGGCTGCACAGAGCTTCTCCAGGGAATGCACTTGGCTTTTGTTAGAGGAAGTAAAAAAAAAGAAAGAAAAGAAAAGTCTAACATATTATTTGGCATAAATCTGCCAATTTAATTTATATTGTGAAAACCCACTGATTAAATCCTGGGCCTGTCACTTTCTTCCTACGGAGTCTACAAATATCATTGCTATTAGGACGTCTCACACCATAAAACTCCCTACTGCAAATCCCACGTTTATTCACACACGCACAAACACACAAAATCTGCTCTTTATTTTCATCAGCGCCATCTGGTGGTCTCTCAAATCCTCTAGGACTTTTAAAAATTATTGAAGCCCCCAAAGAGTGCCTGTGTATATATGTGCTTTCTATCTATCGTATTTGAAAATAAAACCAAGAAATTTTTTAAAAATTATTGATTCATTTAAAAATAACAATAAGAAACTTGTTAAATTTTAAACATAAGGTATCTTAATGAAAAATAACTATATTTTTAAAAATTCTATGAAAAGAGAGTCATTATTTGACATTTTTGCACATCCTTCTAATGTCTGGCTTAATAAAAGGCAGCCGAACTCTCCTATCTGCTTCAGCATTCAGTCTGTTTCAACATCTTGTTTTGGTTGAAACATATGAAGAAAACCTGACCTCACATAGATATGTAGTTGGAAAAGAGAGGCATATTTTAATAGTCTTTTCAGATCATCGTGGGTATTCTTCTTTGATACTATACCAAAGCTCAACAAGTTGTATCTTAAACATTAGCTGGAATGTAGAATCTGGAACCATATCCATGATCTTTTTGTACTACGCTGCATTAGAATCCATTGGTCTATCCTGGGCTTTGAGTGGATTTTTGTTTTGCTTGTTTGTTTTGGCTGCACCCTGCAGCACGTGGGATCTTCCCTGACCAGGGAAAGAACCCACGCCCCCTGCAGTGGAAGCACAGAGTCTTAACCACTGGACCACCAGGGAAGTCCCTGAGTGGATTTTTGAATGCTTGATTTTGTAGCTTCATTCACTGTATTATGGAAAATATTGGTTCACTGAGTTATGCAGAACTTCTAGATGTTGACACATTTCATTATATGATATAAAAAAAATCACAGTCATTAATATTGCTACCAACCTCATCAGAAAAACCTTTGCAGTATCAGCAGGCTGTCAAGCACATGACAGACTCAAGTTTTCCAAAATCCTAAATTTTACTTGAAAGCTCAAATTTTATCATTGGGTAACAAATACTGTCAGTTGTTTTCCTTGAAGTAACAGTCTCACTTCATTCATTTTCGAGAAAATATCCGCCAAATACTCAAGCCCGAATAACCATAGTTGGCTTGACAATCATTCTCTTGAGTAAAAATGGCGACCTATGGAAAAAAAAAAAGCAGCCAGTGCAGCTAGCAACTCAATCACATGTGCTTTCCCTCGAGACAATCTCTACAGGCAGCAGATGTGCTTTAAGTGGACTTCACATTTCATCACACAGAACCTTCAAAAGATGACCTCATGAGTCAAGATGTCATTAAGTTGGTAATATTTACTGTTTTATCAAGGATGTTCTTCAGTGGAACTGGCACCTCCCCCGTTACTGTAAGCACGTGGTGGTGGAGAATACAGGGAGTTCTGTGCAGTTTGGTGTCACTGCCATGGCAGGTGCTAAGGTGCCAGGAGTTTTACCTATCATTGTTTTTGTACTCCTGGTGCAGATATCAACACAGCAAAAAGACAATTCTTTAATATTGTTGGGAAAATGGTTTTGATCTCGCAGACCCTGGGACGTCTGTGGGCCACACTTTGAAAAACATTGCTGTATGGGCTGTGGGACGAAGGAGGGAGGGGCCGTTATATTCTGTCATTAACATCGTTTGCTCAGAGATGGCGCCAGCAATAAGATCCCCATGCCCAGAACCCACCTCCTAAACCCCACATCCCATGTTATTCCCATTGTCCACAGCCTTTTCAGATTCCCTATAGAAAGTCTCCTTAGAGATACATTTTTTCCTCACTCCTGGGCAGCCTAAATAGCACAGGTGGGAACCCAGGTGGAAGCATCACCACCCCCACCCCCGTTTATCACCTAACCTAACACAATGATAAAGAAAAGAGGACAAGAACAAAGTACCCTATGAGGTGAGGAATGCTAGATAAGCAGTCTGGCAGAGGCTAAAAATCCCCTTTACATGGGCTGCCTACAATCTTGGAATCTCCGTTACCTTCACCACCCAGTGCCTATTTCAGCCTTACTCACCTTTCAAGTCTCAGTTTAGACATCACTTCTCACCTCTCCTCTCTCCCTGTCTCCCTCTCCCTCCCCCCACCCCATTTCTCCCTCCCCCGTCCCTCCTTCTCTCTGTATATATGTATATATACATATATACTTAGAGAGAAACAGTATATTCTCATAGTGCCTCATTTGTCTGTAGCTTACCTGATTTTCCCCACTAGATGGTAAACTCCCAAAAGGGAGAAGTCATTCACTCCTGCGGTTTAAAACACAGAGGGGACATGTTTAACACGTTTTTTATTAGTGGATGCCTTTAGATGGGGCTTGCCTCTCATGTGCCACAGTTCCCCCAGCCCCGCCCCCACTGCATCTTTTTGTCATAAGAATGCATCATTCGTGGACCTGCCTGACCCCCCAGCCCCCCCCACCTCCTGCATCCCAAGACCAGAGTAAGCCCTCAATAAGCATTTATCAGAGGGATGATTTTTTTCTTTTCAGGTTGGGTAAAGCACAGAACAAGATGGGAGTCAGTATTTCTTTAACGACCCCTGCCCCTCACTAGCCATGGCCCTCAAGACTGTCTTTACCTGCAGGAGTCCTGATGCCAAAAGCTCAGCCTCTCTGTACACCTGTGCCAAACTGAATCTTAGAGACAGAGTTTTGGGGCAAAGTAGAAAAGGATAGCTTTCCTGCTTTGCCAGGCAAAGGGGGACACAGAGGGATCCTGCCTCGAAAAACTGTGTCCCAGCCCAGGAGGACTTGATGAGAATCTTGATGAGCTTCTCTCTCCCATTAATCTGGCCTCAGGTGGTTTCATGATGCTCCTCCCTTGATTAGCAAATGTTCAAATGTGCTCTTTGTGACTCAGGAAAGATCATGGGGGCTGGAGTCTTGCCTACAAGACACAGGAGACGAAAAGGCCTCCGTGCCTGGGAGCCCCACAGGGCCCCACTCGGTTTCACTCCCATTGTAAGCTTCTTCAGTGCATCCTGGCATATTTGGTCTCACCAGAGAGACTATGAACGTCTAGGGGCAGAATCCAGCCTCTCTTTCTCTGGCCCAATTCTCCATTGCCTCTCCCCTCCCCAGCCCAAATGTGACCACTTAATTTGTCAACCACTTAAGTTACAGTCAGCTTCGACACCTGGGTAGATAGCAGAGAGTCTGCTTGAAACAGGAGGGAAGGGGGCAGGGTACAACTGAATGACATGGACATAGGACGTGACAGAAACTGGCTAGAACCAACTAAGTCCAAGATGGCGGAAGATTTGACTTCCAGTAGACCTTGAGCCCTCCTTATACACTCATTGTAACACATCAGCGTATGCTAAATGACACCCCCACAGGCACCATGACAGCCCCGAGGCCAACCATAAAAGGCCAAAAAGTGGGCAGTGGCCCAATTCCTGGGAATCCCCACCCCTTCTCCAAAATAGTTGGAATAATCCTCCCACTTGTTAGCCTATGAAATTACCCAGCCCATAAAAACTAACCACCCCATATTTCAGGGCCACTCGCCGTCTGAGACGGCCCACTGTCTGTGGAATGTGTTTCTCCCTTGACTGCTCTCACTTTCCGAGATGACCCCATACCTTGAGGCTGCTCTTGCCTTTTGAGACAGACCGCATTCTGTCTATGGAATGTGTCTCTCTCTCTCAATAAATCCACTTCTTACCTATCACTTTTTATCTCACTGAATTCTTTCTGCGGTGAGACATAAAGAACCTGAGCTTCACTGAGTCCTGAGACCAGGTGTGTGATCTCAGATGACTACGGGTTCAAGTCCCAATCTGGGTTTCAGCTGGGTTCAAGTCCCGGCACATGGGTTCAAGTCCCATCTGAGTTGTGCAGTTTCATGCTCATGAAGAAGAGAATGCTCTTCAAGCAGGAGGCCTCTGTTCCTGGAAGATCGAGTCTTACAGAAAACAGAAAGGGGTACAGTCTTATGTGTGGGGAAGGGCTGGGGGCAGGGAGAGTGTGGTAGGAGTTTGGGAAGGTAGGTTAGGAGCAGACCGTGAAGGCCGTGCTACAGACGTTGGGGTGTAACATGATCAGACCTGTATTCCGTGAGCGTGAGCGTATTCGCTAGGGCTGATCTTCTGTCCCAACCCTCCCCCTTTTCCTCTTATCACAAGGAAGTCTCCAGCGCCTGCCATTGAGACTGCACAAGAGGCCCTCCTGAGGTCTGAGAGGAGGGGCAGGGCAGACGCCCACCCTTCACCACCACCACCCAATGCCCCTATGCCAAAACATGTTCTCCAACTCAAGCTGGTTAGACTAGATCGGGTGGGGACCCGAGGGCTCAGAGGATTAGTACATCCCAGCCTTGAATGAAGCACATTCCATAGTCAAGTAAACAGGGTGTGGTGTACCTTGGTCCAGCCCAGCTCCTTTCACGGAGGGGTGTGTCCATGTGTCACAAACCTAAGAGCGCACTGCAGGCCCGTCCAGGACCAGCTATACCCTCTAGGAGGCCTGCATGTACCTTCTCTCTTAGAACTTTCTCTGTTCATGTATTCTCACCAGGTTCTGCTTGCATTGTGCAGGTGGCTCCCCTCTCTCAGCTGGGAGGAAGGGATGAGGAAGGGGGTGAGGAAGAGATTCCATTAGGACCGGGAAGCTGGTCCTGGCCCCGGCCCCAATTCTACTTTTCGAGAGCAGGGCTTCTGTAGTTACCTTGCTGTATTACCTGGGGCAGGGGGGCAGCCTCGAAGCAAATGACCTCTGGAACATCTGCAGAGGAACCTCAGATCATGAAGATGTACCCTCAAACTACTGTATTCACCGTCGTTTTGCTGACTGTAAAAGTAACATATATTCATTGAAAAAAAAAAGTCTTAAAAGTGCTGAAAGTAAAGAACCTTTTTAGATTACCCATGATACCTCTCCATAAAGATATCAGTAACTGACTAGTTTCCATCTTTTTCTTATGCAGACCAAGTGGATATTTTTTTTAAAAGACAGAAAGGAAAGGAAATATATTTTTTGTATATAATTGGGATCAAGTTATTTTTGAAGTTTTTGGTATCCTGCCTTTTAACTTTTGAACACTTCCCTATTTCCTTAACTATTCTTGAACAATCTAATTTTAATAGCTATGTAACCTCACGGTTGAATAATAAAATCAGAGATAGGAATCGAGGGTGAGGTATCGCCTGGGGCCACTTTCACACAAAGAAGAGACAGGCATGTGCTGCTTGCTCTGAGAGGAAGCCATCTCAAGCCTTTGTGCTCCCCCTTCCCTTAAGACTCAACTCAGGTGTCACCGCCTCCCTGAGGTCTGTGAAGCCCCAGCTCAGGCACTTCCCTGGTGGCGCAGTGATTGAGAGTCCGCCTGCCGATGCAGGGCACACGGGTTCATGTTCCAGTCCGTGAGGATCCCACATGCCACGGAGCGGCTGGGCCCGTGAGCCATGCTCCGCAACGGGAGAGGCCACAACAGTGAGAGGCCCGCGTACCGCAAAAAAAAAAAAAAAAAAAAGGAATCCGCCTGCCAGTTCAGGGGACACGGGTTCGATCCCTAGTCCGGGAAGATCCCACATGCCATGGAGCAACTAAGCCCGTGCACCTCAACTACTGAGCCTGCGCTCTAGAGCCCGCGAGCCACAGCTACTGAGCCCGTGTGCCTGTGTGCCTACAGCCCGTGCTCCGCAATGAGAGAAGCCACCGCAATGAGAAGCCCCCACACTGCAACGAAGAGTAGCCCCCGCTCGCCGCAACTAGAGAAAGCCCAGCAACGAAGACCCAACGCAGCCAAAAATAAATAAATAATTAATTAAAGTTAAAAAAAAACACATGCTCTCATGTTCTCAGATCCCATGTTGACTGAGGAAGAGGGTAGGAGTAGACCCCCCCCAAATCTTGTTTGGGTCATTTGTAGTCACTAGAACCCTCCTGTATATAATGTTGAGACGACTTGTTAAACAAGTCTTTGTCTGCATCTGACTCATTCTTTGATATGAGTGCAGAGGCTAGAATCAGACAAATCTCAGCTTCGCTGTTTGAGAGTTCTGTGGCCTTGGGCCTGTTACTTGACCCCAGTCTTCATTTTTCTCAGTATAAAATGGAGAGAATAAGGGGATCTGCTCTTAGGATGTTGAGATGTTGTAAATGAGATAACGCAGGTCAAGTCTTAGCACAAGGCTTAGCGCATTGTAGCTAGTTGTTATTACTGAATGAAATTTCTGGGTCCACGTTATAGAATTAATGCCACATGGTCAAACCGCTTTGCAGAAACATGGAGCAATGTATACACATACTCCTCTCATGGCATCTTCTCAAGCAAGGAGTTGGGTCAATTTTTCATCTTCGCCCAGTCAGCCTGATAAAGGTTATGTGGCCCTGGTCACACCTACTTTGAAGTCCAGCACAAGGTCACCTTTCCCCCCACAGTCTTAGCACCCAGCACCCACCACAGTCCCCGTCCGTGGGTAGCAGAGGAAGGGGGCTAAGAGGGATGTAGTGAGTGAAGGTCACAGTATTAAAGCACGAACGGGTCAATATAGAAATTCAGAAGCCACTTTTCCACATGCAGCTGAATAATGAAACAGTGCCAAAGAATGCCCCCAAACAAGATTCTTCCGTCTGTTTTCACCCTCATCCCCACCCAAAGCACAATCACGGAAAGTGAGAGCACAAAGGCTGCTTTGTGATCAGCCTGCTCCAGAAGAGACCCAGAGAGATTACGTGGTTTGCCCAAGGTCACAGAGCTGGCAAGTGCCATTAAGAGTTATCAAGACCGCAAGGAACCCATGACTCAGAGCTGGCAAACCTTGTCCACAAGTGTACAAGTCCATTGGTGTTTGTCGTCTTAGCCACATTCACAGCTTCACCAGGAATGTCAGTGTGGACAGTGATAGGGGGTGAGAGACAGCACATACTTGCTAGGAGCTCTGAAAGCCAAAATTCACGACCTGGGCGGAAGGAAGTTATGCGAAGAAACTAAACTACCCAGGCAGGCACTGGTCAGCACTACGCTTCAGAAAGGCCCCTGTGGTCCAGCTGGGGGCTCTAGGACCTTCAGGGAGGTTCCTCAGCCACCTCCTCTTTCCTGCACCATATCTGCCACTCTCTCCAGTTATTTTACCCCTACATATGGAAATTCTTAAGAAACAGCCAGTTACTTGGACACCTTGTATAATTACAAAGAAAAGAGGGGAAAAGGACAAGTTTACAAAGCACCACAGCAAGCCAGAAGTCATTATTGTAATCGTTTTATTCAAGTCTGTGTGTGCTCTGGTGGTGAGACCAGGCTGAGATCAGCATCACACTGTAATACGATAAGAGGTTTAGCCATTGATCCAAGCCTGCTTGGCATCCCTAGTTAACAATTTACAGTACCTTGAAAAAAAAAAAAAAAGCCGAAGAAAAGAACCTGATAAGTTTCCTTCAGGACTTTTCTCTTTTTAAATATTGTTGACAAATTACAATAACTTAAATCCCAAAGCAAAATGGGAATTCAAGGACACGGGGTCATCACACATGGACAAGACACTGGAGCAGAGAGGGCTTAAGATGAAAACTAGGAGCTACATACTGAGGAACAAAACTAACGTGTATGTGAACTGCCACTTTACCTAGAC
Organism: Lipotes vexillifer; assembly: GCF_000442215.2. NCBI lineage: Eukaryota > Metazoa > Chordata > Mammalia > Artiodactyla > Lipotidae > Lipotes > Lipotes vexillifer. The sequence continues at coordinate 354,896 of NW_006797362.1, forward strand.
TTGAAGGCTCTAAGGGGGAGGAAAATCCCAAAGAAAGGTTTTCTGTGAATTAAGTAAAACCCATCTCCAACTCCTTTCCTTAACCCTCTAGAAGATACAGATACAGTCTCAGACTAAATCTCCGTGTGTGTGTGTGAACATGCGTGTGTGAGACTGAGTGTGTGAGCGTGTGTGTGTGTGTTTATCACGGGTAGTTAGAGGAGAAAGTCGACAGGTTCATCACCTCCCTCTTTGCTACAACTGGGTATCAAGAGCATGTGGCTCAATACAGTAAAAAGACAAAAGCCTGATTTCAAGTTCCCAAGAGGAGCTACAGTAAGGCTTCCAAACTCCAGAGGCCGGGAGGGATGTGGGTTGAAGCTGTGTTAAAGGGCAGCAATGGGCAACTGTGGGCTGCAGACAGAGGCGAGAGGCCCATGGGCCTTCAGTGGTCCTGGGAGAAGAGCTACAAGGATGGACACGCTCAAACCCTCGCCCCCGTGTAACAGGTCCCTGAACAATCGTGGGGAGGAAATGATGGACGAGGAAGCAGCAGGAGCAGAGAGGAGGTCGGCTGAGCTCCAGGGAGACTGCAATCCCTGCTGGGTGTCTCCAGTCACAAAGGGAGGTGATGGCTTAGCCACAGGACAACTCCTCCCCGGACAACGAGCTACCTCAGAGCCTCAGTGGACCTAAGCTAGGCTGATTTTATCCCGGAGCTTCTAAACAGTGCCCTAAAATGTGCTCGGAGGAAATTAAGACATGGCTTTGGAGCCAAACAGGTCAGCAACACTGCTTCCTAGCCATGTGACCTTGGGCATGTTTCACAACCATCTGAGCCTCAGTTTCCACGTCCTTAGATGGAGGTAATATCCCCCACCCCACCCTCCCAGGATTATTGTGAGTCCAAAAAAAAAAAAAAAAGAAAGAAAAGAATATAAAACTTTAGGACAGCACCTCTCACCTAGAAGAAATATAACGGTTTCATATAATTTATTGTTAGTCCCCATACCCGGGCCAGGATAAACCCATGCCTCATTCAGTGATGAAGAAAAGAGCCACAGCCAGCATGGCTTCTGGAACTGGAGGGAAAGATAAATGATGAGAGTAAAATAAAGATGACAGAGAATAATAATGGTATCGAAAAAGATCCCAAGGGAGGTGATATGACGGCTGAAGGTCATTGTAGGCCAGGCACAGTGCTAGGCAGGCATGGGAGTAAAAACACCTCTGTCTAACTTCTGTCCTTTCTGGAACTGGGAGAGAGAATGATTTATTCACTTCTCTGCAAGTTCAAAGATGGCCCAAAGACGTTTCAAATGGACTCTGAAGAATCCTCTCCACTGTAATCCCTTCCCTTTCCCTTAAAACACATACACACCTCTAAGTGGCCTCAGGGTTTCAGAGAGGCTGAAAGGAAGCTGGGGGACATCCAGGAAGAGTCACCTCAGTCACAGGTCCAAGGCTGAAAACTGCCCTAGGTGTTTCACTGCTGTTAAGTCAACACATTCCTATTCAAACGCAAACACTTTCAGAGAGCTACCACCTGACTCAGGACTGAAGGGAAGGGCAACCAGGAAAGACCTAACCCTACCTCACAGTTCTGCCTGAGCTTGTTCAGGGGAGGAACAGGTAGGGCTGAGACTAGGATAAGGTGAGGCACTCGCCTTGGACACAGAATTTAAGGGGTCACCAAAAACAAAACAAAACAAAACTCAGTTTTGAATGAAACTCAGAGGAATCATTATTTCAATGCAATACTTTAAAAAATTAAAGTTAATGAAAAGTGCATGATGAACACAATATCAAAATTTTAAATAAAGTCGAGATCTGTCAAAGCAAGTACCCGGGTGTGAAGGATTTCAGGAACGTGGGCAACACGTTACGGTCTTGGACTACAGGGAGTGTAGAGCAAGACCACCATATCCACGGGGCCATCACTCACCAGGACCCCTCTTGATAAATCAATCTGACCTCTGGGTTCAGATTTCCTGAATGTCTCCCTCACACATCCCAAAAGGAAAGGCCTATCTCCGAACCTCTGAAATTGTACTCTGGTGTCTGTCCTGAGATACCTATCTAGCTGCCAGGTTCACGCCCGCCAATCAGGCTAGTAAAACTAGGTTGTGGGTGTTTGCAGGGAGGGTGGGTCAGACCAGTCAGGAAGGAGATTGGGTCAGGGAAAAGGCAAGTCGTTTCCAAGAGAAACGAAGAGAGGAGTAGAAAAGCTCATGCCTCTGCTAACCAGCTGGGCCCCGAGGCTCTTCTTCTGTAACTAGCTGTGGTCATGAGCGGAAAGACCCAAAGGAAGGCCATGGGCAGGGGATGCAGGGAACCACACAACCAGTAAGAATCAGGAAGAACCAGTGCTACTGGCTCCAGATCAAGGAGCAGTCCAACCTTTGGAAGAACAAATCAGGGCTCCCTGAAATGGACAAGGGACGGGGTGAGGCCTGTCAATAGTGTATCAGGACAAATGGAAAATAATCTAAGTGAATGAGAGGCTCACCTGGCCCGTATAGCCAACCAGAAGCCCAGGGCCGGGTCGGGCTAATTAGACACCTAAGCCCCGTTAATTAGCCTTAATCAGCTAGGACTCCAGTTTCTGCCTCCTGCTCTTCCAAAGCCAGTGCCTGGGGTGGCGGGCACCCAGGAGGCAAGGCCAGGGCAAAGCCAGGGACGGAGGGCTCCCTGGAAGTAGCACTGGGTTTCCCCTTCTGATGTGGATTTTTATTCATTTGAATTCCTGATCTAAGAAAACAATGATCTGTCTGAACAAAGAGAGGCATTTGGAAATGTGCTCCTCACAACAGCTGGAGCTTGAAAGGAAGTCATCTCAGGCCTGAAGCCAAGGAGAAGAGGCAGGTGGTCTAGTCGGTCAAACCACATGAAATTGCCAATATTTGACTGTTTTTGACTTCCAACCACACGCACACGCACACACACACACACACACACACACACACACACACACACACACACACACACACACACACACACACACACACTGTTCTCCACAAAAGGAAGCAATCCAGCAAGGGGAGGCTTACCAGTGCTAGACCAGGGGCCCCAGGACCACAGATTTTCAAGCTAGAAAGCCCTCGTGCTTCAGCAACCTCAGTTCACAGCTGGGCTCAGAGGTCCAGGGAGGGGAGAGATGTTTGCGACATCACACAACGTGCAGGCGGGTAGCTCCGATCACCAGATTCCTGCCGCTCGTGCCGCCACGTTCACTTACAAGGCACTGTGAGCTGCTCTCTCCCTGACCGCGGTCTACAGTCTCTAGCAGAGTTCTCAGGAAAAGCCTGCCGCTACAGAAGCGGCAGCACCTGCTCCTTCCCCGAAATTCTTCAGGAGACAATGGTGTTTCTGACCCGCCGGACCCACACCTGAGTCAAAGGCACAGGCTAAAAGAAACACATGCAGAAAAGGTCAAGGTTCTGCATTCACAGAGGGGCCTGCCGCACGGACATTTCAACCGTGTGGTGTACCACTCAGAGCCACCCAGCCCTCAGTACCCACTGCTCTGTGCTTTGTGAAGATGGAGCTGGAAGAATTAGGAATGCTTGGGAGGGGCTCTTTCC
>NW_006797362.1:358551-377898 GCF_000442215.2 Lipotes vexillifer
GGAGGGCCTCTTTCCCTGTGGGGGAGGGAGCAGGCAAGAAGCCTCCAAAGCGGGGCTGTGAAGCAAGACTGTTGATACCACTTCAGGCCTAGATGCCCTTGGGGTGTCTTATGACGTCCCTGAGCAACTGTGGTCTGAGGGAAAAGGGGCCTTGTGAGGAAGCCCACACCATGACCCATGTCCCAAGGGCCAGCAGACCCTTTCCCAAGGATTCCTTCTGGAACCGGCCTGATTCCAGCCTCTAAACACATCAGACTTTGGGAATGACTCCAGGAAACAAGAGACCCCGAATCATCATCTGGATGCTGCCTCCAGCTCCCCGTCTCCCATCGCCCCTTCTGTAAGACACTAATGGTAGGACCATCAGCCTGACAAATTCGGTGGGGGAATTAGGAGGGATGCTTGTAAACACCAGGGGCTACGTAATGCAGTAGAAGAGCATGTGCCTGACCACCGTCCCCATCAGTCATGCTAAGCCAACCCCAAATCATTCCCCTCCCAGAAGCCAGAGGAAGTAGGCAAGTCCCCTAGAGGCAAAGGCGGTAAGAACTGCATTGTCGACTTCAGCAGTTTGTCCTATTCGCTGGCAGGGAGCCACGGGCTTCACGGACCTGCTCTGATGCACACTCTCTTGCCCTTGTGAGGGAAGCAGGTGATGGTTGCTTTTACAGGAAGGAAATTTGAGAGGGACTAAGAGACGAGCCCAAGGTCAGACAGCAAAAGCAGAACGGAGAACAGAGCCAATCTGTTCAGGTCTCAAGAGTCTGGTGCCCGACTCAGCAATCAGTCCAAGCAGCTTTTTAACTTGTCTTCACTTGAATCTTCATCTTTAAGCATTTTCCCTTCTCTACCAGTAAGTATAAGAAATGTAGAAGGCAAGTAATGTAATTTTGTAAAGGCCAAGAGGAAAGGTTAGCCCAATTCTGAGTCATCCAAATGCAAGGTACCACCACCACCACCACCACCACCACCATCGTCTTCACTACCAGACCTCCGGATACTAAAAGATGCAAAGATAAGAGCATCTGTCAAAGCCTCTTAGACATAACATATGAAAATAACTGGGACATCTACTCAGCCCCTGGCAGTGGCCTGGATCCCCAAGGACAGAGGACAGTCCTGTGCAAAATCAGTGGAAGGAACTGAAGGAGTCAAGGAGAAGGGGCAGAGAGCAGTATCTGTTTCCCATCACCATCTTCCATGTAGCAGCACCTGCCAAGAGGGGTGGGAAAGTGTCTGAGGAAAGGGAGAGGGGATCAGCTACTGCTGCTGCAGGGGTTTGATCCCCCACTCCCAGGCCTGCCCCTGCCCATGACCATGGAGACAAGGGAAGCTGAGTGGACAGAAAGCAACCCAAATCTGTTACTATACAGGATCCTTATCCCACCTGAGCCTTTGCCCCACAGAGAGAGTGTGGCAGGCAGGGGCCCCTCGGGGACCTGGTTTGGAGGAGCTGAGAGATGGTAAGTCCTCCATCTTCGTGGAAGTCCACAGAAGCACCTTCAGAATAACCCCGCTTCTGCTTCTTGCGGGTATAATCGCTCCCTTAGCAGACACCCAGCCTTCCCTTGTCTTCCCCTGGATGGATGAGGAAGAACCAGGTTCAACCTCTTACTTGGCGGCAGCGAGCCATCAGTCTACTCCTACACCAGTTACACTACACTTCCAAGACAGACGGCTGCAATCCAACAAAATGACAAAAAGCAGAAAATGAGCAAAGGAAGACTTCCTGCCTCCTTCCACAGAGCACTGTCCAGAGCCAGCATGGTCTGGACTACACTGTGTGCTGCACCCACCAGGGGGCCATTTAGTGGGGCCAAGGGTTTAGAGATGCGTAGCGGCTTAGGGCCTGGGGCCCTGGAGAGCCCTGGGAAAGGGCACAGAACAGGCCATCTGTGTCCCTCTCCCCAGCAGGAATGAAGGGGAGTCACGTGGTTGGCTGGAACTGCTGACGGGATTCACACGTCCCCCCTCCTGGCCGAGGAGTGGGGCATGGGGGCAAAAATAATCTCTTACGTACTGTCTTCGCTGAACAAAGAGACGGAGAGAGATGAGACGCAATAACAGAACCCTGGACAACAAAACCAACAGTGCCTCCCCGCCCAAGACTACACGGAACCCTTGAACCAAAGTGTCTGCCAGTGGGCTCGTAAAACAAAGAACTTGAAAGCCAAGGTGTCCCGTTTTGTCATCCCCAGGGCAGGACTTCTATTGTAGTTACAGAGCAGGCAATGACCAAATCCATCACTCGTGCCTGGATGGCTGCTCTCCTGTCCTGGCATCCAGGCAGCAAACGCAAGGAACCTGCAGGTGGTCCTCCAACACCTGCAGAGAAATAGTCCAGGGCAGAAGACAGTGGAGTGATGTGTAGAGTCTTGAGGGGGGAGGAGCGTGACCTACGAACTCTACTCCCATCAAGCTGTTATTCCCACGCAAAGACAACTGTTCACACTTGCTGCAGGAGCCTGAGGGTAAGAGGAACAGTGGAGATACACGTGAGAAAGCTCCAGAAGCAGCTCAACATTCAAGTTAAGGAAACAAATTCCAGAAAAGTCGGGGTTGGGCTCTGTTGTCCTTCCTACCCAGCTCATGGTCCAGAGCCCAGCAGGAGGGCTATCCGTGCACAGAGACAAGAGGCCTTGCTTGGTCTCCAGTGCTCGGAACTTGAAGGTTACTGTACATCAGGGGCTCACTGAGCACCTTACAGACATCATCACTCACCACATCCATTCACACAAGGAACTAAAAAGCACTCCGTTTTACTTCAAGGGCATGAGAAGGAATGCCCACAGTTCCAACTCTCAGGGTCCGGGCGGGACCCACCCCCATATGCTATTCTGGTGCAGTGCAGAGATATCTCCCCACCAAACACATAACCTGAAGTCCGCTAATTCCAGGGGTTGCAAGAAAGATCAAGGGAAGGGAAGAACATACAGATCAGATGACCAAACGGACAAACACAAGAACTTTGTCTCTGGTCTCAGAACTGTCACCAGTGAGTCTCCCTGGAAACTATTCCTGGGATGAGAGTGTGTTTGTATCAGAACCTGGTCTGACCACATCTGGACCCCAGGTAGGAGATGGGTGCCGTCAACAGGTGCTGGTTTCTGCCCTTCTTTGAGTGTTTACAAAAGGAGTGAGGACAGACAGACTCCGTTACCCTCTTTGCTGCAACTCAACTGTATTTCCTAACTCCCTCTCCACCCCCCCACCCCACCCCTGTCTCACAGAGGCAGGTCCCTACCACTGGGAGGCTCAAATGAATAAGTGGGGCGCCTGGAAGTGCAGTAGGTGGTGCTATAGCTCCATCAATTCCTGTGCCCGACACTGGGGCACTTACTTCGCCTTCAGTCCTCCGGCCGGCACCGAAGGGCTCAGGACACAGAAAAGCTCACATCTCACACCAAAGGAGATTCTGATTCATGAGTATCGGGGAAGAATGTGGAAGAGGTGCAAAATCAATCACAGAACATCCAATACTGGTGTTTGGAAAGGCTGAACTCAGGGCTAACAGAGGGAGCCCAGGAGGGCACACCCAGGGGGCTGAGGAGAGGGGGCAGCAGACAGATTCGGCTGAGGGACTCTGCAGGGTCACCTCGAAGGCAAGGAAGACTGTGGAGGGTGGAGGACATGCACGCACCCCTCCCTGCCCTACACAGCCACGGCCCCTCCAGTGGACCTGGGGAGAAGGGCCCTGCAGGGCACGAAGCCCTCTCAAGGGGCCCTGCTTCCATCCCTTCCATCTTCAAAGTGCATTATCAGTGCAAGAAGTAGGGCGGGAGCTCAGGGGGTCCAATTCTGAGACAGGGCTGTGCCAGCCGGCTCCTCCCATCTCCTGCTTCCCCCTTGCCCGCCCCCAACCCTTTTCGTGCTAAGACCAGAACTCTTGCTGGATCTCGTAAGGGGCAGGCCTGTGTGTGTTCAGTGCGGCTCTGCACAGCGGCACGGTGCCGTCCTGACTCTGGCCCTCCGCGTCCAGGTCCAGAAGCGTCCGCTCGGCGGGTGGCAGCGGCCCCGCCTGGAAGGGGGGCAGGGCTGGCAGCCCAGGCCGCTCCTCCACGGTGCTGCTGCTGCTTGCCAAGCAGGAGTCCAGGTTGCTGGGCGTCTCCGTGCTGGAACTGTTGGCTGGGGAGGCGCTACGGGCGTGGCTGGGAGACACGAACCACCAAGGGTCCAGTCGCTGCCGGTTGGCAGAAGGACGCGGCCGAGGCAGAAACTCCAGGGTCTTGGGTCTCTCCAAGGCAGAGTCCTGCTGTGTGTTCCAGCGCCTTGGGGTCGGGGGAAAGACCACATTGGGGTCGGGGAGACGGGGGAATTCACCTGGGTCTCGGCTGGGGCTGGGGGTTTTCAACATTCCTGGTCAAAGAGACAAAGGGAGAGGCGTTCGACAATGGCACCACACTTCTGGGCCACACACGCTGCTCCCTCCCCACCTCGCCGGGTCCCCGTCCACTCGGGATAACGAGAATTACGAGCGCCTACTATTTTTCATGCAGTGTGCTGGCAGGCACTGGGGATGTAACAGTGAACTACAAGGCCACGGTCCCTGTATCTGATAATAATGGGACACACGGGGCTCGTATCTGTCATGAAACAACTTGAGGAAATGTCTGTTCATTCGCACTTCATCCATTTAATAAACGTGTGACAGGAACAAAGCTAGGTGTCAGAAATCTAAAGACGAGTAATCCAGGGGCCTCTTTTCCCACAGAGGCCACACCTATCTGATTGTAACAAAAAAAATCTAAGCAGGGGAACGGCAAGCTGGATGGTCAGGTACTATTGTCGCTCACGCTCAAATCTCACTGAGAGGGTATTGCCATGTTCTCTTCTCCTAGGGGATCCGAGGTGGTTTCTAGGTCAGACTGCGGTGTTCTAGGGCGCAAGGGACAGGGTGGGGAAGGCCCAGGGTGACAGTGCACGTCAGGGTGTGCTGGACGTCAGACGGAGAAGGCGAGCGCGTGCACCGGCACAGCAGTTCACCTGGACACATCTCCACGTCTGAGCGATGGGATGAGTGACTAAGGGATGAGTGGTGGAGGGCGTGATGCCCGGGCGGAAGCTTGCCTTCTGAGAGTGTCTGGACTCACGCTGTAACGAGAGGCAAGAGCCCAGCTGTGTGGCCGAAAATACCCTCCTGTGTGCAGGGCAGAATTGCTCTCGGTAACTGCAGCCTCCTCTTCAGGGAACAAACAGAGCTGGACTCCTGCCCTTGTCCTGAAAGCACCGCGCCGCACACTCCCAGACCCAGGGCCTGAGCATCCCACCGGAGTCCTGATGGGATTCTTCCCAGAGCCTGCCTGTCTGCTCTCCCTCCTCAGGGAAGACCCCCCGAGGCACAGGACGGAGAGAAGTCGGCCACCTCCCGCGGCCCAGAGCGGCCTGTCTTGACTGGCTGAGCCAGAGGAGGAACGGAGCTGACCCCGATATCCCCACTCCCGGGGGGGAGCACGAAGGCAGGCAAGAGGAAGGAGGGGGCGGGCAGGCCTCACCTGCTCCAGGGCTGGGGCTCAGCCCATTGCTGGAGGGGCTCCTGCTGGCTCGAGGGGCCGCCGGCTTGAGGGCCCCATCGGAAGGAGTCCGCCGGTGAGCGCTGGGCTCAGCGCGGGGGGCCGTGAGGGTGACGTGGGTGGGGGTCAGGGACTGCCTCGGGTCTCGCTTGAAGCGCTCCACTCGGACATCGACCAGGGGATTGCGGGTGCAGGGGCTCAGGGGTGGGGCCTCCCCGGGGCTGACGGGCATCTCGTACACCACAATCTCATCACTGTCAGAACGCAGCAGGGAGCGCGTGGAGTTGCACTCGGAGATAGAGGACAGCGAGAGCAGTGTGAGGGAGGCAGAGGGGTCTCCTAGCAACAGCGCGGGCTCCTCCTTCTTGCAGAGCTTCCGGGATGGGGGGCTGGTGCTCGGGCGGGGGCGGCTGGCTCTCTGGAAGAGGCCCTCGCGCCTCTTCTTCTCTTCCCGGGCTGGCGGCTCAGGCTCCTCCGGCGGCAGCAGCTGGCACTTGCCAGCTTCCAGCAGGTCACAGCCGAGGCCCGTGGCTGCCAGGACGGCCCCACAGCCGAGCAGAGCCACCTCACAGCGGCGGTGGTGGGGGCCGCCCCGCTTGAGGCTGTTGGTCGGCGTCAGCTGAGGGGTACTGGTGGCCGAGTTGACTGGGGTGGGCTCCTCGTGGACGCCGTCGCCGGCGGGGCCGTCCCCATCCTCTCCACGAGGGAATGGGATACAGAGGTAGGACTGGCTGGGTGACGGCTGTGGACGACTCTCCCCACTCCGTGGACCTTCGCTGTCCTCGTCCTCTGCGGAGACGAGAGGAGTGGAGGGGGAACAGAAAATGGGAACGAAGCGGCAAGAGTAAGAACCTGGCCCTTGTCGCCAACCCCAGGCCCCTGGCCTAGTGCCAGGGGTGCAGACGTTGAACAGTCTGAGGTGCAGGACAAAGAACCAACAGGACTTCATGCCTCCACGCTCAACTGTGACCAATGTGGGGAAATCACTCTCCACTCCACAGCCTGTTTTCCTATGTGCAGAAAAGACGATCTGCCAATTTGCTCCTTCTGTCGTAGGGACCCTCAACACAAGAAGTGCGGTATGAGTTTCCTAGAACAGACAGATCCCTAATTATTTTACAACTTGAAACTGGAAGGGACCTTGGATTTTTAGAATAATGGCCTACAGACTTAAGACCAGCGTCCTGCAGGACGTCCCTGGTGGCCCAGTGGTTACGACTCCGCACTCCCAAGGCAGGGGACCCAGGTTCGATCCCTAGTCAGGGAACTAGATCCCACACGCATGCTGCAGCTGAGAGTTCGCCTGCCCCAACTAAGGAGCCCACGAGCCACAACTAAGGAGCCGGCAAGCCGCAACTAAGGAGCACGCCTGCCGCAACTAAGAGCTGGTGCAACCAAAATTTTAAAAAAAGAAAAAGACTAGTCTCCTGCAAAGGATTAGAACCCCCTGCGTGGGTGAAGGCCCATCTACTCTATGGACTGACTTATTATGATTTTGGAATTCTAGAGCGAAGAGTACTTTCTGAGAGAGCCTGGGGAAGGCCTTACCCATTCAGTAATCACAGGGCAACACTGGAAAAGCTTCCTTGGAGGAACACTGTGGTGTCTCCTATCACCGGCTCCCATTCTGTGGACTCCCCACATTAAAATACACAGAAATAGACCCAGGAAAGGAAACTGCCTGATTCCAGGCCTCCCCGTTCTTCACTGCCCGATTCCAGGCCTCCCCGTTCTTCACTGCCCTAAGGAGACTACAACTGGCCCCTTGGGATAGGAGGCCAAAGGCAGGTTCCATGGCAGCAGTAGTGATTTGAGAAGACTCAATGGAATGAGGGTAGAGCAAACGGAGAAGGAACAAGCGGGGCGGGGGGGACCAGGAGTTGAGAAAAAGAGGAAACAGCCCTCTGAAGCAGTACTAGGGGTCCTTAAAGAGTCCGAGAAGCTTGGCCAAGAATTCCCTGAGGGAACAGGAGGAGAATCAAGACAAAGGCAGTACTTACCCATCTCCATAAGGCTGGTGAACCCTGGCAGGGCTGGACTATTCCTCGGCCCCTTCCCCAGGTTGGGGGCACTGGACGACCACTGTTTGTATCCATCTACCAGGGACTTGAGGCTGAGTGAGAGGAAGTGAGGAAACTGTGAGAACTGGTTACTTCCTTTACCCTCAGCTCCCTGGGCCTATGGAAATGCCTCTCCCTGTCTGCTTGATTACAGCAAAGCCCAAGAGCCTCGGGGTATAGGCAACAAGCCTTACTAAGCCCACCCGCTTCCTTAGCAAAAGTGCACATGCTCTAGGGAATGAAAAGCAGAGACATAACCCACCCCTCACATGCTGCTATGGAGCTGCGGGAAGACCTGCTGGGCAGGCTGGCAAGAGGAGAGCGAGAATAAGGACTGCCCGGCACTGGCCAGGGTCTTGCCGAAGCCCAACTTAAGGGAGAGGCAATCACTCCGCAGGCGCTGACTACAACACACTGGCGACATTAGAAAAACTGCAGTGCTGAGATCTGCAATGCAAGGCAAGCACCGGGCAATGAGCTAGCAGAGATGGGCCAGGCCAGGCCACTCCACTCACACCCTTTCTCAATTTCTCCTTCCAAGCTTACGGCATGCTCAGGCAACTTTCAAAGCCATCCACGTTTCAAAAACAAAAATCAACCAACAAGGCTGCACCAACCCAGTGCACTTTGGGACAGACCTATGTGGGCAGTACATAATGCTGGACTCGAACCCTCGGTTTGTCTGGGAATGGAGAGGAAAATGACAGGCGCTTGCTTTCAAAACGCTGTCATCAGCTCACAGTGGCAAGCCAGTAACTCCAAGGTCACTGACTGGGTACCCCGCCAACTCTCTTATAGGACAGGGGCATCAAAGGCCCAGAAGCACTGGTCTTTCCCCTAAAGGACAGTAAAGAAGGAGGACTGAGGAATCTGTGGGCTGTGACTGCCCTGGAGATACCAGTATATAACCAGGGGTGGCTCTCATTTTAGGGCTAGAGAGAGAGCCATTCAACTAAAGCCCACTCTTCCCAGCCCATCTTGAGGGAGGGAGAAGAACCAACGTTTTCCCTGACTGCAGGCCTCTGCCTCAAGTGCTATCAGGAATAACACTGCATTAAAGTACCTCCCAGCCACCAGTGGTGTCAACCAAAATACACAGCCAGAGAGAAGCGTGCTGCCCAACCCACAGCCTGAGACTTCTCACTGGAAGTCTTATAACATCACCTCCAGCCCTGGGTCCAAGGAATCCAGATCAGCAGAGTCAAAGCCAGTGCTGACGACCAAAGGATAAACAGCCATGGACTGTCTCCCTATAACTAAGGATTCTGGGAGAATCCCAACAACGGGAGTGGTCAGGGGAGCAAAGGAAACGTCAAGTCAGACCAACACAGGAATTTTCCCAAGGTGCACGATGGTACCGCTTCCAAAAGAAAAAAAGGAAGTCAGCATGGCCCTGGCCATAATGAGGCTTGATTCTGCGGAGTGCGCTGTGAGGACAAGGAAACGGAGGGAGGGTCATTACCAGTACATGTGATGAGAGGGTGAAGATTAGACTCACCCCAAGTGGAAATGTGGAGATTCTGATGGGGTACTTAAACCATTAGCTTTCTCACGTCTCTGAGGGGATCTTCAATGAATAAAGAGAATCAGTAGCAGGTAACAGTGGGTACATGCAGCTCAGCCTCTCCCACGTGAGAACCCTCAAGGCTGGGCTCCAGCCATGTCGCCAGCTGCCCTCCCCTTGTCTGGTCAGCAAAGCCCCACACCATGAAGGAATCTTAACAAGATGACCATGCCGGAACTACCACAGGCCCGGGACCTCCCAATCTGTGGGACAAACATTGCTGGGCAGCCACAGCTTAATTACAGGGGGCTTGTGAATCCATAGATCCCCGCTGTCTACAGACAGTGCATATGTTTCCTACAGATATGTACTATTTTTTTAAAGGATGGAGATGCAAATTCACTTAGCATTACTGAATTCAATACAGCTTTTTGTCATTACATATTTTCTTCAGTCAACAGGGACTAACATTAGACATAGTATCATATAGAGACTCTCAAAATTTTCTGACATGGAAGAGGTCTTTTCTTGAGACTGGGTGGATTTTCCTTATTTCTTCAGTAGGAACTGAGAATCATGAAAAATTAAGTCACATATTTTGAACTGCTTCAAAAGTTTTGAGGGCAAATCTATGTAAGTTAATGTAATGTAAGAAAATTCCAAAGTTAATGTTTTGTGTAATGTGAAATGCAGTTAATTTACTAGCAAGACAAAAAAATACCTTTAAATGAAGCAGAACCAGAGAAACTATTGGGATCCATAGCCAACCTGGTAAAGCCTATCTGGAAACACACTAATGTCAGAAATACCAAGGGACTCAGGGTGATGGAGTTCCTCAGGCCCAGCTCAATCTTACTTCTAGCCACGGCTCAAAGGACAAACTGAGGAGGGCTTGTACCTACAGAACTTAGTATAGCAGAGCAACCTGCAATCCCCGGAGGACTCAATCACTGTATTCTTTTTTTTTTTGCGGTACGCGGGCCTCTCACTGTTGTGGCCTCTCCCGTTGCGGGAGCACAGGCTCCGGACGCGCAGGCTCAGCAGCCATGGCTCACGGGCCCAGCCGCTCTGTGGCATGTGGGATCTTCCCGGACCGGGGCATGAACCCGCGTCCCCTGCATCGGCAGGTGGACTCTCAACCACTGCACCACCAGGGAAGCCCAATCACTGTATTCTTATACAGCTTAGGCAGTCTGCCCTACATATCTAAAGAGTCTGTTCTAAGGTAGCTAGTGATTTCCAAAGCCTGGCTTCAAAGAGTCCATCCTTCATGAACCAACCTGTTATTTTCACCTTCAGCACAGATCTGACATGGGGAAGTAAATTTTGGACATGAAATCGTAGTATTCAGAGAAATACCAAGGCTAGTTACAGGTTCAGGGCACCTCTAAGTCTAATGGTCAACCTTAGAAGCTCTTTGAAAAGCCACTAAAAAGGATGAAGGGGGCTACTGCTTATCCTCCCACTTGGAAAAGTCAAGAAATATGGCTCTAGATTCTAACACAAGAATAAGAAGTATATCTCATGATATGCATTCTTCGAGTATGAAGGAGAATTGCATGAGAAGCACGGACGAAATCATGAGAGCAAGTATTTACATATGCTTACTACGAGCCAGCCCATCTTCTAGGGACTTCCCAAATATGAGCTTATTCATGATCAACTCCATGAGGTGGGTATGGAGAGAATCCCCATTTGATAGATGAGAAAGCATAAGGTCCCACAGCTGGGCATGGAGGAGCCAGGATTCACACCCCGGCAGCCTGGGCTCAGCAGCCATGCTCTTCACTACTGCACTACAAGCAACTCGTCTGTCAAGAACTAGGAACCCTGGGTCACAAGCCCACAGTGAGAACACAAGCACATCCAAGGCACCAGGGCGTGCCACGTGCTTTGCCTAGAGGGGCCACTCATACATGGTAGGTGTGGCTAGTGGGTGGGGTCATAAGGAAGCGCTAGTGGCCCCGGAGTCACCTCCAACTGCACCTCCAGGGCTGGGTTATTCTGCCTGCCCCTGCTTTAGGATGAGCCTCCATTCAAGGGGCGTGTCACCTCTGTCCTTCCTTCTCTCTCCTCTGGGCAGACGTTTTAAGGGGAAGAGCCAGGCTCACTCAGGCTGAACTCCTCACACGTAGTGAATGCTTGGGCTACTTGCTCCTCTGAACAGGAGGCCTCCAGGGCTGGGAAAACTGTAACTCATGGGCTAAATCCTGCCCATCCCTTGTTCTTGTACAGTTTTACTGGAACACAGCCATGCTCGTTCATTTACATATTGTCCATGGTCTGTGGCTGCTTCTGTACTACCACAGTGGGGCTGAGTAGTTACTACAGAGACCACGTGGCCCACAAAGCCTAAAATACTTACTATCCGGCCCTTTATGGAAAAAGTATGCCAACTCCTGTCCTAGGAGCTTCCAGGGAACAAGGAGATTGGAAAACCCTATTGTCAAGATCAAGAAGCGTGTCATTTCTCTGAATGCAGCGAAACACGCAACAGAGAAAAAGGTATTCCACATCATATTTTTAAAGGATTTCCCATCATCTGGCTCTTACCCTTCGTCTCCTGACGCAAACTCCTTCTGACCAAGTGTGCCTGGCCCCCACGTCCGTCCCTTCTTCTTGGGGGCCCTCTTCTCGTCCTCTTCCCCCTCCTCCTTGGGGACGACACAGCTCCGGCCCCAGGTTTTGCTGCTTTCGCCTGGTGTCACTGTGAATAACAAAGGTCGAACGGGAGCTGGAAAGCCGAGAGGTCCCCCCAAACTAGACTCTCCCCAACCGGACATGCACACTCACATAATTGGATCTGCGGGGGATAGTCAGACCTTGTCAAGAACTCTGTGCCCGAGTGGAGCCTGCCAGGCAAGTAAAGGAGTTCCCAGCCACCATTCACTCAGTGCTTTCAAAGTACCAAACGTGAGAAAACCTCCCAGATTCTCCAGAGTCCAGCATAAAGTGGGCACTCAGGCCGGCCAGTCACCAGAGCTCCAAGCAGACCTGACTTCGGGAACATGTTTTGTTGCCGGGGACTGGCTTGGGGGGCGAGGTGGCGGGTGAGGAAGCAGGTGAGAGATAAGGGGTAAAGGAAGATGTAGAAGTGAAGACATTTTGGTAAGAAAGTGCTGGAAAGGAAGAAAGTGAGGAATTCAACACTGTAGAGAAGGAAGTCAGGGGTAGGAGAGGGGGAAGGAACAGGCCTGGAGAAATGTAACAGATAGGAGAGGAGGTGCCTTCTTCTGACCCTGATACCTTAGAGCAAGGGTTGAAAGCCAAATGCTTCAGAGACTGGCCTTATATCATAAATGGACGGAGTGACCCAGTTACCAGAAAACAGGGAGTTGAGGGGACTGAGGCAAAATACAGAGCATATGAAAAAAAGAATCCACTGATTTGATTTGATTTTTCAAGGAAATCCAGGTCTTGGGGTTTTTTTTGATGAAATCTCTCTATCTTTAAATTAGGGCATACACACACTTTACATATATGCATATATGTGTGTTTGTATAAGTTCTTTTTAATAAACACCGTCATAAAATAAAATTGGTTCGGATTCGGCCCATCACAAAGTAGCTGGCAAGTTTACCTTGGAACCTACACTTTGACAAAGCCCTTTCCTGGGAAGTATGGAAAAGAAAAACCACGATGCCCCAAACATGGCAGCGAGTGCACAAGGTCCCCAGGCCAGGGCACCCTCATCGCATCTCAGATTGCTTTGTAATTCACTAAAGAGCCCGCTGATACCCACAAACCCCTGTGCTGGTATCTCACTAAGAGTGAAAGGGTCAAGGTCATGGAGAGACGAGGTGGGGGGTAAGGGTCTGCGTACACATGTGCATGTATATACATATTGTGGAGGAGAGGTGGCAGAGTTATGGACGGAGACAGCCTGGACCAGTTGGTGGCTGGACAGAGCAGGGGACAGGTGCCCCTGGTGTGTTATGGCCCCGACTAATTTAGGAAACAGCCTCACACTGGATGGCTCGCAGGCGAGGAATGATGGTGGGGCTTGCAGGAGGACTAGAGCGGCTGTTGATGAGACTCTTCCTTTTATCCATGGTGGGCGAGGCCTGTACCGTGAACTTGTGCTGGAAATCTGCTTGGGGAAAGACAAACAGATGCGTGTACATTAGAATTTTCCCATTCTCAAATTCCTATGAGCTACAAGGATATATACTGCAACACAGGGAATACAGCCAATATTTTATAATAACTATAAATGGAGTATAACCTTTAAAAATTGCGAGTCACTATGTTGTACACCTGAAACTTGTGTAATATTGTACATCAACTATATCTCAGTTAAAAAAAAAATTCCTATGAGAGAACTGACACTTCCTGGCAGACTTGAGGGACAGGTCCTATTTCCTGAGAAGCTCCTTTTCACCTGGGAAATGTTCTCTTTCAGAATCATTTCTTTTTCCCATAGGGACATGGCAAGATGGACGTATGAAGAGAAGGAAACTTCATTACCCAAGTGAACTTCGTTATACGGTTTTCATAAAGCCGTCTATATAATGTACATATGTCTACATAATGTATATAGGTGTAGCAAGTACGTGCTTAGAATAGTTTTTAAAAATATCATGAGACCTTGTCGATCATTCTAGGAAATCTAACTTAAAATTCTCCATCTCATACAGTCTATCCGTACACGCCTCCTTTTCTCAGGGACCAAAGCAGGGAGACTGATGCTCCTCGATAAGTGCGGGGTAACAGGACTAACCCACAGAACCTGGGGAAGTGAGGGAGATGCGGTTAATGGTCCAAATTCTGATGTATTCCAAAGGCATTTACAGCGTACATGAGGAATGTAAAATGTACATTCTCTCAGTTTCTGAGCTTCATTCTCCCCATCTATCAAAAGGCTATAAAAAAGATCTGCGTGTTTGCACCTAGGTCTCCCCTCTAGACTGTGATCTCCCTGTAGGTGAGCTCCATGGCTTTTCTATCTGCTTCCTTAGCACACAGCAAGATGCTGGCACGTGCCAGATGCTCCAGAGGTGCTTAAAGACTCTGTGTTGCCTGAAAAGAAAGAAATGTGCAACGACACATTCACTGAATTTCACTAGATGGATTCTCTTGTCTGTACCTAAGCCACCATCCCAGTGCTTAAAATCATCCACTACTACTCCTATTATGCCATTTCCCCTTGGTTCCTTATCCTTCTAATAAGCTTGCTTCCTGGGGCCTTACAGACTCAGGATACAATGAACTTTATTTACATAACACACGCTTGAGTACTTACCTCCCTCGTGGGTACATTATGCCCCGCAGAGATTCTAATTCATAGTTTCATATTTCTCTGCATTTTCTCAGGGCTGTACCTACTGCAAATGTACCTTTGTTCAGCTAATGTGTTTCTGAAAGGTTATGTGTAAATCAAATTCTTAAACGTTCATCCTAATCTCAACTGCACACAGAGAGCTAATTATTTACAGAAACCCTGAGATGAGTTATTTTGCAGACTCACACGCACATACACACATACCCTGGGATTTTTTTCCCCCAGTGACATATTCCTTCTCCAGGTTTGCCTATAGTGAGATGTGCCTGTGTGCACGGCCGTGCTTCTAGCAGCCTGCTGCCAGGCCTGTCACACTCACGGCCTTCCCCTCATATTCTGTGTGTAGTCACACTACAAAATCCCCCTGGAAGGCGGAAGCTTTCCAGCAGGCCAGGCTTTCCACGGAATAGAATGGACCTTCCTAAACCGGCTCCGTGATGAGCCCTGGGGTCTCACGTTTCCGAGCTCAGTCCCTGGCTCCCATAGAACCCCTGCCACACCACCCCCTCGGTCCATTCCCACTTCCCCCACGTCCCCGGCCACCAACCGGAAGGGAGGCTGATGCGGTTTCCATCCTTGAGCTTCAGTCGGTTCTTCCTGAACTTGCCCTTGCGTTTCTTGACCCGGGGCTTCTCCTGGCACAGCTGGTGGATGATGATGTGGAGCTCCCGCTGCAGGATGTCGATCTCCCGCTCGGCCAGCTCCCGCTCCCGGCGCCGCAGCAGCTCCTCCTGGTTTTTCTGCTGGAGTGCGGCCCGCGTCAGCTCCTCCTCCCAGGTGTGCAGCTCCTGCCAGGCAGGTAGAACCATGGCGGGGGGGTGGGGGTGGGGGTGTGTGTGGCCAGTGGTCCGTGCAGAGGGGGCTCACCCCTGGGGGGACCAGTGCTCACAGCAGCCTGGACAGCTCTCCTCTGACGCCCCACGCTTCAGTCCCTGGCGGAGGTGGGGGCTCAATAGCTGGCTGGAAGATGAACACCTGACCACCGCAAATGGAGGCCAGGCAGGCTCCGAAGAGCCATCCCGAGGATACAGCTAGAGGAGCCACAGGCCAAGCCCTGGAGACGGGGGCTGACAGTTCCCTGTGCCCCTTGATTGACTGATTAAAATTACCTGTGACCAGGAAAAACGATGGCGTTTGGGTAGAAAATATAATCGTATACTCAAATTTTACAGATTTGGTTCTATTTTGATTTTTTCTTTCTGTTACATAAAGGAAAGTTTTTTAAAACCAGAGCCAACTTAATGTGATCTAGCTTAAAATGTGCGTGCTGTAAATGAATCACCCTCCAGGCATCGCCTAACATTCAAATGAAAATAAATATATTTCCAGGGTGGCTGTTCAAAAGGTTCGTGAGGCGTGTCATCTACATCTTTGTTCACCTGGTGAGTGAATCCACTGAGCGTGTGGTTTAAACTTGCACCTTAACTTAAAGGACAACCATTTGCTCTGGAAGGCTGGGGACAGCACAGCAAAGAGAAGAGGGAACATTTCCTGAAGTCTCTGCCAGGCACTTTCTCTAGAAGGTGGGCAGAACCTCTTCCCTCCCTCCCCTTTTTCCTCCTGCATGAATTTACAAAGGAACTCACCATGGAATTCCTGGAAAGAGGTGGGGGCTTATGGTATCAGGAAACAGGGGAGAGCCCAGGAAAGAGAACAAAGCATGCATATAAAATTTAAACATGTGGACTCTAAACTGTTAACACTGGTTACCGCAGGCCTAGCAGGCCTAGGATTGAAGTTGGGTGGAGGCAGAGGACTAAAACTTAAGAAGCTTTCATGTCAACAACCTGAGAGAACCATGTCTAAAAAGGGAGAAGTTTTCTTCAATAAAGTAGCCAGAGCAACACTTCTGTGGTTGAAATTCAAAATTCTCAATGAAATGCTCCCCTATAAGAAGTCATTCCGGACTAGAACAAAATATAGAAATGGAACCCAGGGCTAGAAAAAAGTATGTGAACACATATCGGGGGAAGCAGAGCAGCAGGCAGAGAGCAGAAGAGAAAACAAACAAAATGGGAATAAAGTATTCTGATGAAAGGAGTTTTCCACTCAACTTGCCTTCTATTCTCAAGAGTATATGAAAATGACCATAAAAATGATAGAAAGGAGAAAAATGAGAAGAGGACGAGCACCTTGAAGGTTGTCTGGTACGTGGTAGGTCCTCAGTAGTTGCTGATTAACTGCTGAGTCGATGAATGAATGAGAGAAAGAAGGAGGAGGAGACAGAAGACAATTTTATAAATGCAGGTCCTTCTTTATGGGAACATGGATTCATCACAGTGCCTGAGAAATGAGCTTGAACTTTTGAACTTCTCCTTCTCTGATGAAATAAGCCCCAAATAAGCCCCAAAGATTAATTGTTGTGCGCCCTCCACATTTTTGGCTTCCCAGTCCCACCGCTTTGTTTTCACCATCAGAACAAAAACACATAGAAGATTCAGAAAGATTATTCCTGGTTGGTTATTTTGCTGCTAAATGGGAAAGCTGAAAATTAGTTCGAGCTAATCTCAGCCTTCCTAAGTCCTCTCTCTTGCATGCTCTTGTCTAAGGGATGACTTGCGTTTAAGCTCCTTCCTTTAAGGGAACTTGAACCCCAGCCCAGAGACCAACCCATCCTCACATACACAGAAGCAGTAGTAGGTTGAGAGAACCTGAAGAATGAATCACATGGGAAAACAGGACATTTATGGAGTTCTCAACTATGGCACCATATACCTGGGAACCCTCCAGCGTGGTAAATCCCCTTCTTGCGAAACACCTATTTGGGTATCAACTCCATAGTATGCAAATCACATCTTCCACATACAATGATTTAAGAGGAATCTCTCCAGAGAGAAAGCTAATGAGCTTTCTTGCCCAACTCCAAGCCTCATAATGGAGAGGTATCACAGCATGGGTGTTAAAAGCAAGGACTCTGGAACAAAGTAGCTGATGTGTGGCCTTGAGCAAGTTACAATGGGCATCACATGTTATGTGGAGTTAATAGCACCAATATCACAGGACTGTAACACATAGGCAATTATTACCTTATTATGCAAGATTACGTAAGAATTCATATAAATTACTCATAACAGAGCATGGCAAATAGCACATGCTCTACAAATGTTAGCTATGACGAGAATTGGTTTGACTTTTTCTAGTAACTACCTCCTGACAAAATCCAACTTTCATTTTTCTTATTGGCTGGTACCCTTATAATTTCATCAATCAAAAGAAATAACCACGGAACTATATTCAATATCCTGTGATAAACATAATGGAAAAGAATATGAAAAAGAATGCATATATATATATATATATATATATATATATATAATAAATAACTGAGTCACTTTGCTGTATAGCAGTCAATTAACACAACATTGTAATTCAACTATACTTCAATAAAAAATAAATTTAAAAAACGAAAAAGAAATAACCAGGAGTCAGTGATTCAGCAGTCTCAAAAAAGGCCAGGAACTCTGGGGTTCTTCTAGTTGGAACAGAACTAGTAATTGGGACAGTCTCTTTTAATCATTCTGCTCAATGGTCAGTACAGATCCACCCCTCTCTCCCCCTGGGTCCCTAAAGAATTGTCATAAGCTCACTGCATCCCCCTGCAGAATGCTCCTTGACTTGCCAAACAGCACAAGCAGTGCTATGTTGCATCAAAAGAGTTATGTCTTCAAATCAGCTCCAGAAATGAATTTTAAGTCCTTTGTTTAACAGGGAAACGATGATATTGGAAAGAAAATGGTTTTGGAATCAGAAGACCCCAGTTCAAGATTCTGCCTCCTCACTTACTAGCTGTGTGACTTTAGACGGACACTGACCCTCAGCTCTGAGATGAAAAAGTTAATAACACCTGCCCTACATGCTGGCAGCAGGGGCCATAAGACTCCTGGATGAAATGGGTGAAGAGGTCTCATCAGACCTTTCAGGTGAAAGAACTGGGAAGCCATAAAGATAATTTTAGATTCTACTATTATTATACTGCTTCCCAAATTTCCACAGAGGGGAACGAGAAGGGAAAGAAGAAATTAACCAAGTCTATCCATGGACATCCCTCGTGCCCCTAGCCACTGGCCCCGCAGGATAAACAACATAACTACTTTGATTAGCTTCCCTCTGTGTGATGCTGACTGCTAGCCAGACACTACGGGCATAGAGAGGGGCCATTTAAGGAATGGTCTCCAAAACAAAAAGGCAGATCTCTAATGGGCTATGAGTCTCTGAACACCTCAGTTGGTTCAGCCTTTGAGCCCTTTTCATAAAAACATGAAAAATGCCAAACAACTTCAGACTCATGGTACTTTTAGCCCATATGCTGTTTCTGATTCTGATCCCCAAAGACACTGGCAGGATGCTCTGATAATTGCTCTCAGTATGGAAGTATCCCTACATCCAGTTAAACCCCTTCTACAAGTCCACTGTAGAACAAAGAGAGCTTTCTAGAACGCTCTCGTATTTCCAGCCGGCGGGGCGAGACACCCTGCTGGTACTTGCCCAGCCGGGCTCCTCCTCCAGTTTGGACAATGCAGTAGATACTCTGCAAGGACAGCTTTGGACTCATGACTCCCCCCCCACTTATTCCTGCCACATCCCAAAAAGAAACAAAAATTCTCGATCGTCTCAGGTCACACCTGAGGCCTGGAGAACTCTCCATGTAAAGCCAGGAAGGAAAAAGCTGCTCTGTTGCCACAAACCAAGCAGGAACGTGGTCGTGTCAGAATCGGTCCAGAGGCCCCAGTGGAGAATATCCACTAATTCAATGCATGCCTTTTGCTTCCCTTTCTTACCTTTTCTTTGGCCCTGAGTTGGTCAAACATCTCCTGAATCTCATGTTTCCAGTCATCCTGCAGGCAGTGGAAAGAGTCCTTGGGCATTTCAAAGAAACCAGACTCCTCTATGGTAGTTAGCTGGTCCAGGATATTCGTGAAAGATGGTCGTGAATGAGGGTCAGGATTCCAGCAATCTGCATGGGGCACATGAGTCAGCAGGAAGCATTAGCGG
>NW_006797362.1:377908-402259 GCF_000442215.2 Lipotes vexillifer
TAAGATTTAGATATTACGTGACCTCATTTGACAGAAAACCACCTCTCACTTCTCCTTCCAGAAATAGAGACTGGGACTTAGGGAACCCCAAACAGGGCTCAGGAAGTAAAGCAATCTGCTCAACATCACAATCACCAACAGTGAAGCTGGAAACCCAATGCAGCAGCTCTGCCCCCATTCCATTCTGACTATTGATTTCACATAAGTAAGGCAAGTCCAAAGCGTTTTCTTGCATGAACTACATACAGCTACCACAGTTTATCAAGTTACTACACGATTCCAGTCCTGACAATGGGTAACTACACCTTGGGCCCCAATTTCCCCTAAATAAATGAGCTACCCTTCCCCAACTCAACGTGCTGATGAGAAGGCAAGGATGAAAAGCATGGGAGTCACGAAAAGTGAATTCTATCTACTCTCAGCTGAGCCACTAACCAATGGAGTGACCACCTATCCATTTAACCTCTCTCAGCTTAGGATTTCTCACTGACAAAATCACAGGGCTTGCCGAGATGAATTTTAGAATTCCTTTCTTCATAGATCTTCATTTCTACATGAAAGACACTCAGAGGTCTTGAGATAAAAGCTGCTGTACCTTCTTACTGTGGATTAAATAATAATATTCTGAAGCACTGGATAGCAGCCTTCAGTTTCTAAGCTACGTTCTACAGTCACTAGATGGACAGAAGGGACATCGGTGACGCCAGTGTAGCAGGGTGCTGACATCATCTTGTAGTAGCTCTTCCAACCATCCTCAGGATTCCTCCTTGACTGACTCATACTTCACCTCCTCTTTCAGTTACTGATCCTGCAGAACTGGCCACAATCTATCGAGTGCCGACAGAAAAATAAACGGTCTCCAGTTTTGTTCCAGCCAGGGGTCACTCACCTTCCATGAGTTTGGCAAAAGGTTCCGGGCACGTAGAAGGAATGGGAAGGGCAAGCTTGTTCATGGCCACTCCATAAGCGACTGCTAAGCCATCGATTCCTCGGAAGGGCACCTCACCGGTCAGGAGCTCCCAAAGCAGCACCCCATAGCTAAGGAGAGGAAGAAGACAGAAGCTGCACCATGAACCATAGGTACAACTTCACGCAGGTATCTCGCGAGGCTTTGACGAGCATCCCGCATCCTCTCTGACATGTAGGGAGACTAACAAAACAGAAGTACTGCTATAATATAAAAGGGAGACCATAAAGCCTACTGGCTATAAGCAAAAACTCTGGAGTCAAGCACACTTGGTCTTTTTCCTCAAATTCCTTACGTGTGAAGTGCAAATAATTTAATTTCTGCTGTATAGCAAAATGATTCACTTATACATATATATATTCTTTTTCATATTCTTTTCCATTATGGTTTATCCCAGGATATTGAATATAGTTCCCTGTGCTATACAGTAGGACCTTGTTGTTCATCCATCCTATATACAATAGTTTGCATCTGCTAATCCCAAACTCCCAAGCCTTCCCTCCCTCCCCCACTCCCCCTTGGCAACCACAAGTCTGTTCTCTATGTCTATGAGCCTGTTTTTTTTCGTTGATATGTTCATTTGTGTTGTATTTTAGTTTCCGCATATAAGTGATATCATATGGTATTTGTCTTTCTCTTTCTGACTTACTTCACTTAGTATGATAATCTCTGGGTCCATCCATGTTGCTGCAAATGGCATTATTTCATTCTTTTTAATGGCTGAGTAACATTCCATTGTGTGTATATACCACATCCTCTTAAACCAATCATCTGTTGATGGGCACATGGGTTGTTTCCATGTCTTGGCTATTGTAAACAGTGCTGCTATGAACATAGGGGTACATGCATCTTTTCGAGTCATAATTTTGTATGGATATATGCCCAGAAGTGGGATCGCTGGATCATATAGCAACAGATACATTTTTCTTTAGCTTTATAAAAGCAGAGAGATGACCACCCGAAACAAACATATTTTGCTCCTGTGAAAGATTTCTTTCAGTGCCCACTAGGTTGAATAGATTCCTGCCCCCGTCAGCCTGAGTGCATCCTTAACGGTGACCTCTGTCTAATTCAAAGGTGAAAGTTTCACAAGGGTGGACTGCATCGGTAGAGCAGAGCAGCGCATCAGCTGTGAGGGCTTCGAGTTCTTTCCCTTCCTTTCAAGTCCACGTGAAGAATTTCTTTTCACACGTTCTGTGAGTTAGGGAATGGGGAGCACAAAGCTTACGGAATAATTATTCTATGAATTCACAATCAGAACCAGGCAAACTCATGTAGTGTTTAATCCTTCCAGGAATAAGTCAGGACCAGAAACCATAAGGCCATGAACAGTTGGAAGAGGGCCTCTCCTTATATTTTCAACACAGAGCTCAATTTTTTGGTAATACTCATCAGTAGTTTACAACCAACAAGAAGACATATTTATTTAAAAAAAAAAAAAAAAAACCCAGCAACTATTTGATCATGGTACCTTGTATGTGCAGCATGCTAAGACATTTACAAACATGATCCTGAATCCCTACAACAAACCTGCAAGATAAGTATTATCATCATTTTGCAGATGAGGAAAGCAAGCTTTAGATAGGGTTAGCAGCATATATTAAGGGCATATGTGGAGTAAGTCACGGTGGACCTGGACCAGTTCTCAATTCTTTCTCCCTAGAATGCCCTTCGACCAGTTCTCCGCTTGGTAAACTCTACTAATCATCTTTCAAGATACGATTCAAATACCCCACCATTTATTCATTCATTTTAAACATCTACTAAATATTTACTAGGCATCAAACTCAATGCCAAGAACTGGGATACAGGATAAAAAAAACACAGATCTTATCCACAAAGAGACTACCAAGAGGAATAGAAAAAGCATCAATTAGAATATGGAAAGAGGAGTCACAACAGAGATACTATGATAGCACAAAGGAGGGTCACCTACACCAGACCAGGACGGAGGCAGGAGGTAGCTGAACCCTAAGTGAAACTTTGCTAATTGAGGGAGGAGCCAGGGCTCCAGAGACAGGGATCAGAGAGCACAACAGCATGGACTTGCCCTCAAAGGATCCCATGGCATGGCCTGGCATGGCTCCAAAGGAAAGCAATGTGCCCACCAATATGCCAGGGCATCCCGGGGGTCTCTACAGAGGGACCCTCAGAGTGGACTGGCCAGTGTCCTTGGACAATGGCTTTCCCCGAGTGAGCCCTCCAAATACTATCATTTTCTTTATGTATTTTGACAGGGAAAAAAAAAAAAAAAGCCTAGTAGACTGGTAGTTGCAGGTCTTGTCTTGTCCTGACAAGAAGGTGGATCTTAGTCTGAGGCTGATGGGAACAACTGGACACTTTAGGAAGCTTCCTGACACCACAGCATGTTACTCAGCCCTTGTTTGCACTGTCAGGTATTCTAGTTGTCTGTTTACCAGCCTGTGGGCTCCTAAAGGGTAGGGACAGTAGTTCCTAATCTTTGCATTCCCAGGCTCTGGGATGCCTAGGCCCTCACATAATGAATGAATTGGTGGGTGGGTGTAAGAGTGAGTGTGTAGTCAGATGGTCCTTCAGGCTGCACTGGGTGCCCCAGAGTAAGCCCCAAATATCATCAAGAACTATACTAGGACACTTCCTGCAAAACCTTTCATGTGACTTACCCAGACAGCAGTCATGCTGGGCAGCGTCCACCAAGTGACCTCTACGAGCTCTCAGCGTTGCTAACTAGATTCCCGGTTACAGAGACTCCCATCTTCAGTTGCCTGCTCTCGGCATTACTGCCCACTTCCACCCTGAGGAACAAAAACTCAAGGTTCCCAAAATCCCTTTCTTCCATCCAGGCAAAGACAATCAATGTCCCAAGCCTAACCACCTGGAAAGACAGGGTGTTTTCAAAGATCCAAACACGTGTCCTGTTTGTGTCCTGGCGTTTCCTCTGTGATGGTGTTTACACTGAGCTCTACTCCGTGGAGATGTCTCAGGCCACCTGGAAGGGAAAGGGAAAGGAGCCAGGGACCCTCCCCTCCCAGCTTCCACAAGGGCAGCTCTGCTCTCACCTGGCTTGGTCCTTTGTTTATGGGCATTCCGTTCCATTTGAAGGGCTCTACAACTAGGAAAAGTGGGAGAAGTGCTGCTCAGGAGAGACTTAGACAGACTTGAGTCGAATGCCTGCTTTACCACTTACAGCCGTGGGACCTTAAGAAAGCAAGTTCACCTCTCCAAACCTGTTTCCTCATCTGTGTAACAGAGACAGCAATCCCTACCTCATAGAAGAGCTGCAAGGTAAGAATAACAATAACTACCCCGCATCCTGAAACCGCCATCTATGGTTCGTAAACACCGTGTGCTTCCCTCTCGGAAAGGCCTGAAATGAGAAAGTGGCTGGGGAGAGCCGTGCCGAGGGGTACCAGCATTCAGGGAAGAAGGCTTTCTGGGGATGACTAAACCAGTCAAAGTGTTCCTCTGCCAGCGTTCCTCTGTATTTTTATAACAGAAGGTGGGTGATGTAAATGAAGGCTTGGTGCTCCTCTGGCAGGAACAGAGTCCAAAAAGGGGACTGGAGAAACACACATTAGATGGATCTGAGCCTCAGGGAGAGGTGGGCAGGAGAAGTCCACATGATTTACCTCAGGTTTAGCCTACTTTCTTGCCCTCCCAGGGTTAAGAGAAGGTCAAGAGGTCTGTTCAAGACTGTTTACAAGCAGCCTCGAAGTACCAGCTCAGCTAGAACTCTGCTTCGGAGTCCCTTCCCCCCAGAGAAGTGCCAGATCCCACAGTGCTTCCAATGATTTCCCAAGAGGCATAGCCTAAACCCAAACCCTCAGAAATGCACCCTGTGTCAATAATTAACCACCTCCAGAGGTGCAGTAATCTTTTCCACTGTTCGATAATATCAGATGTGGGTCAGGGATGTTTTATTTTTTTCAAAAGGAAGAGGAGCCCTAGAGTGAATAGCAACCCTTCCCAACCGAAGGTGCAGCAATTCTCTACCTGTGCTGGGCCAGGGCTGTTTTTCTTATTAACCTGCATGGACTTTAAGACTGTTAACTCAGGGACCCACCCTCCAAAAGGAGAGGGTGTCCCTTGAATGGGCTCCTGCACTTGGTCATCAGCTGTGAGCCCACATCCCAGGAACCAAGCTGACTGTTTAATAATCTTTGGCAAAGACAACTGAACTACCATATGTGAAGGTACTTTGTAAACTGTTAGGTAACACACAATTTACTATTCTTGCTGTTAACCAGACCCTCATTCAAAATGACAACATATTTACTAACTTATGTATAAATGTATATGTTAATATATTTATTGACATAATAAATACTTATTAACATGGCAATATGTTCATGCTCTGTTACATTCAAAAAGCAGCTTACAAAACAGAATGATCCCATTTTAAGGGATGGGTGGGTGATCACAGGAACAGGAATAAACACACCAAAATGTCAACATAGATTATCTTTAGAAGTGCGTTGTGGGTGATTTTTTCTTTTCTTTCCTTTTCTTTTTCTTTTTTTGTTTATCCATATTTTCTAATTTTTTTCTATAGTGAACATGTTTTCCTTCTGTAATTTAAAAAACGTAAGATGATTAATGAACAAAATGCCTCCATCTCATCCTACACACGACAGGCAGAGTCACCGTGGGACGATGGCCTCTGGCTGTCACCAGTGCCCTCCCTGCACAACACAACCAAAGGGCAAGAACTGCTCTTCTTGAGGGGGTCTGGGCCATTCTTATCCTACGCTCCACCACAGCACAGAGGAGGCCTAGAGAACTATACTCGAAGAACAGTGAGACAAACTCAGCGGGCCCTGGGCACCCACCAACTGCAGAGGCCCAAGGCCCTGCATGAGATCCAGGAGGGGAGTGGGAGGGAAGGGGGTTGGATTCAGGCTCAGCCCCGTACCTGACACTGGAGCCATACCCTTACCTTACACACTCAAGGCCCATAAGGTAGAAACAAGATAGAAATAAAATGATACATGGAAGACACCAAGCTTGTTTTACAGAATACCAGGGAAACCACAGATATGCAAACAACCTGCTGACAGCCCCTTCAGGCTCACTGAGGGACTAGGACAACCAATAGTGAACTCTGATAGTGAACTTTAGACATCACAGGCTGAAAATCCACCCCATGTAACATAGGAAACCCCCCTGAATTTGCACACGCAACCCATGAAGAGGCATGAAGAACAGTCGAACCTAGGCAGAGAACTCCAGAAACATACAAATTACTTTCCACCGACCATTTCCCAGCACCCCCCCACTCCCGCCTCTTATTCCCTACTTCCATGATAAACATCCCGCTCAACAGCTGGTCAACTGGGGAGACATATCTGAGCATTGCCTCCTGCCTCCTTGCTTGGCCACCCTGCAATAAATCCTTTTTCTCTCTGCAAAAGACCGTTGCCTCGGTGTTTGGTCTTTCCATCGTACAGCGGGAAGCAAGTCCACTTGCTTGGTCATAACAGAGTAAGTATGTATTCAACAAACATTTCTTGGAGGAATAAATGCATTACAAGTCAGTCTGGGAACCAGCTCTGTCCCGAGTTCCTAGACATGCTTTGGCCCTCTTGAGACAGGCTGCTGGGTCCCAGGCATGGTGGGCCAATCACCCTGGAAGAGGGTGCCCAAAGCTCAGGAGTAAGAGTATATAGATGATGACGTGGCTAAAAGCACAGAATTTCAAGAGACACATATCTAGTTCAAATCACAGCTTTACCTCTACCATCTGGGTGAACCTAGGCAACTGATTTCAATCATCTAAGCCTTGGTTACCTCATCTGTAAAACGGAAATAATAATAGCTACTTTTGGAGTCATCTCCAAATTAAAGACAAGCTTCTTGCCATGGATAAGCTCTCTTTCCCCTTTTCCGTGGGATATAATTATTCTGAAGTCACTTTCACTCAGAT
Source organism: Lipotes vexillifer (assembly GCF_000442215.2). Lineage (NCBI taxonomy): Eukaryota > Metazoa > Chordata > Mammalia > Artiodactyla > Lipotidae > Lipotes > Lipotes vexillifer. Next base: position 384,778 of record NW_006797362.1, read on the forward strand.
GTAACCATTCAGAAAAGAATAACACGCCGAGGGATGCTGAAAGGACCTGAGTTCCTGAATGATCTCAAGGTGCAAAGCTGCCCCACCAGCCTAGACAGGCTGGACTACTCTTGAAAAAGAAGTACATTTCTACCATCAGTAGGTCTCTTTGCAATAGCAGCTTAGCTTAATTAATACATTAACTAATCTCATTAGCCTACAGTCAAGCAATGAAAGTGTAGGTTGAAGCATACGAAATTGCTGCTTTTGTGGGTGAAAAACAGTTGAATATCAGGATACAGCTCAACCTAATGAGATCTAGTCAGATATTTTAAGGAAAGGAAAACTCTTTTCTTCACAATAGGTACTTCACCCATAATTAATGTGTAGTGAAATAAGATTCAATATACAGAAGCTATAAAACATCACTGAAAGAAATTAAAGAAGGTCTAAATAAATAGGAAGATATCCCATGTTCATGGATTGAAAGACAATATTATTTAGACGGCAATACTCCGCAAAGTGATCTACAGACTTAATATAATCCTTACTATCAAAATCCTAGCTGCCTTATTCTCAGAAACTGACAAAATGATCCTAAAATTCGTATGGAAACTGAAGAGATTCGGAATAGCCAAAATAATCTTGAAAAAGAAGAAAGTTGGAAGACTCACACTTGCTAATTTCAAAACTTAGTACAAAGCTACAGTTCTTAAAACAGGTGGCACTGGCATAACGGGAGACACATAGATCAATGGAGTAGAATTGAGAGTCCAAAAGTAAACTCTTTCATTTGTGGTGAACTGCTTCTTGACAGGGATGCCAAGACAATTCAATGAGGAAAGAAACAGTCTTTTAAACAAATGGTGCTAGGACAACTAGATAGCCACATGTAAAAGAATGAAGCCGGACTCCTACCTCACACCACATACAAAAATTAGGTCAAAATGGAACAAAACAGAACAAAATGGACCTATATGTAAGAGCTAAAATTACAAAACTCTTAGAAGAAAATATACGTATAAAACTTCATGACTTCGTTTCTTAGATATGACACCAAAAGCACAAGCAATCAAAGAAAAAACTGATAAAACAAACGTTGTCAAAATTAAAAATGCTTGTGTTTCAAAGGATACCATCAAGAAAGTGAAAGAAAACCCACGGAATGGGAGAAATTATTTGCAAATCATGTATCTGATAAGGGACTTGTATCTGGAATGTATAAAGAACACTTTCAACATAAAAATGGAAGGACATATAACCCAATTTTAAAATTGGCAAAGGATTTGAACAGATATTTATTCAGAGAAGATATACAAATGGCCAATAAGCACATGGAAAGATGCTCGATGTCATTAGGGAAACACAAATCAAAACCACAGTGAGATACCATGTCACATCCACTAGGATGGCTATAATAAAAAATAACAAGTGTTGAGAGGATGTGGAGAAATTGGAACGCTCATGCGTTGCTAATGGTAATGGCCATGGTAAAAAACTGTCTGGCAGTTCCTGAAAAAGTTAAATATAGAATTACCATATGAATCAGAAAATTTCACTCCTAGGTATATACCACCCAAGAGAACTGAAAACATATGTTCACACAAAAGCATGTAAACAAATGTCCATAGCAGCATTATTTACATTAGATAAAAAGTGAAACAACCCAAATGTCCATCAACTAAAGAACAGACAAATTGTGGTACACCCATATGATGGAATATGATTCAGCTATTAAAAGAATGAAGTTCTGAAAAACATATATGAACCCTGAAAACATTATGCAAATGAAAAAAGCCAGTCACAGAAGATCACATACTGTATGATTCCATTTATATGAAATGTCCAGAAGAGGCAAATCCATAGCGACAGAAAGTAAATTAGTGGTTGCCAGGGTGTAGGGGTAGGGGTAGGGGGTATTAGGGAATGACTACTAATAGGTATTGAGGGATTTTTTGAGTGATAAAAAATATTCTGGAAATAGTTAGTGGTTGTCATGGGTTAAATGGTGGCCCTGAAAAGATATGTCCATGTCCTAATACCCAGAATCCTTATTTGGAACAGAATCTGCCCCAGAGTCTCTGGAAAGAGTATGGCCCTGCTGATACCGATTTCAGACTTCTGGCCTCTAGACTGTAAATTTGTATTGCTTTAGGCCACCAGGTTTGTGGTAATTTGTTACAGCAGCCTTAGGAAACTAATGACAATGATGATCAATGTAAAACACTGTAAATTTACTAAAAACCACTGGCTTATACATTTTAAAAAGTGCACTTTACAGTATGTGAGTAATACCTAAATAAAGCTGTTATTTAAAATATACACACACATGGGGCTTCCCTGGTGGTGCAGTGGTTGAGAGTCCGCCTGCCGATGCAGGGGACACGGGTTTGTGCCCCGGTCTGGGAAGATCCCACATGCCGCGGAGCGGCTGGGCCCGTGAGCCATGGCCGCTGAGCCTGCGCGTCCGGAGCCTGTGCTCCGCAACGGGAGAGGCCACAACAGTGAGAGGCCCGCGTACCGCAAAAAAAAGAAAATAAATAAATAAATAAATAAATAAATAAATAAATAAATAAAATATATACACACACACAAGCTCACTTTACAACACCCTAAGAAGCAACAACTTCATAGATGAAATACAATGATAATCTACAGTCCTTTCTTTTGCCTACCAAGGTGATGCTACTGTCTCACAGTCATGAGGATGCTTACTCTGTAGATGCTCATCCTCCCATCAGTGGGAGAAAGATTTTTAGATCCAACATGTCCTTGTGACCTCTTGGGCTGACATTAACTAAGGGGAACGGTTGGTCTAATCTTTGACGCTGCAGTTCTGGGTGCATGCTTGAGACCTATCTTTTCCCATTTCTATATCAATGCTCAACAGGCAAGACAGAGCCTTGACTAAAAGCTTAACTGGATAACTGGAAAGGATAATTTCCAGCCCACCCAGAAAAGAGAGACAGCACAAACAATACTCATCAGCTGAAGGGCTTATAGTGAGAACAAGTCCAACAGTAACAGCCACTGTTGCTAAGGAAGCCAGTGGGACTGTGGGGAAGGTCTCCAGGAGTGTCTGGGTACCCTCACCACCCTGGAGGTCAGTACACACTGCCCCTGGCATCTCCTGGTCCTTCCTAGGGAGCAATCACCAACACAAAGGGGCCTACATAGAGGTGGTACTTGCCCCATAGCACTGGGGGGATTTCTGGCAGATGAAGGTGTTAGAAACTGTCCTTTGGCAATGTGGGATTTAGTGTGGATTGCTCTGAAGGGGTCACCTAGACCTACCTGGGGTGCCTGGGATCCTATGCAACCTCAATTCTCCAAGTCCTGAAGCATCTGTGCAGCCAAAATAGATCTGGGGAGCGCTGACCCTGCACCTCTGGACCTTACCTCCACACGTCGCTGCCTTTGGAAAACATGGAGGCACGAATGACTTCAGGTGCCATCCAGGCATACGTCCCTGCTGCGCTCATCTTGGTGGTTCGGTGCCATTCCCGAGCCAGGCCAAAATCGGTGATCTTCAGAACCTTTTTGCTCAGGTCTCCGTTCTCCACCTTCTGCAGGATCAGTACTGGGCAAGGAAAGGAATACAGAAGAAACCAGAGTCTGCGTTAATCACAGGGAAACCACAGAATACAGAGCCCTCCCACCATCCTCTTGTCCTCTCCTGCAGGCTCCATCATGTGGCTACCATGGGTGGACGGTGGGAGCCACCATCTTTAAACACCTAGGATGCATCCATTTTGGTGCCAAGTATTTTACAGGTGTTATCTTCAACCCTCACAACAACCTTATGAGGTATTGCCATCGCTGCTCTACATACAGATGAGGAAACTGAGATACAGCACCACTAAATAAATCTTCCAAGGCCACTCAACTAATAAGCCAGGACTGAAACCCTGGCAGCCTGGCTGGAGAGCCTTCCCTGTTGCCATGACACCATACGGCCCACTCACACCCTATGAAAGAAGAGCTGTGGGGTCACAGCCTACCCTTCTGAGGAGCGGCTACCCAGCCTTCCTGACTTCCAGGCCACCGCTGGGCTTTAAGCACTCTCACAGCACCAGGAGTGGAGGTGCGTGCTGGGCTTTTAAGGTTTCCGACAGTGCCTCAAGAGTTTCCATGAACCTCTCCACGTTACTTTATTTAAAGTCTTAAGAAAGCATGTCTTAGTTTCAGGTGTACAACATTGTTAACCAACTATACTCCAATATAAAATAAAAATTAAAGAAAAAAAAGCATGTCATTTGGGCAGAGATTTTCCCTTAATCCAGGAACTCACCAGCACCCACTGGGGAGTGGCTGACAGGTTGGAGGTCAGAGGGCACACACGCTGATGCTCACCCACATGACGGCTCCAGCGAGAGGCATGCCCTTGTGGGGAGCCAATCTCCCCCAAAACAGCAAAAACACCCATTGACTAAAGTGCTGTAAGCAAAGGCCAGGAACTCTGCCTGAGTCGGCAGCTAGCGAGCTCCTGGGATATGAGGAAGCCGAGCCTCCATTTCCACAGGTGGGACGGTTCCAAGGGCCCTGGGTCAGCACCACCTCTGTGGGCCAGACGCTGAGCCACCGGGAGTTCAGAGCTCTGTACACGGGATTTCAGGGAAGGAAGGAAGATTCTCTCTGCCGTTCAAGTCTAAATGGGGAGAGTGGGGTAAGGGGGCTGGATTTTAGGGCAAGAGCCGCAGGGAGTCCCTCAAGTCCCAAACCCCGCCCCGGCACACATCCACTGAAGTGTTACATAATGAAAGGACGTGGGCCAAAGATCTCTACGTCCTACATGCTTCCCAGAAAATCAGCAGTAAAGAGGGATTACAAGCAGCTATAGGGCTGGAAGCATAAAAGAAGTCAGTGCCAGCCACTCCCTAGATCTAATGGACTAAGCCTCCTCCTTCCACACCCTCTCCCCTGCTCCCCTGACACACCCCGCCCACTCCAAGCTTCCAGCATCCTGATGGGCCCAAGCCTCTAAGAGCTTGGGCAGATGAAAACGAACAAACAAAAACCAACTTCCTACATCTCATCTAATCACAAAAATCTTTCCAGATTCTTCTGTGCCTCTCTCCCCTTCTCTGCGGGTAGACAGATAACAGACTGACATGCACTCAGACTGCTGGGGAAGTGGCACCACAGAAACCCACCATGCCCTCTGCAGTGGCGGCAACCAGCTGCTGAGCATTTCCCTGAGTCGCCCTTAAACGGAGGACTCAGAGAGAGCCTTTCCCCTTACAGATCTAATGGGGTTCAGTCCTGTCACCCGAGGCCTCCAGGTGGCTGGGACAGGGTGAGGTAGGAGGAGGGTAACAGTTTCACGATGCTGTATGGGTCCAGCTGAGCTTTCTCAGAGCCTCTGCGGGAAAGGGAAGGCAGAGAGGTTTAGATTCTGTGACAGGAAACTGGTTTTTACAAATGGGATGGCATGCTGAAGATGATTTTTAAAATACATCAGTCTGTCAGATGGCTTAAGAGGGATGGCCGAAAGATGAAGACAAGAACCAGCCCAGGGGCAGTTTGTCTAAACTGGAATGCATTTAGACAGTGCATGTCCAGCCCAGTTCCACCTAATCTCCATGACTTCCTGATGCCTTACATCCAGCTGACCTCAAACATTTATCCCAACAGGATAAATGCCCCTGAAGGCATCTGAGTTAGAAAGCCCTGGCCTAGGGGTCCTGCCCCCAGCAAAGGAGAGCGGGCTATAATCCTGGCAGACCTAGTAATTCTGGCAGATGGTTACAGCCAATGATTCTCAAGAACAATGTCCTGAAATACTGATATCTACCAAGTATGCATTACTATTAACAATTAAAGCAACAAGGTTTGTGAAAGCTTTACTTTTTGTTTTTTGGAGATTTTAAAAATTGAGATGAAATTCACATAACATGAAATTAACCATTTTAAAGTGAACAATTCAGTAGCATTTAGTACATTCACAACGTCGTAAAACCATCCCCTCTACCTAGTGCCAAAACATTTTCATCATCCCCAAAAAGAAAATTCCATACCCATTAAGCATTGTTCCCTATTCTCCCCTCTTCCCAGCCTCTGGCAACCACCAACCTGCTTCCTATCTCTATCGATTTACCTATTCTGCATATTTCATATAAATGGAATCATACAATATGTGACACATCTGGTTATTTCACTTAGCATCATGTTTCCAAGGTTCATCCACATTGTTGCTCATACCAGCACTTTACTCCTTTTTCTGACTGCATAATATTCAATCATATGTATATACCACTATTTGTTTCTCCTTCTGTCCATTGACAGACATTTGGGTTGTTTCCATCTGTTGATTACTGTGAACCTGCTATGAACACATGTACACGTATACTCGTTTGAGTACCTGTTTTCAATTCTTGAGGAGTGGAATTACTAGTTTATATGGTAGTTCTATGTTGAACCTTTTGAGGAATCAGAAAACTATTTTCCACAGCAGCTGAACCATTTTACGTTCCCATGAGCAATGTATGAAGGTTCCAATTTTTCCACATCCTCGCCATACTTGTCATTTTCCTTTTCCTTTTTCTTATTATAGCCATTCTAGTGGATGTGAAGTGGTATCTCACTGTGGTTTTGATTTGCATTTCCCTAATGACTGACGACGTTGAGCACCTTTTCATGTGCTTTTTGGCCATTTGTATGTCTTCTCTGAAGAAATGTCTGTTGTTTTGTTGTTGAGTTATGAGTTCTTTATATACGCTGGATACTAGACCCTTATCAAATATGTGATTTGCAAATATTTTTCCCTCTCTGTAGGCTGTCTTCTTACTTACTTGATAATGCCCTTTGACGTACAAAAGTTTTCAATTTAGTTGAAGTCCACGTTATCTATTTTTCCTTTTGTTGCTCATACAGTACTTCTGATGTAACACCAAAGAGCTGTCAAATTCAAGTTCATGAAGATTGGCCCCTACGTTTTCTTCTAGGAGTATTACGGTTTCAGCTCTTATATTTAGGTTGTTGATCCATTCTTCGTTAATTTTTGTATATCGTATGAGATAGGGGTCCAACGCCATCCTTTTGCATGTGGATATCCACTTTTCCCAGTACTGTTTGTTAAAGGCGAAAGCTTTACTTTTTGAAACAGAGTGGAGCATAGTTCTCTCCAAACATGTTTTCCTGGGTAGGAGAGAAAGGTTACATTCACAGCAGCTTACTTATCTGTACCACTGCTGTGAGCCCATTCCAAGCTTCTACCGCTGACAAACAGCTGCAGCAGTAATAAACTATTATGCTTTACTTCTTGGAAAACTTAAGGGTGTGTTATCAAAATCTGGTGGAGTCCATGAAAGTGTATTGTGTAAACCTCCCCTTTCATGGGGGGCAGTGGAACAAATGCTGAAAACTAACAAATCCAAGTCAAGAGGGGCCCAGCCAGGATAACAGAAAGAGGGAGAAAAAGATGCATTTGAACTAAAATCCTAGTGATTAACCAGATATAGGGGCTTGATGGAGAAGGGAGACATCTCCCGCCTTTCAGACATGGGTGACAAGTAGAATGGTAGTGCCCCTGACTGAGAAGTTGAAAGACAAAGCCCATTTGAGGAAACCAACTTCAGTCTGGGACATAATGGATTTAGGGTGACAGTAACAACAGTCAGTGCAGAACAGAAAGAAGAAAAAAAAAAAAAAGAGCAGACAATCTAAATCCCAGGCTTGACATTTTCTATGTAACCCTGGGTAAGTTTCATAGACTCTACATCTCTATTCCTGCTTCTATAAAATGGGGATAAAGATTAAAGGCAATACAGTAATAAAGCACCTAGCAGAATGCCTGACACATAATTAGGAACTCAGGACATTACAGCTATCATTACGACTATTACGACTAAGTGTCTCATACATAAGTGGAAATCATGGGACTCCAAGTTCAAGGTACTGAGAACCCTGGTAGGAAGCCTGGCAGGCCCTGACACATAATAACCATGTAATAAATTTTTACTGTATAAATAAGTGGAATGGTTGATTAAATAATAATGATAGCTACCCATTATTGCTCATTTACTATGTACAGGCATACCTCGTTTTATTGTGCTTCACAGATATTGCATTTTTTACAGATTGAAGGTTTGTGAGAACCCTGCACTGAGCAAGTTCATTGGTGCCATTTTTCCAACAGCATTTGCTCACCTCCTGTCTCTGTGTCACATGTGGCAATTCTCACAATATTTCAAACTTTTTCATTATTATTACGTCTGTTATGGTGATCAGTGATCTTTGACCTTACTGTTGTAATTGTTTTGGGGAACCACAAACCATGCCCACATAAGATGGGAAACTTAATCGGTAAGTGCTGTGTGTGTTCTGACTGCTCCACCAACTGGCTGTTCCCCCATCTCTCTTCCCCTCCTCGGGCCTCCTTATTCCCTGAGACACAACAATACTGAAATTATGCCATGTAATAACCCTACTATGGTTTCTAAGTGTTCAGGTGAAACTCTCTCACTTTAAATCAAAAACTAGAAATGATTAAGCTTGGTGAGGAAGGCATGTCAAAAGCCAAAAAAGGCCAAAAGCTAATAGGCCTCTTGTATCAGTGAGTCAAGTTCTGAATGTAAAAGGAAAGCTCTTGAAGGAAATTAAAAGTGCTACTCCAGTGAACACACAAATGATAAGAAAGCAAAACAGCCTTAGTGCCAATATGGAGAAAGTTTCAGTGCTCTGGATAGAATATCAAACCAGCCACAACATTCCCTTAAGCCAAAGCCTAAACCAGAGCAAGACCCTGACTCTCTATGAAGGCTGAGAGAGGTTAGGAAGCTGCAGAAGAAAAGTCTGGAGCTAGCAGAGCTTGGCTCATGACGTTTGAGGAAAGAAGCCGTCTCCATAACATCAAAGTGCAAGGTGAAGCAGAAGCAGCAGCAAGTCATCCAGAAGATCCAGCTGAGATCATCAATGAAGGTGGCTCCACTAAACAACAGATTTTCAATGTAGATGAGACAGCATTCTATTGGAAGAAGATGCTACCTAGGACTTTCGTAACTAGAGAGGAGAAGTCAATACCTGACTTCAAAGTTTCAAAGGACAGGTTGATTCTCTTATTAGGGGCTAATGCAGCTGGTGACTTTAAGCTGAAGCCAATGCTCATTTACCATTCCAAAAATCCTAGGGCCCTTAAGAATTATGCTAAATTTACTCTGCCTGTGTTCTCTAAATGGAACAACGAAGCCTGGATGGCAGCACATCTGTTTATAACATGGTTTACTGATTACTTTAAGCTCACTGTTGAGACCTACTGCTCAGAAAAAGACTCCTTTCAAAATATTACTGCTCACTGACAATACATGTGGCAACCCAAGAGCTCTGATGGAGATGTACGATGAGATTCTTGTTGTTTTCATGCCTGCTAACACAACATCCATTCTGCACCCCGTGGATCAAGGTGCAACCTCGCCTTTCAAGACTTAAAACTATTTAAGAAATACATTTCTTAAGGCTAGAGCTGCCATAGTGATGTCTCTGATGGAGCTGAGCAAAGTCAACTAAAAACCTTCTGGAAAGGATTCAACATTCTAGATGCCATTAAGAACATTCATGATGTTCAAAATATCAACATTGACAGGAATTTGGAAGAAGTTGGTTCCAACCCTCGTGGATGACTTTGAGGGGTTCAGGACTCGGATGGAAGGAGTAACTGCAGATGTGATGGAAGCAGCAACCAGGATTAGAAGTGGAGCCTGAAGATGGGACTGAATTGCTGCAATCTCATGATAAAACTTTAACGAATGAGGAGCTGCTTCTTAATGGATGAGCAAAGAAAGTGATTTCTCGAGATGGAATCTACTCCTGGTGAAGATCATTGAAATGACAAAGGTAGAATATTACAAAAAACTAATAAAGGGGGCTTCCCTGTGGGGGCTTCCCTGGTGGCGCAGTGGTTGAGCGTCCGCCTGCCAATGCAGGGGACACGGGGTCGCACCCCGGTCCGGGAAGATCCCACATGCCGCGGAGTGGCTGCGCCCGTGAGCCATGGCCGCTGAGCCGGTGTGTCCGGAGCCTGTGCTCCGCAACGGGAGAGGCCACAACAGTGAGAGGCCCGCGTACGGCAAAATTAAAAAAAAAACCCAAAAAAACAAAAGGATGCCTTGTACCTACTTGATGCTCAATAAATATTTGTTAAAAAAAAAAAAAAACTAATAAAAAATTTATTAGTTGATAAAGCAGCTGCAGGGTTTGAGAGGACTGACTCCAATATCAAAAGAAGTTCTACTGTGGGTAAAAGGCTATCAAAAAGCATTGTATGCTATAGAGAAATCATTTGTCTATAGATGACAAATAAGAGTCAATCAATGCAGTAGACTTCACTGTCTTATTTTAAGAAATGGCCACCCTGATCAGCCAGCAGCCCTCAATACTGAGGCAAGACCCTCCACCAGCAAAATGATATGACTCACTGAAGGCTCAGATGATGGTTAACATTTTTTTAGCAATAAAGTATTTTTTTTTATTTTTTAGCAATAAAGTATTTTTAATTAAGGTATGTACTTTTTTTGTGGACATAACAGACTACACTCAATAGACTACAGCACAGTGTAAACATAACTTTTATATGCACTGGGAAACCAAAAAATTCATGTGACTTGCTTATTGCAATACTCACTTCATTATGGTGGTCTAGAACCGAGCCTGCGGTATGTCCAAGGAATATGCCTGTAGTGGCTTGATGCTCTTTACATGCTGTATGTAAAGAGCCTGACAACCATCACCTTAGTTACTCCTTAAACCAACCCTATGAAGTAGGCATAATTATTTTCCCTAGTTTACTCATGCTGAAACAGACACAGAAAGGTTAAGTCAGTTGTCCACAGTCAGTGAGGGTTGGAGATGGATTCCAAAGCCAGATCTCTGTTCACATGCTGTGCCATCCAGAGGACAGAAAGGAATCCTATGAGTCTTTAAGGCTTGGCTCAGTTTCCACCTGATCCCTAACACTGTCATTCATCAACTAGTCTTCACTGCTCTCCTTGTTCCTGAAGTACCCCTTCAGCACCCCAAACCAGTACCATACAATTTAACACTATATGCTTCTTTTAATTATTCCCAACTGCTGCATGTACGTGTCTCACCGTTTCCTCTAGAATGTGATGGAATATGACTCCTAGAGGGCAGAAACCCCATTCTCTTTATTTTTTATTTTTCTTTTTCTTTGCGGTACGTGGGCCTCTCACTGTTGTGGCCTCTCCCGTTGCGGAGCACAGGCTCCGGACGCGCAGGCTCAGCGGCCATGGCTCACGGGCCCAGCCGCTCCGCGGCATGTGGGATCTTCCCAGACCGGGGCACGAACCCGTGTCCCCTGCATCGGCAGGCGGACCCCCAACCACTGCGCCACCAGGGAAGCCCTTGGTTTAGTCTTCTTTTTTTTTTAAAAGTTTACTGTCAAAGGTATATACACATAAAAGAGAGTATAAAAAACACATGATTTGGGGCTTCCCTGGTGGCGCAGGGGTTGAGAGTCCGCCTGCCGATGCAGGGGACACGGGTTCGTGCCCCGGTCCGGGAAGATCCCACATGCAGCAGAGCAGCTGGGCCCGTGAGCCGTGGCCGCTGAGCCTGCGCGTCCGGAGCCTGCGCTCCTCAACGGGAGAGGCCACAACAGTGAGAGGCCCGCGTACCGCAAAAAAAGAAAAAGATTTAAAGAAAATAAGATGAAAACCCATATGACTCCATCCAGCCCCTTAGAAGCTCCACACGTTCCTCTCCATCACATCCCTTGCCTCTCCCCAGATGTCTCACAATCTTGACTTCTGTTATTTATCCCTTTACCTCACTTCGTCATCTTACCACCTACGTATACATCCATAAATTAAGATATTGCTTAGTTTTGTAAAAGTGAGTGACAAGCACAAATGTAGCTGTGTATACTAGTTTCCTAGGGCTGCCTAACAAATTAACACAAATGTGGTGGCTTAAAACAACCGAGATCTACTGTCTCTCAGATCTGAGGGCAAGAATTCTAGTCTAAAATCAAGGTGTCGCCATGGCCATGCTACCTCCAAAGGCTGCAGGGAGAATCCTCCCTTGCCTCTTCCAGCTCCTGGTGGCTGCCAGCAATTCTTGGTGTTCCCCAGCTTAGGGCAGCATAACTCCAACCTCTTCACTGGCCATCTGCCCTCTGTGTCTGTCTCTGTTCCTCACATGGCATTCCCATCGCTATGTGTCTGTATCCAAATTTCCCTCTTCTTATAAAAACATCAGGCATTGGACGAGGTCCAGTCCTTTTCCAGTAGGACCTCATCTTCACTTGATTACAAAGATCCTATTTCCAAATAAGGTCACATTCACAGGTTAGAACTTCATCGTGTCTTTTTCAGGGGGACACAATTCTACCCACAATACAGTAAAAATGTTGCCTTTGCTAGACGAAGGCTCTCAAGGAAATAAGCTAAACACAGCGTCTGGCCATGGTCCCAGAGAGCTGACTAGAGCCCTTTCTGGGAAAGTCAGTAAGCAAGATCATATATGAGTAGTAGAAAAACTGCACAGATGACCACAGTGGGGACATTTGGCAGCAGGGAACTGCGGGGAGAGATGCAGATACTGGACATCCGTCAGAAATTTGGTTGGGGAGTGGGCTCCCTGTATTTTCTGTTTCTAAACTCACTCGGGTTCTTGGGGTTGGGCAAAGAAAACACTTCTGTCTGTCCAGCCAACAGGACATAGAGCTTCATCAGCACATGAGCGAGACAGCCAAATACAGAGAAGAATCCTGACCAGGCTCCCCAGGTAGTCATTCCTCGGGTTAAATTGACGGAACACCAGCAATAGGTGAGTTGGTGATGAGCGTCCTGAGTCACACTACCGGATATAAACTGCCCCCCTCTACGTCCGACGCACAGCTGCTCTCCTGGGATCTCCTTTCACAGTCCTCAGGGGTTTCCCTTCATCTATCTCCCGCGTCCTGTACCCCACTTTCTCTTTCTGCTGCTTTCTTCTCTTACTTTGGTGATATGCATTCTCCAACAGCTCTTTAGAAAGAACGCATGGAAGGTACATTTTTTTTTTTGTCAGAAAATGTCTACATTCCACCCCCATACTTGGCATAAAAATGATTGGAGATTTTCCTTCATCATTTTGAAGGCATCGTGCATCAATTTCTTGCTTCCGACATTGCAGTTAAGGAGCCCCGAGCCATTTTGCTTTCTGATGCTCTGTATGTGACGTGTCTTTTTCTTTGGGGAAATTTTTAGTCTCTTCGTAATCCCCAGTGTTCTGAAATATCAAAGGAATAGGAATGCGCCTTGGGTGGGGACTTCGTGAGTACTTCCAAATCTGAACTCTCGTGCTCTTCAGTTACAGGGAATTTTCTTGATACTGTTATTTTCCTCCCCTATATTTCTCTGTTTTCTCTCTCTCTAGAACCTCTATTATTTAGGTATTAGTCTTTCTTTACTGATCCTCCAGTTTTCTTATCTTTTCTCCTCTATTTTTCATCTTTTTTGCTTTTTGATCTTCTCTCTGAGATGTCATCACTTTGTCTTCTAACCCTTCTATTGGGTTTCTTCTCATTTCCCCTATCATGATTGTAATTTCTAACAGACCTCTGTTTTGTTCTCTGAATTTTTTTTTCAATTGAGTGGCAAGAACACATGTAGCTGTGTAATGCCTGTTTCTGTAATACGGGCACAATATCCTTTCTTTTACCTGAGCATATTACTAATGGTTCTTTTTTTATTTCTTTGTTTTTCCCAGTGCAGTCTGTCTCAGCTGCTTTTTCTATTTGTGCTTTGGTCTCTAATGCACTTTTGCTGAGAGTTACTGTACTCCTTGATTGTCTGCTCATGATCAAGAACCAAACTGGGCTTATGCTTTAAAAAGGAAGTCCTTATGTTTCAAAGGTACATACTGAAATATTTACCCCCAAAAATATAATGTCGCAGATGTACTTCAAAATGATCAAGGGTGGAAATGAGTGGGGTGACTGAAGAGACAAGATTACCCATGAGTTGGTCATTATGGAAACTGCCTGAGTACATGCGGGTTCATCATGCTGTTTCTCCTTCCTTGTGTGTGTGTTTTCCATAATAATAAGTTTGGGCGGGGGTTGGGGGCAAGGAGTGAGGGATCAAAAGCTAACTAGAACCTCTAAGCACACAGAAGGAATCTGTCAACTTCGAGCTTCTCCGTAGGGAGAGCCAGGGAAGCCTAGACAAGAATACCTGCGGTCATTCTGTTGAGCTGGTCAAGCACTCTTCCAACTGTGGGAAAATAAAGGTCTGGCTGCCAGTGTGCTGGGAATCAAGTTGCGGGAGGGCCAAGGTGGTCGCAGGCTTCAGTATGTAAACAGTTATCTCATCACTCCATTTTTAAAATAAAGTCCCCATACCCATACCCTGTGCCTGCGTCCCCCAGTCCAGAAACCGTTTTCCTCTTCCAAAAGGAAAGGCAGTCAGCTGGCTGCACGGAGTGGAGGAGGAATGCATTTCATATCATCGTTACCTGACCCTTTTTATTTTAGCACCCCCTTCACTCCAGTTCTGGAGGTAGCCGGTGCTGCCAGTTCCTAGACTTTTAGGGATTCTGTGATATAAATTCATTCTTTGCTTTCCTCACTGGCAGGTTAAAATTATCTTTCTCAAACGTCCTAAGTTAGTTACAGCTCATCTACCTGTTTTCCAGCATCTAAAACTTCGCTACTGTTGTCTACTCTGCTGTTGGCCTTGTGAGTTCCTGTAGTTCTAGCTGGGTTTTAAGAGAGAGCACAAGCTGAGGTAGTATTTGTATGTGTTCAGCCTGCCCCAGCCCAGATCATGCCTTTGCTTTCTTTTTTTTTGCTGGGGTAGGGAGAAGGAAACTGATGCAGTCTGTATCTCAAGGTATCCTGCAGGGGCTTCCAGCTTTCCTTGGCTTGGTTCTTCTATCTCTCCCAGTTGGAGAAATCTGTGCTCTTGCTCGCTGCTGTCAAAGCTCAGAGTTCAACCACCAGATGTACGTCACAGCATCCTCTCCCACCTTAACCAGAACAGTCTCTGAGCTTCAACAAGGCAGAAAGGAAAAAGCAACAGATGAAGACCCAGAACACCGGGGTTCTGGCTTCAGCACTGTGCGATCTTCACCAGGCCCCTGTGCCCCCATCTCTGACATTCTCAGAGTCTGTAATTCCCTGAAAGCTGTGTTGGTCTCTCCTGGGGTCAGCCAAGCTCCACCACCCACCTGAGCTGAAGGACAGCTACACTCAAGGGCAAAGAGGAGTTAGGCCAAATGATTCTACCCCAGAGAAAAGCTCCACTCACCAGACACAGGCAGGCCTTAGGGTGCCTGAGCCAGCACTGGAGATGCTATAGCTTCCTGCAGCCCATTGCCTGCAGTGGAGGTGGGAAGAAGACCTTGGGCTCCAGCCCCTCCCAGCAGCCCAGGGTACCAACAGGCCAGCAGTAAGCACACAGCAGGCCCTCTGTGGTGCTGAATCAGCCAGAGCCACATAGAAGAGCCTCACTCATGGGGCACCAGCATGCAGTGAGAGCACGGCCAACATCCAAGCCCCAGCCTCTCCTGTGCCCTGGCCCTCAGCCCACTGTCCCTCCAGGCAAGACCAAGAGAGGCCAGACAGACTTGCTTGCCCAGGCAAATGACTCACCACCTAGACTTCTTGACTCTGCGTCTCAGCAGAGGTGTGGTGCTGCCATGCCGGCAGCCGCTGAGGACCCAGCCGCGTTCAGCACTGTCAGCAGAGCCGCGCTAAGCCAGCATAGAAAACCATGCTTCCCAACAAACATCTGGGCACAGGCAGCCAGAAATCCCTGTCGAAAGAACTACAGAAAGGTGGGGAGAACCGGGTGCTTGAGGATTTAGGTTCCACCTCCTCTTGGTAAAGAATGGGAAACCAAAGTTAATGGATGTGTGCGATGCACTCCTGGCAAAGCCAGAGAACATTCGGTACAAAATGAGTGACCTTGTCCTATGACCCAGAGCCAGGGCAAAGCTGAACTGTAATGACCTCCCTTTCTGGGCCTGTAACCTGAAGAGGCATAATAGGCGCTCAGTAAATACTTGTCCTGAATGAATGAATACAAACCATCCGCAAAGGTTTCTAATTAAGTCAGTTAAGGAGTGGCCCCCAAATACCTGTTTGAGGGCTGACTACACTGGCTTCACCAAAGAAGCTACGGCAATGATTCCTAATCTTTTAAAATATGTCCGTTCAGCTTACAAAATGTTATTATGATGGCAGGTGTACTTTTAGTGTGTGTTGATTAAGAAAAAAACAATAACCAGAGCTCATGTTTGGGGGGGGGGCCTTCGTGTGCGCTGCAGCTGAGCTAAGTTATTTAAATGCAGAATCTTTTTTTTTTAATAATAAATTTATTTATTTATTTATTTATTTATTTATTTACTGGCTGCATTGGGTCTTGGTTGCTGCATGCGGGCTTTCTCTAGTTGGGGCAAGCGGGGGCTACTCTTCGTTGCAGTGCGCGGGTTTCTCATTGTGGTGGCTTCTCTTTGTTGCAGAGCATGGGCTCCAGGTGCACGGGCTTCAGTAGTTGTGGCACGCGAGCTCAGTAGTTGTGGGGCACGGGCCTAGTTGCTCCGCGGCATGTGGGATCTTCCCGGACCAGGACTTGAACCCGTGTCCCCCGTACTGGCAGGCGGATTCTTAACCACTGCGTCACCAGGGAAGTCCTACGTGCATAATCTTATTTAATTCTCTCAACCATTCGGGAAGCCACTTCAGACGTGGAGAGTGAAATTCAGAGAGGCTGGTCCACAGGTGCAAGAGGCAGGGTCAGGACACAAGCCAGGTCTGGAGGAAATCACAATGAGAGCCCAGGGCCACCATGCTGTATTAAACACCCCGATGAGAAGTGCTTTTTTTTTTCTTTCTTTCTTTTTTTGCGATACGCGGGCCTCTCACTGTTGTGGCCTCTCCCGTTGCGGAGCACAGGCTACGGACGCGCAGGCCCAGCAGCCATGGCTCACGGGCCTAGCCGCTCTGCGGCATGTGGGATCTTCCCGGACCGGGGCACGAACCCGCGTCCCCTGCATTGGCAGGCAGACTCTCAACCACTGCGCCACCAGGGAAGCCCGAAAAGTGCTTTTAAATGAATTTGTATTTTATCAACACAACAGCACCTACACACCTTTGAAAAACAGAAATAGGAATATTTACACTTCCTACAATGCATTTAGATTCAAAGGCACCTAGCAGTAGCCCCCTCCCCAGGGGTCTGCAGCCCACCACTGGGAACTGCTGACCACAGTGCTGCCACTGGAAGACCGTTCTGCAAAAAAACAGCCGGTAACTGTCCCCGAGGAAAGGATCTACCTGTCTGCCATCATCTCGCATCCAAGCAGGTGTCCCAAAACCTCTGCCTCCAGAGGAGTGGATGGGAGAGCATCTCCAAGGAAGGGTTAAAAGAGAGGGACAGAGTCAGCAGCATTTGTGAAAGAGAGAAAACAAAGTGAAAACACAGCAGAAACGAACTGCTACTTTAGCAATCCTGGCAACGTATCATGAAAGGACTAACAAGGGATTAATGATAGGGAGAGA
>NW_006797362.1:402352-413580 GCF_000442215.2 Lipotes vexillifer
GGGAAAGAGCCTAAAATCTGTGACCTAGACTGCTAGTCGCCCTGCAGTGGTTATTCTCCCCTCCTCCCACAGTAACAGAACCCTCCATTTCAAGATGGGCACCTGGCCACGGATAACATTAACATTTCCCAGGCTCCTTGTTCCAAGGTACAGCCAAGTGACTGAAAAGTATCATGTGGCTGCTTTCTGTAACCTGTCTTGAAAGACATCAGCTCAGGGCCTTTGGCCCTTCTTTTCACCCCTTCCTACACTGTGCTGCCCAGAACATGAATGTGGTAGCTGGAGCTACCATCTTGGACCAGGAGAAGATTATGCCCAAAAGTTGGCAGAGCTATGGATGGGAAGGAGTGCAGGGCTCGTGGAACAGAGATGCCATGCCAACCAGGGACTGTCTCCCGTCCAACTTTTACATACAAGAGAGAAACTTCTTATTTCAGCCACTGTTACTTTGGGTGTCTGTTTCTCAGAGCTAACCTAATCTAACTAATACAAAGTTCAATTCCACTACTACAAAATCTCTTTATAGCAAAACAGAAGTAGACATATTAAAATTGAAAATCTAAACCAAAAGCAATATTCCAGGCAATAAAATCTCCATAAGATATAGCCAAAGATTTGGACGGTCTCTCCAAGCTGCTATAAAATGATTCAACTTGAAACGTGTTTCAGCTGCATATTTTTTTTTAAGTAGAATGTCATGTTCTATATTAAGTGTTTACTTAAATCCTTCCCCCCGAGAAGCCCACATGTATAGAGGGCCCATATGCATTGTGTTAAGTACAGAGTGTTCAAATATAAATTAAACCAGTACCTCCCCTCAAGAAGATCACTAGCCAAGAGGGAGATTCACGGAGTAAGAAAAGCTAGAGCAGTAGGTCTTTATTTTTTATTATGAGCCTTGTGATATAATCTGGCTTGTTAAACTAGATAATGTACATACATTACTTTAAAAATACGTGTAAAAGAGATGCAGTAGGCAATTTAATAATATGTGACTATATTATAATAAAGCATTAGTATACCAAAATACATAATTTGATCATACTATTTTTTGTTAAGAATATGCTATCTATCACATAGAAAAACACCTGAAGGATATATACCTAAATGCTATCAGTAGTTATCTCTGGGTACTGGGATTTGGGGTGACAAGTTATTTTATTTTATTTTTTATGTTCATCTATATTGTTGAAATTGTCTAAAATAAACATGTATTTTTTTGTTAAAATTTTTAGAAATTATGTCATTTAATAATAACAATAGCTACCATTTCTTGCATGCCTGCTATGTCCCAGGTATAATACTAGGAACTTCACATACATCACCTCATCCAGTCTTCACTGCAACTCTGCAAGGGGGGTAACATCCTCATTTTATAAATGCGAAAGCTAGGCTCAAAGGTTAAGTAACCTTTCCACATCTAGGCAGAGAGAGAGGCAGGAGGTGACTCCTGCCCGTGCTCCTTCCCCTATACCTTGCTGCCCCCTCCCCTCGGGGGTCCCAGTGTTTAATAGTTTCATCTCTACAATACCTTGCATCTCCACAGTGCTGGTCTCTCCTATGCCACGGTGTATGAACCACATCTGCATTTGATGTGTCTTGGGTTGGGCTCAGATCATAAATTAATTGGGCAGGCTGCTCACCTAATCCTATGTCCTGTATGGACAGAGCCACTGCTAAGAGTGGTTTTCTCTGTCAAGTTTATGGCTAATTCTCACTGGGAGGGACAAGGAAGGATAACTGCGTCCAGAGCTGAAGAAAACTGGCAGAGAAGCCCCGGAAGCTAGGAGTCAAACCTAATTCTACTTCTGAGTCCACTGTCCTTTCCACTAGAACCCTGAGGGTCTCTAAAACCAAACCATTTGAGTATTGCTCTAGATCCTTCTAAGGAAGGGAACCAGCCCCTTTACATTTAAATGGGAGTGCTTTAGAAGTGAAGATTGTAAATACTTGAGGAGTTAGAAGACACTCAAACTAGGACAGCTTTGGCAAGGTGCAGTGGCAAAAGCTTGCTGGGGGGCAGCCTCTCACCTGCCTTAATTCAAGGCACAGGTGTGCTAAAAGCACTACGGCTGAGACAGTACATTAGCTTGAGGGTTGGGCGAAAGGTACTGACGGCGGGCAGGACAAGTAACCCTCCTGCACCACCATTTTAGACGTTTTGAGTTCTGCTTTGGGTCATACAGGCTGACCCTGCAAACTCAATACCACTGATCATCTTTAAGTCACAGCTCTCTAGATGGCATAGCTAGGCAAACCATCAGTAAGATCAGTGGGAGAGCTAGGGAGAGAAAACTTAAATGTTCAAAAGTGTGAGGATAAGAACTCGTAAAGCAGAGAAATCCTAGGATCTTGAAGTTCCGCTACCAACGCTTCATCCTCGAGACAGGTGTGTATCTGGTGCTAAGCAGTAGCAGGTGGGCCCAACACAGTTGTTCAGTGGAGCCCAAAACAAAATGTTCTCAATCCAGAATCTCCACTTCGATTTACAGAATCCTCTCCCATCAGCCCTTCAGCCACTAGGCTGTAACGACTATGAAACACCCAAGACTGACCCATCTCTAAGTTTCCACCCACCTCTAGGGACCCTGATGCTTGGCCCAGTGCGTATCTAACTACCCCTTTCACAGGGCAATCTTCAGTTCCTGCCCCCACCCATACCAAGCCACCATCTGCATCTCTTTTTCCTTTTCTAAAACGTGTGCCCTACCCAGTGATTCACCTCCTGAACAGCAGCAAGGCCCTCCACAGAGTGGTAAGAAAGACTGAGTCTCATATATCAGAAAGGCAAAGAATAAGCATCAACTCTGAAACTCTGGACCTGGGTTCCACTGCCCACTATCAGGGAAACGTTACTCATTGCTCATTCATCCCAGAAAGGACCATTCTTCTTACTCAAAAATGGGGGAAGAGGTTATTTCAGAGAGGAAGATTCTCCTTGCTCCATCACAGTCCAGGGGTCAGAAAGGCTCCCCTATAAGTCCAGCCTGGAGCTATGCAAAATGGCCAAGGTGCACTGGATGGAATTCTGAAGCACAAGGAGCCGACCCTCACCAGAGGGTCACATGCCCCAGCAAGTCAACTCTTGAGATGCTGGGCTTTGTCCACAGACCTCAGGGCCCCACCCTGAGTAACCGGAGCGTCCACCTCCTTTCTGGGAAGGAGGCACCACCACCATGGGTGGAAAGGGATTTGAGGTTAACTAAAGCCTCTAAAATACAACCGACATCCAGGATCACACCTAGAACTGGGAGAGTATCCAGGTTGTTACTCCAAGGGATCAACACTCATCCCTACTACCATTCCTGCGTGAGGATCCACTGACTTTGGCCAGTAGAAGATACCAACTGCTTTGGTTCCTGGAAAAAGTCAGCAGACACCCAAATAGGCAAAAGGGGGAGGAACAGAGAGGGATGAAGAGATGATCTTATAAAGGAAAATAGGATGGCACTTCCCTCATTCTCACGTCTCTACGCCCATTCATTCTGGCCACAAGGCTACACCTGTAACCACTACCATCATCATTGCTAGTGTTTATGGAGCACTTCCTACATGCCAGGCACTGTGCTAAGCATTTTACATGCACTATCTCATTTAAAAAACTCAGGAGCTGGGTAGTGTTTTCATCTCTATTTACAGATGAAGAAGCAAGCTGTGGCTGAATCAAGTGAGGATCTGCCTCAAAGTCACACAGCCAGGAAGTGGCAAAGCTGAGATGACTGGCTTCAGCTGCCATGCGCTTACCGATGATCTGATTCTGCCCCATCTTATTTGAGCACCTACTGTTGAGGACTCTGGAAATAACAAATGAAGCATCTCCTCCGAAGATGGTCACAAAATACACATGTGCTCTTGGAGCTGTAAAGAAGGGTCAGGGCTTAGTCCAAGGGAGAGCATCAGAAGGCCACTCTCGGTAGGCGGAATAATGTGATTCCAATCCAAAGAGGGGAAAAACCTTGACGCCTTGGAGAAATAGGAAAGAGTCCCTTGTAGCTGGAGCAGAACCTTCATGAGGGGGAAAAGGAAAAGATGGAGCTGGAGCGCACTGGGCTGGGGCAGGAGTGAAAGACGCAGGCCGCACGGAGGAGCTGGGATCTACCCTGGAGTCACAGGCAGTTTTTAAGCAGGGAAGTGGTGTGATCAGATTTGTGTTTTAGCAAAACACGGTTGCAGTGAGACAAATGGAACTGAAAAAGCAAGAGGCTGGCAGCAAGGACACAATAAGTAACGTTATTACAACTGTCCAGGGCACGTGGTGAAGAATGAACTAGATACTACTGGGGATGGAGATGGGGATGATGGGAGAAGAGACAGAGTCATTAATTACACGTACGGGGAGAAGGAACGGCTGGCTAGTCACAGGAAAGCCCTCTGGCTTTGCACGGCACACGGGAAGGTACGAGCATCCAGTGAGTACAGAGGCTTTTAGGGGCCCTATTCCCCTACATCTGCACCAACATCCTCCCACCCACCCTTCCCTTCCAACAGGGACCAAAGCTGCCCATCCCCCTCCAGCCTCTCCATAACCACGGAAGAACACGGCTCCTTTGCTTCCAGTTGTAGCCACCAACTCACACATCACTAACTGCCACTGTCTGGACCACGCGCAGCTCCATGGTCCTGGCATGCTGAGACCAGACGTTATTTGCCAGAGCAGCTCCGTCCTGCACTGATCTGGCACAATGGGCCAGCCCCAGATGCCAGAGCCCCGTGCTTCACAGTGTCGGCCAAAGGTGTGCAGCTGAGAGCTCGGGGAACGGCCCGGGCTAAGAATCAGGCCAGAGGGGATGGATTTGATAGATGAGCTTCCCAGGCCAGCTAGGGTGTTACTCTGGAGAACCAGTCCTCAGACAGGCACCTGGGCCTTAAGCACAATTCCGACAGGCTGGATAGTTACCACGACTGCGATACGGGGGCATTATCGCAGTACCCCAGGAGTGTCCAGGCTTCCGGGCCACGCCCAACTCTGGCTGGCTGTGTTGTGACTATGTGCCACGGGGAATAAGGGAAAATCATGGGCACATGTGCGGACCAGCACTTGAGAAACAGCTCAGAGCACCAGCCTTCTTCAGAATGTGCCCACGTGTGTGCTTGGCACGCAATTCAACAGCAAGAGAGGTGGATTTCTGCTGCCTTTTTGAGCTGAAGGATAGAAGGGGACATGGTAGGGGACTACTCTATTTAGAGACTGACAATGGCTGGTCTCAGGCAGGCACAGCAATTCATCAGGCTGTTTCAAGCTATTTTTCGGTGACCCCTTGACCAGCCCCAGCTTTCCACAGGAACTTCCTTTTCATCTCTTCTTTGGATGCTCTACCCGCTTCCCACCTCACTCATGCTGCTGAGGAAAAGTCTTCTTACAGCCAACCTTCCTGTGATTAAAAGAGAAAAGCCAGTGTCACCTTGCTGGCCAGAGCCCCCAGCGTGTGTTTGCCGGACACCTTGCTATTGGCAGCATCCTAAAATATGACTATTGCAAAAGACGTCCGTCTACTTGGGCACCTATAGCCATTGGCCATCTTGTGCAAATTAAGCCCAGATAACACAGCTGGGACTCCAGCCCTGAGCTCGTCCAGACACAGATGGCACCACAGGAGACAGAAAGCCAAAGGCAGAGCACCCCTGCAGCCACTTTCCTTATTAAAAAGAACATCTCCAACACCCGCCTGCCCTGAATACTCCCACCATTCTGGCTCAAAGTGACTGAGGACAGATGCCAGATCTGTCAGGCCTCGGACGCACCCAGCTACAAACTAGATAAAAATAATCACAAAAGAGTCAGCACCTCAGACCATTGACGATTTTGTCAACAAAGAGTCATTCTTCTTTCTTGGCATGTGGGTGTGGGGTGCTGCTACATCACCGGCTCCCCAGAACCTTGTATCCCCAGCTCTGCCACCAGAGTTCCCGGGCAGGCACAGGAGGTTGACTTTCAAAATGGCACAACAACACCTCCCATCTTATATGCTTCCTCCAGTGGGACCCTGACACCCCTCCCACTGAAAGGTGGGTCTACTTTGCCTCTGGGTGAATCTGGGTGGGCCTGAGACTCACTTTAACTGCCAGGATGCAGAGGAAGTGACACTGTGGGACTGCCAAGCCAGGCCAGAAAAGATGATGCAGCTTGTTCACCAGATCACCTGTGCTTGAAGCCTTGAGCCACCACATACATAAGTAGTCCGAGAGCCCTGAGACAGCCACACGGGCAGCCCCACCAGCCATCCTAGCCTTCAATTCTCCCAGCCCAGGCACCAGACATGTACACAAACAAGCCTTTCAGAGGATTCCTGTCTCCATCTGTGGCCTCACCCAGAGCCTTCACATCTTCCCAGCTGAGGCTCCAGGCACTGAGAAGCAGGGACAAGTCATTCCTACTGAGCCTTTTCCAAATTCCTGATGCCAAATCCCCACAAGCATAATGAAATTGCTCTTGTTTGGGGTGGTTTGTTCCAAGGCAATAGGAATGGAAACAGTTGGTGACATACTTGTGAGTCTATTCTCATATCTGCTGCCACCAAAGAAGCAGCTGCTCTTGGAAATAGAATTTTAAGAAAAGGAAAAGCCCCCTTTTATTGAGCATTTACTTTGTGCCAGGCATTGTGCTAAGGGCTTATGTGCGTAAGTTCACTTAATGCTCATAACAGTGCTATGAGTTAAAGCTAGGATTATCCCCATTTGACAGAAGAAGAAATGGGCTCAGAGGTTGAGGACCTTGTCCAAAGCCAGATCTGCCTGACTCAGAGGCCCTAACACTGTACCACACTCTGCTCTCCAGCCACATAGAGACAGGAGCTATATCTACAGGGAAGCCTCAACTACTTGGGAGCCTGGCTTTCCTGTTCAGTAGCCCAGGTCTGGGAATTCCCTAAAGAACCTGGGTGACAGGGACACAGTGTCAACAAACACTTGGCCTTGTCTGAGCTGGGACAGGCCCCTTCCCTGGAAAGTCATTGCTGTGGCCCACCACCCTATTACCAGTTCCCCTTGAATCCCACTCCTTCTCCTAGCTCCTCCATCAAGGCCTTCCAGAGAATTTTGACTGCTGCAGACACCATCTCATATTCCCTTGGCACACCATTCCACACTGCTTCATACTGTTCTGGTTGTTTGGGTGTGTTTACACAGTATGGCTCCTGAGGGTGGGAAGAACATGGTGGAAGAGACATCTATGTAGGCCTATGATAAAGTGACCTGTCATATTGCCTACAGCATCTTTATAATAGCAGGCACATCCATTTCTCACAAGGATCTATTGGGTTGAAGATCATCACCCAGGCACAATGCAAACACTCCAGGCTCTGTGACCTGCACTTCACCCAGGGCATCAAAGGGGAGAAAGGATTTTTTGTTTGTTTGCGGTACGCGGGCCTCTCGCTGTTGTGGCCTCTCCCGTGGGAGAGCACAGGCTCCGGACGCGCAGGCTCAGCGGCCATGGCTCACGGCCCAGCCGCTCTGCGGCATGTGGAATCTTCCCGGACCGGGGCATGAACCCGCGTCCCCTGCATCGGCAGGCGGACTCTCAACCACTGTGCCACCAGGAAAGCCCGGGAGAAAGGATTTGAGGGCGGAGGAGGAAGCAGCATGCCCACCGCAGACACCCGTCACCATCACCTTGCAAGCAAGGAATCCCCAAGCACAAAGCCTCAACACAGTGGAAGTTGCCACTTTGAACCACAAGTCCTTAATCGCCCTGGAAAGCTAAGAAACACAGATTAAAGTTTCCTGTGAGTCATCCCTCAACCTCTCTGCCTAAGAGTAGGGAGTGACCAACCTCCAGGCCTCCGCAGGTCACACTATCTTTGTTCTGACTCACCGCCTTCCTCTCTATGCTATGGATGTCCTTCCTAGTACCTTCCTTCCACCTCCGTGCCCACTGGGCTGGGTGAGACAAGGTATGTGCCTGCACCTTTCCAGCCTACCTCCAAAGAGTACTCTACAAATCCCACTCCCTGTGGGATGGAGTTGAGGATCTTACTATGGCTGGGAAAACTCAAGACCGCACAGATTCTCGAGGTGGTACAGGTCAAGTTTCCAGGGGAAAGCCGGTCTGTTCCTTCCATCCCTGCTACCTGGGAAGGTGCGCATATTGGGCACAGCCAGAAACTGCTGGGAATAAGCCCAAGTGCCTTATTTGCTGTACTTAAGGGACGTCCTTCCTTTTTCCTGAGCGGGGACATTCTTACTCTTCCCAGAAGGTCATTATGGTTGACTTTCCCATCTCAGCCTCTCCTCCTATACACTACATGTCAAATTGAGCACCAAAAAGCTTATGAGGGGCCTAAAACTGATCAGATTCATGATCCATCCAACCTAGAGCCATGCATATAAAGCCAGACTCATACGTTAGAATCACAGGGCAGAGGTGTGTTCATTGCAGGGAGGATCCTAAAGTAAATCTAACTCAGGTGGATGTGACTTATTTTGTCAGGCACTGGAGGGCTCACAGCAACACGTCTTAAATCCTTCTTTTTTCTCCCACTCATGGCCCTTACACAAAGAAGCTCACAAATTTCCTGCTTAGAATTTCTTTTTAAAAAGTGTTTCTGTCGGGCTGAATGTGTAGGATTCCAGTCCTTGTCCCCTCTCCTTTCCTCCCATCACAAAAGCTCAAAAGTAGTAGCAGCAACAGAGTCAAAATTCTCTTTGTGAGGCAGGCAGGAAAAGGGAACAGCTGGGAAGCTTTGCTCATAAGAGTCTGGGTGCTGTTCCCCCAGCAATCAATCCAAATCAGAGAACTAAGGAATGAATGGTGAAAAGTCAAATTTATTTTTCATAGCGTTAATCTAAAAATATAAGTGGGCACCACAAAACATGCCTAGCGGTCTGTCCTCCTTGGGGCATGGAACTGCCACACGGGTCCAACACTGTCCATCTGGTTACAAACTCAGCTGCAAAAGCAACGCCCCAGGAAGGCCTGCTCACCTCCCAGATGACACAGAGCTAAGAGTCAGGGCATCTGAAAAACCACAAAGGGCTCTGCCATTAACAAATGTGTCCAAACCCTTTCTGAATGTTTACCTTACTCTTCTGGTTAGAAATTTTTAAGTTCCATAAACCAGCATCTGTGAATTTATCTGAAATCTATACATACGTCCCTTGTTTAACCAAAAACAAAACCACAACACAAACACAGGCAAAAACAAGAGTCAATGAAGCAGAAACTTCTGTTATGACCCAACTTCTGCACAGCTGTACATAAGCATAATTTTGGTTCAGGGCCAACACTTAGAAGAAGCAAAGCTGAGGCAGGCTACAGAATGACAGCTGAGGTTCGTGTTGTGCTTCTGGAGGGGGAAAGGAGAAATGAGAAACTAGTTCTCAGCTCCTGTGTATTTCAGGACCTCAGGTCTAGAGGTGTCAGAGGCCCCTGAGCTGGAACAGTGAAGGATCCCCTCCCTGCAATTCTAGATGCGGGGATGATCTGCCCGACAAATGCCCAGGATTCAAGTTCAGGCACCACCATTCTCTAGCTCTATTCTTGCGCAAGGCAGTAAACCTCTCTGAACCCCATTTTCCTCTACTGTAAAATGGGGGTTATCACCACCTCTGCCTGGAGTACCTTAGATACTGTTCCAAACAAAATTTCTATAGCACCAAATACAAAATGTATGATTATTCTTCATCCTTTCTCTAAGAACACTGGGGAGTGCCATTTATTGCTTCACCATGAATAATAAGCTAAGGGGAAAAAATCACATAATGCCACATTACACTAATAATCTTAAATCAACTGAGAGTTTTATGGGAAAAATTTAAGTTGATTTTCCATTACCACCCATGGGACTTGATGGGGCATCCTTCCTTGTCACTAGCTGCTATGCACATGGGACAGACAAATAATTTAATCCAAATATTAGAAAGGGTAGGTCTCCTATGGTGGAGGTGGGGGAGCGGGGAGAGAAGAACCTCCAGTGGCAGGGAGACTGTTACTGATCCACCCCCGGGACTCCTATCCTTAAGCTTAGGTAGCCAGGAGTTGACTGCTTAAGATATAAAAATATTTTTCAATCTGATTAAAAAATGGGCAGAGGACTTGAATAGAAATTTTTCCTAAGAAGATATACAGATGGCCAACAGGCACATGAAAAGGTGTTCAACATCACTAATATCAGGGAATTGCAAATTAACAGCACAATGAGATATGACCTCACACCTGTTAGAATGGCTATTATCAAAAAGATAAGAAACAAATGCTGGAGAGGATGTGGAGAAAAGGGAACCCTTGGGCACTGTTGGTGGGAATGTAAATCAGTGCAGCCACTATGGAAAACAGTATGGAGGCTCCTCAAAATATTAAAAAATAGAACTACCATATGATCCAGCAATCCCAATTCTGGGTATATATCCAAAGGAGATGAAATCACTATCTAGAAGAGATATCTCCACTCCCATGTTCATTATAGTGTTATTCACAATAGGCAAGATACATAAAAAACTAAATGTCCATCTACGGATGAATGCACAAAGATGATGAGGTGTGTATGTATACACACACACACACACACACACACACACACACAATGGAATATTATTCAGCCATAAAAAAAAAAGAAATCCTGCCATGTGTGACACCATGGATAAACCTTGAGGGTATTACACTAAATGAAATAAATCAGAGAAAGACAAATACTGTACGATCTCACTTACACGTAGAATCTTAAAAAGCCAAAGTCATAGAAACAGAGAGTAGAAAGGTGGTTGCCAGGGGCTAAGACATGGGAGAAATGAGAAGGGTACAAACTTCCAGTTACCAGATGAATAAGTTCTGGGGATGCAATGTACAGTATGGTGACTCTAGTTAACAAAACTGTATTATATACTTGAAAGTTGCTAGGAGAATAAATCTTAAACGTTCTCACCATACAGAAACATGGTAGTTATGAGAGGTGATGGATGTGTTAACTACCCCTACTGTGGTGATCATTTCACAGTATATATGTGTGACATCACATTGTGCACCTTAAACGTACATAATGTTATATGTCAATTATATCTCAGTAAAGCGGAGGAAAAGAAAGAAGCAAAATGTTTCTACTGGTTTTTTTTCCCTGAAAATTCAACTACCTAGAAGAGCAGTGAATACTGTTATCCTTCTACATAACACAGTGAAGAAAATGACCAAGTTCACATTGGCAAGCAGGAAAGACACAGACTTCACCCCTCAGCTTTGACCTCTGGGCCCTGTAAGTCAGTCATGCATGATTCCTCAGATGGTGTCTAGAGCGTCG
>NW_006797362.1:413709-434244 GCF_000442215.2 Lipotes vexillifer
TGGAAAGCCAGGCAGAGTAACCGGCCACTGTCAGGGTCTGGGGGTGGCTGAGAGAAAGAACACCGTCACGAGACTCAGCAACCCCGAGAGCGTGGCTTTAGGCAAGCCACTCAATTTCTCCAGGTCACAACCGAAGGCTCCTTTAAGCTCTAACCTTAGCAGTAAACACAAGAGAAAATTAGAATCACTGGAAACTGAAGACTATCACTACTTTCCCCAGCCATGCCGCTTTCCCCTTCCTCTGGGGTTCTGAAGGTTTACAGAATGCAGAAACAAAAACATATAGGAAGTGTCCAGACAGCAATGTGCACTATGGCTAAAATGGCAGGAGAAGATGAGGTATATTGAGCAAATGAGCAAATCATATATGACCATTAAAAAAGCCAGATTCGCACAGCGGAATCTGGGGTAACTTCTTGTCTTTTCTCAATCATCCTTCTTCCTGTTACACTGCCTTATCAGACAAATCAGGCTGCAAAAGTCCCAAGGATTTGCAGGGAGAGGTCTGAGCTACAAGACCCATCACTGCCAGGGCCCTGCAGCCCCACTGGTGTGGCGACAGGCCTCGCCCCTGCCTCACCCACAGCCGTGCTCCCAGGGATGGGTAGACAGACGCAGCCTTCAGAGGTGGGCAATTCCAGAGGCAAACAGTAGGCTTCTGACTTTCCCAGCAAGTCCAAGGAAACCCTTCCTTAGGGTCCCAAGATCCTGAAAAGTTTATGAAATGAATAGATAAAAGCAAGGGCTGGACAAGAGCAAAGGTAGCTCACTCGGTAAAGGAGTTTGAGTCCATCCAGAAAGGAACTAGGGACAGAAAAGGCAAGATTTCACAGCAAAACTGGAATTTCTGCCGAACATCTGGAGCGCCATATGCAAGTCCTGTGTTAGGCAGGATTCGAGGGGTGGGGGAGGTAGGGAGCAGGGAAAGGTGGAAGGAAAAACAACACCTCTGCTGTCAAGAATCCTAGTGGGGGGAGGAGGGGTCAATTAGGAGGTTGGGATTAACACATATGCACTACTATATATAAAACAGATAGGGGCTTCCCCGGTGGCGCAGTGGTCGAGAGTCCACCTGCCGACGCAGGAGACACGGCTTCGTGCCCCGGTCCGGGAGGATCCCATGTGCCGCGGAGCGGCTGGGCCCGTGAGCCATGGCCACTGAGCCTGCGCGTCCGGAGCCTGTGCTCCGCAACGGGAGAGGCCACAGCAGTGAGAGGCCCGCGTACCGCAAACAAAAAAACAAAGAAAAACAGATAACCAACAAGGACCTACCGTACAGCACAGGGAACTATACTAAATATTTTGTAATAACCTATAAGGGAAAAGAATCTGCAAAAGAATATATATATGTATATTCTGTACACCTGTAACTAACCACGACATTGTAAATCAACTATACTTCAATAGAATTTTTTTTAAAAGGGAAAAAAATTAAATTCTTCAAGCTCAAGGCTTAAGATATGTATACTTTACTATATGTAAATGTTATGCTTTAATAAAAAATTAAAACACTAAGAAAGAAACAAACACCAAAACAAAGAATTCTATTGGGATTCTTGTCTTCACAAAAAAAAAATTGTTAAAGGAGACCAAAAAACCCCTTAATTTCCTTTGCTTCTGAAAACTAAATTTAGGGTAGGAAGGAGACTGACTTTTCTTTATATTTCAGTTGTACTATTTTGACCATGTGATGCAATGCATTTTGTATTGTAAAAATCTATAGTGCAGGGGAATTCCCTGGCAGTCCAGTGGTCAGGACTCTGCACTTTCACTACCGAGGAACTAAGATCCCACAAGCCGCGCAGCGTGGCCAAAAAAAAAAAGCTTACTGGAAAAAAAAAAATCTATAGTGCAATTGGAGAAAATATGACTAAAATATGGAAAATGCAAGTATAAGACAAATTATACTCAAAAGTACAAGATCACAAATTGTGGATCTAAATACTGAGGGAATAAATATAGCTGCTGGAATTACAATACTACTGATCGCTAGATATATGGACAACTTACTATGTGCCAGGCTCTGCTAAGAGCTGCACCTAGGTGATTCTATTTAATCCTTACTTCTACCCTGTAAAATGAGAGAGGTGGAATTATGATTATTCCCATTTTACTTTTACAGAAACTAAGCAAGTACATCCTTTTCTGAAGGTCCCAGCTAGCAACAGAGCCAGGACTCAAACCCAGTGTCACTCAGAGCTCACGTGGGTTCATCTCCAGCAGAAGACGGGGTTTACATCTCAAGTGTGGGCTCTAAAGGAGGAGTTTTGGCATTGTTTGGAGCTCTGGGGGACACTGGGAGGCAAGGGGGTTCATGCATGGGAAAAGGCACAGGGCTGGAATCTGTGATGATCAAAACCACAAACATTTCTTGAGAACCTTTTAAGGGCTGGGCACACCCAGATTTGGAAATAAAGCCGCAATACAGAGAAGGAAAAGAGGCAATCACACTCCATTCTCCTTCCAAAAAAAGACAATAATGCTCAAAATAAAATCTCTGAATATTCCAGAGTCTTAAAAGAGACTGTGCCACAAGAATGCTAAGTTGATTTGGGGAACCCAGGAGGGGGATGTGAAAAAGGGCATTCTCTTCGACCCTGGCAGCAGACAAGGGAGCGACAGGAAAATACTGCCTTCCTCCTGGGGCAAAAGCATTTTAATTATCAGCTGAGAGGCCAGCAGAGCCATAAAACTGGCCAGCTGTCCCATGCAATCAGGCCAAAGGCCATAACAAGAGGAGGCAGCATTTCTCAGGGGGCCAAGCACTGCGAGTTAAGGCTGGGTCCAGAGAGAGCAAGAGGCACAGGCCTTTCCCACAAGAGGCCCACGCACAGTAGGAAGGAGCTGCAGGGTATCGATGCCTTTCTGTGGCTTCCACTGAAATAAATCTGCCCATCCATAAAACTACCCCTGGCTGACTCAGGAGAAGGCAGCTCAGGGCTGCCTAAAATCCCCATACTACTTTAAAAAGGGAAACCCAACTATACCCTGTGTACGCCTAAAATAACAAGGGATAGAAAGAAGGGGGGAAAAGGGGTGGCCCCTTCACTGAATGTGGTTCCTGGGTGATACCTGCTAGACATCATTTCATGCCATCTTAAAACAGCACTGCTCTCTTCTGTCTTCTCCACATTTTACAGATGAGAATCCTGGTGCTCCAAGAGGTGTGCCCCATGTCAGGGACTCAAGTAGTTTAAATCCCAGTCTCTGACTCCCAAGCCGCTGTTCCTTCCATCAGACCGCAGTGGCTCCCGATGCCAAGCTTAAGGGGGAAATGCTTCCTTCTCAAATCAAAACCTCCAAGTTTCCCACAGAGAGCAAAAATCCCAAGGAAGTTAGAAGAGAAGGGGACACGTGATCTACAGCTTTAATGCCTCGTTTCTGTGTCTCACGGCCACGTCTAGTGCACTGCTCAGGCACAGCCTCCCGCTATTCTGTGGGCGAGTGGGCACAGAGGCACACGATTAAAACCGTCTGAAAAAGCCTTATGTTGATTCAGAGAACTGAGTGGGAAAGCAGCAGCAGGGCTCTGAGACACCAGGATGCCCCTCGCTTAGCTCCAAGGACAGAAGTGGCATTTGACTAACTGTGCCCTGCTTCCAGGATGAAGGTTGCCCTTGGTGTATTGTGAGTCCCCGTCATGATTCATGTGACCGGAGTATCTTGTCTCGGCAAGGCCATCTGTCACACCCCGGGGAGCAAAGGGGTAAGGGAGCACCTGTGGGCTCCTGTCAGCTGCTTCCCTGCTGAAACGCTTGGCAAAGACTCCCCATCAGAAGCTTTGGCCCCTGCAGTGAAGCCAGGAAGTGGGGAGCCTGGGTGCGCTGTAGCCTGACACACAGACTCAGATAGACCATGTGGTCATCACGCACTCCCAAATGCACACATTCACACTTCAGGTCACGTCATGTCAGTCCTGGGAGGGAAGGACTTCAGGGACCGTCTCGTCCAAACCTCTCATTTCATAGATGAGGAATCTGAGGCCCAGAGAGATCACCAGACGTGCCTGGGAGCACCTAGCCGGTGCTCTGCCCCCATCCTCTTCTTACCCAGATGCCCAATTAAAAAGTTCTCCTGGGCATCCCTGGTGGCGCAGTGGTTGAGAGTCCGCCTGCCAATGCAGGGGACAGGGGTTCGTGCCCCGGTCTGGGAGGATCCCACGTGCCGCGGAGCAGCTGGGCCCGTGAGCCATGGCCGCTGAGCCTGCGCGTCCGGAGCCTGTGCTCCGCAACGGGAGAGGCCACAGCAGTGAGAGGCCCGCGTACCGCAAAAAAAAAAAAAAAAAAAAATTCTCCTTTCTTCATAACCTTCTCTGAGTCTTAGATTGATAAAAACTGTAACCCTCTTCCCCCAAAATGAGCCTACACACATTTTGTACAGACCCTTGCTTAATAAGAGGAGTACGTGTGGTTCAACAGGAAGCTGATGGGGGTCCTGACAGGGACTCCAAGGTAGAGAGATGGGTGATTTGAGGAAGAAACTACATTCTTCTCTTGCCTCAACCAGACCGCTGTCACCACTCTGTGTCCCAGTTTCCCCACCCATAAGTGACCCTGAGCTACCTCAGGCAATGAGGGAAAGCACCAAGTCAGGAATGGAAAATTTTCCAAAAGCCATGGATGAAAGGAGACACAGGCAGGTTCTTGTCTCCTTTGAGATCCCAAAGCACAAATCTTGACCCTGAACGATGACAGTGCCAAAGGCCACCTGCGAAAAGGGGAGATCGCTACTTAGCTGTTACCAAATTTGTTTGGGGAGGACTGTGGGGAAGGGAAGACATAATAATTTACCTGACTTTCAGTCGCGGCTCAAATCAGAGGAAACACAGGTTAACGGGGAAGAGACTAAAGAATCATGTGGACATCAGAGCCCGTACACCTTGCAAAGCCCTTCTTGCCCTGAACCCAACCCCTCACTGTGGCTGTTTTTCCCAAGCTCAAGGCTCAATCACAGTCCGGAAATACCTACCAAGATCCTTCACACAACACAATCCTCTGCTCCAACGGCAACACAGGCTTTCTAGGTGTCTAAATGCTGCCCAGGGCCCCAAGCTTCTCCCCGCCCCTGAGTAAGCTGCAGAGAAGTCCCCAGAGTCACCAGAGGAAGGAAAGGTAGGCAGCTTCCCCAAGCCAGCTGGGGAGAATGAGGGCAAATGTTCCATGAAGAGGGCAGTTACCCTCACGAATCCTTAGAAGGGGTCCCTCAGCCCCGCAAACTTTGGGAAAGGGCTGAGGCAAGAGAATCCAGGGGGTTTGTCCTGGGCACATCGCCTCCTGGAGAGCCACGCTCGCACTGGGCATTTGTGTGCTGACTTTAGGTCCTTCTCTGTGACCCCACGGGGAACTCCTCGAGGGCAGGGACCGTGTCTGGTCTTGCTTCCTGTTATAGTCCCAACACCAAGCGCTCAAAATGACACACAAATGAGAACCATCTCGGCACAGGAGACAGCCACGGCCAAGCGAAAGGGGGAAAGCAAGGCTCCCAGGCAGAGTTAAAGAAGTGAGAGGTGCAATGAAGCCTGCAGGTCAGATCTCCTGGCCTCGCCAGCTTCTCCTGCTGAGTCACCTGACTGGTTATTTGCTTCATTTCAGCTTTATTCACTTATGTATTTATTTTGACATGCAGAACGTGTCTCTGTACTCATGGAAAATGCTACCCATCAACTGAACACAATACTTTGGGACATGCCTGGTACCTGTTGGCCAACCTTAGGTATAGCCTCCTGTAACCAAAGGAGAAATCTAATTCATTGAGTGAGTGCTTGTACACTTTTGCCAGGAAAAACTCTCAAAACATGTCTGACATCCTCCAACTCTCTGTGCAAGGGAACTTGTAGCAAAGAACCACAAAGAGCAGAAATGAGGAGAGAGACTTGGCAGTGCCTGAGCCAGGTACTGTTGGAAGTAACTCATTTGGGGATGTGTTCATGAGGCACCTCTCGAAAAGAACTGGGAATTGGGTGCTCTGGCTGCTACTTTGCTGCCTGCTAGATCTATCCTGGGAATGTCGTACAGTTTATCTCATTCTCCTACAGGAAGATAACAGCTACTCCTCATTCTTGTCTAGGTAAGTCCTTTCTGCCATATGGCTCCTTGCCAGGATGCCTGTGCCTTAGCGGCTGCATCCCTCAGGCAGGAATGGGTTCCACCTCAGTGTACAGGAGAGAGGACGCTAGGGCGTGGATTCAGTGGGTCACAGAGCTCCACAAGCCTCACAGCAGGCAAACCCTCAGCCTGGAGAAATTCTGCACAGGACACGCAGTCAGGGGCTGTGGCCAGTAATCGGTCAGGGGGCACTCCAGGGCTTAGAACGTGATAGCCAGCCTGACGCCAAGGGCGAGATGGACGCTCTGTCCTCCTCACACTTTAAGAAAGCAGGTCTTCCGCTTCCTTACCTTGGGAACTTTGAGAGAAGGCTGGAGAAAGGCACAAAGCACATGTGAGCACAGAACTGGGTGGCAGGGGGGTGCTCCCAGGCATCCAGTTGCCAGAGGATCAGCCAACTGAACAATTCAACAAAACCGCAATGGATGTGGTGAGGAGAACCGCAGGGAATTCACAGCTGGGAACAAAAGGAGAGCTGAGGCTGGAGGGGACAGACAGGCAGTGGACCCAGGTGACGGGGGGAGTGGCCTGCTCCTGCAGCACCTGGCAGCCTGCACCTGGCCACAGGGGAGACATCGGCCAGTGAGAGTTATTCGGGCCTGGCATCCGGGAAGCGTGTGGGGAAAGAAGAGGGCAGGGGCGTTAGAGGTTGGAAACGAATGCCCTGTAAGAAATGCCACACTTGGCCCCTGAAACAGGTTGACATTAGAAGGATCAAGGGCCTGGAGATTATGAGGATGAAGAGCAACTTCCATGCGAGTGAGGCACGAGGGACATCCTCCAACAAGACAAGGGGAATCTTTACCCTTCGAGATCCTGCAAGTAGACCAATTCAAGTGATACTTTCTTCACTCGTTCATTCATTCATTCATGTGCCTGGAAGCTAAAGACACAAAATCCATCGGGAGATGTAGCAGATGCTCCTGACAGCAGAGCCAACAAAGAGAGGAGGCCAGGGGATGCGACAGGGCAGCGGGCTGCAGGCCAGCACGGTGTTTCGATCTGTCCTTCAATGGCCTGTGCTGGGTAGAGCCTGCACTCACTTCACCATCATGCCCTCCACGCCCTACAGCGTTACACCAGCTGCTTCCCAGACTGTGGGCCCTGAACGGAAGGCATCTGAGCTTGCATCCACTGGACTAGCGGCTCTGGTCCCTTGTCCCCCTAATATTCTTCTATATACTATCAGGTCATCTAGATTTAGCACCAAATGACTACTTAGCATTGACTCCAGTGACAGGCCAGTGGGAAGGAGAAGTGGCCAGATTTGAGTTGAGCACAGGAAAGTGAGTAGGGTTTGGATAGGCAGAGACGAGGAGAGGGTACTCCTGAAAGCAAGGTTATTCCCATAGCAACAGTAAGTGTGATGAGGGCCCAGTGGTTGGCAAGTCGTACCCAGTATATTCCAGGGGAAGGAGGAAACCGGCTTGGCTTAAGGGGGAAATGCCTTCAGAGGAAGAGGGCGATAAGGCAGCAAAGATCCATGAGAAGTTTACGTGGACATTTGAAAAGAGGAAGGCAGGGATGGCTAGTCCCAAACCAAATACCTCTGCTCTTTCGGCTATGAAATTAAGAATGAGTTCATCACACGTCAATGAAATGTGGATGCTCCCTGTGCGCAGAGGAATATTATTCCTAATTATATAAAACTAAAGCACTACAGGGTCACACAAAATAAACAGGGGGGCAGTGAAACACCCTGGCTGCCCCCACTGCAGAGTGCCGGCAGCAGTGCAGCCATGAGGAGTCAGACCTGGGCCCAACATCTGGTCTTAGGACTGGCAGTGACAGCCTAGAGAACTGGCTGCCCACTCTGACCCTCCACTTCCTCATTTGCAAAATAAAGACATTCACCGTCTTTACTCTGCAGGGCTGCTGTGAGAATTAGATGAGAAGCCACATAAAATGCTTAAGACAGTGCCTGACCTAAAGAGAGCACTCAATAAGCATTAGTTGCTTCTTGTTGTTATTATTATATAGGGGTTTGGTGGTTGTTATTATTATTACTATTATTACTATTATTATTATTTAGGGCTTTGGTTATGATGATGATGATGATTATACAGGGGTTTGGTTTAGTTAATATACTGTATCTAAATAGTGAAATAATATAAAACCTTTAAATATCTTGTGGTAGAAGACCATTTATTTAATAAGAAAGTGGTCACAATACACCAAGCAGTCAGGGGGCAGTGGGGAGGGGAGAAAGCATACTACAAGCAATGGACTTATTAGGGTCTCCTGTGTAAGATTTAGGGGTGAAAACAAATATGCTTAAATGCCAAAAAAATGGAAAAACATACATTGTGTTTAGCTCTGTGTTCTTCTGTGCTTTCTAAGGGGAGGAAAGAAGTTATTTAATAATAAAATAAAAGTAATAACACTACCTTCACTTGGAGTAAGGCTTTTCATTTTCCAAAGCTTTTTCACATATCTCAATTTTATACTAATTTTATTTTTAATGGCCCCTATTAAACTGCTATTCTGCCAAATGCCCTTAAACCAAAATCCTGAAATCCACTTATCTACCCCCAAAAGGACAATCTTTCCACTAAAAGACCATCTTTCACTAACACCTTTGCTAACAATCAAGTAGCTGGTTTTCCCCAATGTGAGGAGCAGAGACACATAAATCCACTTTTATAGCCAGGGCTTTAGTGAGTAGTTTCATGAAGAGATGTTTAAGTTAATGATGCACTGTAATAAAGTAGTAGAAACCATCAGTTAAATCAGGGGTCTGAGCCACACGTCCCAGGGCCTGGCTAACCCTGCTCGTTTGGCTCTAAGATGCTCAATATCTAGGATAACACATCCTCCCAATGCATGTCCCCAGATTCCGTGGTAAGACTGCCAGCTGCTTCCCCACCAGCCATGTTCTCTCTCTTCCTTGGTAACAGACCCTGATTACTAGCTAGGCTCTACACCACCCAGAATAAAATCCTCCATCTCCCAGCAGCCCCTGCGCTAGCCATGGCTGTGGCACTCCATTCTGGCCACTGAATACATGCAGATGTGTTGTGCTGGACTTCTGGGAAGTTAATGGGAGTCGACTCAGCCACAGGAGCAGCTTCTTCTGTGCTTCTGCTCTTCCTGCTCCTTCAGGCTTGTGACTTGGACCAAATAACTAGCATTTCACCAGCCATCTTGGATCACACGACAGCCCCAAGATGCAAACCATGTACTGGGATGATGGAGAGAAAAACAGGAGCCTGGGTCCCTGATGACATGTGGAGATGCTCTAAAACCCCGTCCCGGCCTTCTTTTCAAAGACAAATGAATGGATACCTTGTTTTAGCCACTGTTATTTTGCTTTGTTTTTTTAGGTTATGTGCGTCAAACCTGAACTTACTACAGATGATATATGAACATAGGATATTATATGCTGTACACATCTGACAAACAGCACATGACTTTTTTAAGTGGGTCATCAGGATAATGAAGCATTTTAATAAATCACTTTTTTACTGAACCTTTTGTAACAGCTAGATGTTTATCACCAACTACTTTCTTTTTCCACAAAGACAGCCTCCCTATATACTTTACTCTTTTCTCTAGTGGTTCAAAGTCAACTAACACATATAATTCATAGAATTCGGCCCTCACATGACTGTGATCAAAATCCAACTCTCTGGAGCCCCTAATAAAAACCAAGAGAACCTGGCCAGTATCCCCAGGTCTGCAAAACACAGAGAAGTTATGACACTCAAACTGGAGGCAAACAAGCGGCATAACATTTCTAAAATGATTTTCAAGTCATGCACACACACGGAGTAAGAGCAGTGGTGTCGTCAGGGCTCATGTTGGATAAATTCAATCCCAGGCAAACACCCGCCCACAGACAAATGTCAAGGAGCCACCCCAACTCACATGAGAGATTTATAGCAGGCATTAACATCAGCACCACCCATGCAGCCCAGGGCGCTATGGACATTTCAGGGCCTCAACTGTCTTGATGAGGTCCTTTAAAATACTGCCCTATGTGTAAGTCCAACTCCTGCCACCATACACTGTACCTGAAGGTCCCCCTCAGCAATCCTAAAACCCACGTAAGGACAAAGAAGGACCAGGGCTTTGCCTCCAGGGTGACAGAATGACATTCAGGTCCCTTGTCGTCTCCTGCAAACAGCATAACCTTGGCAAGTTAGCTTTTCCTTCTTCACAAGAGCCTAGACGTCTAAACACAAGTCACAAGAGGTAAAACCTTGTACTTACATCTTGAAATTACAACCAGATTTAAAACTTTGCAGGGGAGATTATTAACTTTTACAATCATCCTAGCCCAAGTTTTTAAATGGGCTCAATTACATAAGGTTAGTGCACTTAGCCTTATCTCCCAGATAAGGATGTTAAGAAAACATTTTAAAATTCAGCTTCTATATCACATTTTCTACCAACACATCTGCTTACGCTTACCCCATCATCCAAAGCAATCTCTAGGTAGAAATTATTTTGAAAAGGGGGTCACCGAAAATTTTAACTTATTTAACACATTTATGGAACAGAATTTTGCAGGAGGGAGGAGAATAATCATACAGTAAAGAGACAGAATATGGCAGAAGGAAAAGAGAGACCAGATTTTATTTTATGCAACTTAAATCCTTCACATGCATTACGTCTAAAATACGTATCTAATGCTCCATACTCTCACAAGGATGAATTTTGCTTTTATTAAGGGGGAAGATGGTGCAGGCAGAAGAGGTAAGGGTAACAAATGCTATTTTAAAGTAAACCAGAAAGTATACTTGTGTATATATAGGCCATATATGCTTTCTATTTTTTTTTTTTTTTTTTATCTTCTGGCCGCACCACAAGGCATGTGGTACCTTAGTTCCCTGACCAGGGCTCGAACCCGTGCCCTCCCACAAGGCAGTGGTACCTTAGTTCCCTGACCAGGGCTCGAACCCGTGCCCTCTGCAGTGGAAGGAAGCATGCAGTCCTAACAACTAGACCACCAGGGAAGTCCCCACATATGCTTTTTAAATGTCTGGAAAAATATGCCAAATGTAATGCTTATACCACTGGGAGGAAAACATTACGGGTGATCTTCCTCTTCTTTTTGTTTATCCACACTTTCTAATTTTTGTACAACAAAAACACTTACTACCTATGTAATTTAAAACGTATTCTTTAGAGTCAACAGATTCACAATAGCATCAACAGAAAAATAAGCCACATCTGGAACAGCTCAGGACAGAACAAAGCCTGAAGGATTTCTGGGCTCAAAGCTGAAGGATGCAGACAGTGAAGTTCCTGGGGCCCCAAAGTCCTAACGCCCTCCTCTCTGGACAGGATGCTCAACGTGATTTTAAGCATATGCCATTTAGCAAACTGTATCCTCTCTACCATGCAGTTTAGGCAAGGGAAAGTCTAAATTACCACACAAAAGAAGCATACTCCCAGCGCCTGCTGATTCAGCCAAGGAAAGAGACTGAAGTTTCTACCAACTCACCATTTAATTATGTGGAACACTTGCTTTACAATCCAATTTATGGGTCCTAGATGTTTAATAAAGTTACCTCTCAGTTCCCTGCTATTAAACACTGGGTAGTTATGACAATTAATTAATACCACCCCAAGGCTACCAGGAGGGCTGTAGTTCTACCAGCCAGGTCGTGCTCTCCAAGTTGAAATGGCCACCTGAACGGGCCTCACAGCTTGAACAACATGCCTCTTCTGCCTTACACCCCTTCTCTGGTGGGGACCTCAGGTTGGGGAGTTAGGTAGAAATGCAAACAGGCGGTATTGGTTTGCTTTACCTGTTGTTCCACCGAAGAGGGAAACCCCTTTTGTGATCACAGGCACCCCTTCCTCAAGTGGGAAAATAAATCTACATGTTTTGTTTGCACAGTACATCAGAATTACATACTGCCAACCACGCCTGCAAATAAAAGCCCAGAATTACCCCAAACCCCTCCGGTGCCTCATTCTTCCCCTCCTAAACCAACTTTTC
This sequence comes from Lipotes vexillifer, assembly GCF_000442215.2. Lineage (NCBI taxonomy): Eukaryota > Metazoa > Chordata > Mammalia > Artiodactyla > Lipotidae > Lipotes > Lipotes vexillifer. Next base: position 425,764 of record NW_006797362.1, read on the forward strand.
CTGGCATTCATCCCACCCCCTACATCTCAAGTCAAGGATGGACTGGTTTTAAGCAGAGCGTTTCACTGCCCACTAAGATTCCTGAGGAATCCACTCCAACCGAAGCCATGGACTGAGTCTGAAAGTGCTTGTAAGCCCTCCAGCCTCATCTCTCCGTACTCACTGTTGCTGGATTTAAGGTCGCGGTGGATGATGGGGACAATTGCCTCATCATGTAAGTAGTTCATCCCTCTGGCAATCTGCACGGCCCAGTTCACCAGGATGTCTGGGGGAATCCTCTTCCCAGATAACACTCTATTCAAAGGCCCTCCACGAGCAAACTCCATGACCAAGCAGAGGTTGGGTTCCTTCAGACACACCCCCCTAAGGGCAATGATGTTGGGATGCTTCAGCATGGCAAAGAGCTTGGCCTCCTGGCGAACATTCTCTATGGTCTGGCTGATGTCCTCGTCCGGGTCGTGGCGAGCTGCTTTCACGGCGACCTCATCCCCTATCCAGAAAGCACGGTAGACCTTCCCAAAGCCCCCGATGCCAATGATCTCTTCCAGGGTTAGCTCCGCAAAATCAATCTCTAACACTGAGAAAGAAAAGAAAAAAAGAAGCAAGTCAAAAAAATGTGAAGAACACCATTTTATCACCCATTTACCTGGGTGGGTAAACACGGCAAGTTGTCTGCGCACTTAGATTTTCTGTCTTCTCACTATAAACTCCCTAAAGACAGGAAATGTGATTAACTTTTTTTCTGTTAGTGACTAGCACAGAGTAGGCATTCAATACATATTCATGAAATAACTTCCACTTGGGAATTCACGCAGAATCTTTTACCGAGATCAACCATTCTAACTAAAAGGAAAATTGGGGGAGATCATTTTTATGAGACTTATTCACATTTTACTGTGTACATACTACGTAGTGAGAAGCATAAAATCCAGTGCCACGGCAGACACACAACAACCAAACCACTTTAGTAGCAGTGTGATCCAAAGATGAGGAAAATCACTAATTCCCACCGCAGGACAGGGATTAAGGGCGAGTGGGGAAGGGATTCTCAAGGAAGGAAACATTTGAAATGGGCCCTAAAGAATGAGTGGGAGGGATCTCATCAGGCAAATGAAGATCAGGGTAGAGAAGGGCAATCCAGGTAGAGGGAAGGTCATGAGCAAGAACCGTGGGGCATGGAGAACATTCACAACAGCCAAGACATGGAAACAACCTAAATGTCCATCGACAGATGAATGCAGAAAGAAGATGTGATACATATACACACTACTATATATAAAATAGATAACTAATTAGGACCTACTGTATAGCACAGGGAACTCTTCTCAATACTCTGTAATGACCTACATGGGAAAAGAATCTAAAAAAGAGTGGATATATGTATACGTGTAACTGATTCACTCTGCTGCACAGCAGAAACAAACACAACATTGTAACTCAACTATACTCCAAAAAAATTTTTAAAAAAAATAGCATTTAGTTGAAAAAAAAAGGTGTGATATATATATATATATAATGGAATACTACTCAGCCATAAAAAATGAAATAATGCCATTTATAGCAACATGGATGGGCCTAGAGATTACCACCGTATGTGAAGTAAGTCAGACAGAGAAAGACAAATACCATATGATGTCACTTACATGTGAAATCTAAAATACAACAGAAATGAACTTATCTATGAAACAAAAACACTCACAGATACAGAGAACAGACTTGTGGTTGCCAAGCAGAGGGTGGGGAGGGAAGGATTGGGAGTTTGGGATTAGCAGATTCAAACTGTTAAATGTAGGATGTGTAAACAACAAGGTCCTACTGTATAGCACAGGGAACTATATTCAATATCCTGTGATAAACCATAATGGAAAAGAATATGAAAAAGAATATATATATGTATAACTGAGTCACTGTGTTGTACAGCAGACATTAAACACAACATTGTAAATCAACTATACTTCAATAAAAAGAAAAAAGAAAAAAAGAACATAGGCCATGAGTATATGGCCTATCAGGAACTTCAGGGAGTCCAGGGCAGCTGGATTATAAGTATTAGGGTAGATGAGGCTCAAAGCCTTGCTAGGGTCAGCCAGGTCATGAAACGTTGTTAAAGCCATTCTGAGGGGCTTAAACTTCACACTGTAAACGGTAGGAGTCATGTATCTTTAAGAAGGAGAGTGTTGTCAGTCTTGTGACTTAGAAAGGAAACCAACTCTGGCAGCCATGTGGAATATAATAGCAAATGGAGGCCACTGCAGTAACCCAGGAGCACAAGCACAAGGGTCTGAACCTCAGCAGCCATGATGACAGGAGGAAAAAGTAAGGAGGAAATTGGGAGATCTTCAAAACTTGGTTCTACCAAGACCTGGTGACCAAGATGCTTGAGTAAGGAGTCTCCTAGGCAACATCTTACCCCAGCAGTCACCTGGGCCACAGGTCCACCCCTGAGATTTCCAGTATCACACCCAACCACTCATTCCCCATCCCAAATCCAGAGTTTGAATCTACAGTACTACGATTCTATCTTTAGCTCTGCTTAGAAAGGCTTCCATGGATAGTTAATAATAACCACCAGTGATTATAAATCTTGGGCTAGATATGGTGCTGCTATACAAGCAAAGTGCTATTTCATGTTTCTCTCATCAAAACCCTATTCTCTGTCTTCTAAGTCTCTTTCTTTGTCTTTACCTAGCTGACTCATAGGCATCCCTCAGGTCTCAGCTTAACCATCAATCTAATAGAGGAACTTTTTCCTAACCACCGCCCCCCCCGACCAAACGAGGTCAGGTCCGAGTCAAGCACTTCCACAGCAGTCTCTATTTGGCAAGACTCAACAAGATTATAATTACTTGTTCATCGCCTATCGTCCTGTTAGACTGCGATATGCACAAGGGTGGATCCTGTCTGCCTTACTCACCACTGTCCTTATCGTGCCAAATATTCAGCTGGTGACCAATAGGGAAGTAAAATAAGGGGAAAAAATCTATCTCAGTATGAAATAAACCAAACTCAGATCTGGGGGGAAGAAATTGAATTGGACCTCCTGAAACAAATACAAAGAATAGTCACACTTTGCTAAAAAACTAAGAACACAAAGATATATTTCTGAACTCTTGGCAAGACCAAAAGAGGAACTGCCCACCGCTGACTGTTCTCTTCCATTCTCAGCCAGCTCCATGAAGCCTTCATTCTCCATTCAGATGCTGGTGGGGCTCAAAACTCTGTTTTTGCTTAGTTATAGCACTTCTACCCTATCTAGGGCTAATATTCATTTGTATTTTGTAATGCACCCAGCAGTCTGCAAAAGGAAACTCTTAGGAAAACTTAGTTGGACTGCCTTTAGGTATACAAAAGATTATCACCTCGTCTAGCACTCTTTTTGAAGAATAAATGGTGTGGCACGTCCTGCAGACTAGCAATCAGCATCCATTCTACAATCCTCCAGCACACCTTTCAGTACTACAGAGGTCAGAAAGCGAAAACACTATATTTTCCAGACTCCTTGACAGAGTGCTGGTTAGCCAATGAGATGCACAAGATTCAGAAGGCAGAAGTGAGATGGAGACCATCTCCTTGCTGCTTCCTCTGGCAAGCATGGCTGTGGAGAAGTGGGGTTTTTCCCGCAATAGCAATGTCAATGTCCAATTAGCTCTGTGGATGTGGAAAGGAGTGTTGCAAGGCCAAGCAGTCGGACAGCAACTACGACAGGGTGTTTGAGAAGTCAACAGCTTCAGTGGCAACTCCTGATTCTGTACCTTCTCAGTTAGAGAAGCAGCAGCTTGCCTGGTGGGCCAGGTCTGCAATGTTCTGGGAGTTGGTCCTCTAGGTCCAGCTGAGAGCCCCTTCTCCCCAGCCTTCCAAAAAAATCTATAAGCAACTGATTTCTTATGCTAAATCATTTTCTGCTTAAAATAGCTTGAGTGTTTCTGGGTCCTAAAATGAATCCTGACTGATTACTAATTCTTGCCTTATCTCATCTATATGAATGAGAAAAACATGCCAATGTCAAAGAGAGATCAGAAACCCTCTTGGAGAAAACTGTAAGTTATCCTAGGAGTCCCCATGGTCAGAGACGGAAGAAACACTCGTTTTTTCTGCCAGGTTTTTCACTGATGAAAAGATATGTGCCTTTTTAATAAATGTGTATTTACATACCTTATTTCCTCAACTGAATATCTGAATTCTCCTTAAGGGAATTAACTGTTGTATTTTCTCTTGTACCCACCCTCTTCTTTCCTCTGGTCTGAAGCACAGCTGTGAACACACAGGAGGTGTTAGATATTTATTTAAACATAGGAGGATTTAAAAGATGTGATTCTGAACCAGGGTGCTGAAAGGACAGCTCCTCCAATGGTATTTCACAGAAGGTAGAAAACCTCTGTGGGGAAGGCGAAGAAGCAACGATCTCTCTCTGGGTAGAACATAAACTCTCAGGTTCTTGCTATTTCGTCGAGGAAATATTATGACCAGTCTTCAGGAGAAGTATAGAACAGAGCTTACAAGAAGACAGAAGACAAAACAGTGGGGGATGTGGGGAGGGTCCTTTCTTTTCCCTTCCCTGCTAAGAAGCCCCTTTGGATAGAAACTAGACCTTCACTGCAGCCGTGAGGATGTGGGACTCTCCCCCCTTTCCCTGCCCCAGTCAAGACCTGGTTGTAAGTAGGAATCAGGTCAACTCTCATACAGCACATTTTTCAGTTTCTGTGGAAGAATATTTCCAGGAATATCAGGAACAAAACCTTCTCTCTTTCAGTCTTGGAGTCAAGATGTTATTCCCTCTCAATTATATCCTTGGAAACTAAATATACAGGCACATTCTGGTGAGTTTGGGGCAAGTGAATGGTACGTACCTCACTCATTTAAAAATCTTAAGTACGTCTGAAAATACATCCTTATATTGCTAGTGAAGGCAAGAAAAAGAAATGTAAATTAGTAATATCCTTAATTTATGCCCTGCTTGAAAACAGACAGAACTCTGCTGTAAGAGAAGCTTTTTTTTAATACCTAGGGTTACATATCTCTGAAGATGATACATTTGGAACTTTACACTTTCCATCTTTCACTAAAATAAAGAAGATGAGCAAGCTCCTGGGTTATTTATATTTGTCAGCCCCGTGGAGAGCTAAACTCTAATACCTACATTGGAGAGGATAGAAGCACTCTATAAACGTTAGATGATTTATAATATCACTCTTATATGCTTTCTTTGTCACAAGATTTAGTAATTTCCCCCCTTCCATTTTGATTAAAGTTTGAAACAGAAGTTTCACTTTGAAAAGCAGTATTTGAAAGTAAAACTGAACATTATTACCTCACTTTGTGTCTTCTATTCACAATCTAATATCAAAATTCATGTCCCAGAGAGGAAGTTGAAAAAAGTAACTGGGGAAAAGTTGTCAGAGGCTCAATTTCATTCTAAGTCTTTGGAGACCAGGTCAACAATCACCTTTATTTTCTGAGTGACACTAAATGAACCAGTGGACACAGCATACAGACCAGAGGCCCTTTATCAGATCACCAACTTCCTTGAGCAAAGCACTGCACTGAAATTATATATTGACATCACCAATTTCCCTCACGTGTGACTTCTAAGTACCCCCTCATCTTCTCATTTCTTTATCCCCTGGTATTTAACACAGTATCTCTCTTTCACTAGGCACTCTAATTGGTTTTTGACTAGAATTAAATTTTCTGAATTATCAAAAATTAATTCCAGTCAAGATCAGAATTTAGTGTGGCTAAATAAAATAACTTACCAAGACCTTCAAATGCTGTTGTTCAAGTCAATTCTTTCAATAAGTACAAGGTACTTCCTACTTTCTCATCATCTGAGTTTTAGATATCAGAATCTACTCTCTCCAAGGTAACTTTTGTTACAGCCCCAGGTGAAGTCCTGGGCACCCAATGGAGAAGAAGCTTCTAAAGTGGCACAGTGTCGACCTGCCTGGCTTTCTATGCATGGGTTCTTCCCACCTAAGTCACATTCGCTCCTGACTGCTCTCACAGCAGCGAGCACAAGATATTAAAGAAACTCAGCTCCTGTTCGTGAACCTCACAGAGCTCTTCTACTCTGATATTAGCTGTCTCTGAAAAAAAAAAAAAAAAAATCACCAAACCCCACCCACAAAGACCCTCAAAATCTGACACGTTTAAAACTACACTGTTTTCTAACATGCCAGGCCAACATCTCTTCCGGTATGTGACCAAGTTCACCTTCAACACTATTTGAGACATTATCTGCTAGGACCCTTAGCCTTGATCTTTCCAGCACTAACGCCAAAAAGGTGTAACACCTAGAAACAATTTAAAGTAATTTGTCACCTGCAGGTATTATAAAGATTAACTGTAGAAGGAGGAAGTTTTAAACTGAATACGAGGGAGAGAGAAACAAAGGAAATTAAACATTTGAACATCAATTTGACAGTCAAAACACCAATAAAAAAAGGACAGCAGAAAAACAAGAGGTTATGATTTTGATATTAATAAATGGTATTTAATAAACATCTAAGATATAATATAATTGTTCAGGTGAAAATAAGTTACAGGACCAGAAAAATAACTGTGACAAATAAAATTTTTAAATTAAATGTTTAAAGTTAGCCCTTGGTAATGATTTTTTTAAATCAGCTAAGAGACAAAGTATACAAAATATGGAATAAATAATGATATAAGTGAATTACAATACTTTTTTAACAGGAAAGAAATTACGGAAACCCTCAAATACAAAATACTGTAAACTGCACCGGAAGATATTTACATCTTTCTTCTAAAACCACCTAGCATCACTGATTAAAGGTTTCTAACGGCAATTTAACTCCTTTGAAAAAACAAAGAAAATTTCATTTCAGGGTGTGGAAAAGGGGAGCTCCTGGGAAACTGGTGAAAACCAGGACCCTAGAAGAAAGGCCCTGGGAGGGACCCCTGGGCATGGTCCCCCTGAGATTTGGCAAATACCAAATATAGGCAAGGATCTAGGGTGAGAAGAAAGGAGAAGATATATTGTCTGGGTGTCAAGGCCCTGGGATTTAGCCACTAAACCTTGTGCTCCTGATCTCTCATGGGGGAATGACATACTTTTCCCTTGCTGATCATTTCTGCACTCATCACCTGCCCCTACACACACACACACACACACACACACACACACACACACACACACACACCCTTCTTATAGCACATTATTTGGTGAGACTCCTCAAGGGACCACTTTTGAAATACAAGATTAGGATCCAAGAAATCAACACAGTATTTCAAAGATACTTCAGCCTTGAGTTCACATAGGCTTCCGGGACTAGTGAGCCAGCCCAGCCCTGCGGGAGACACCCCCGTCTCCTTTAAAGCAAATGCCTTTCAGGGGCGGGGACAGGCGGTAGAAGAGGTCGGGAAGGTCCCTGATTTGGGGACTAATGTTATGACAGAAACCACCAGCTTGCCTAAAATCCTTCCAGACTCGGGGGGCGGGGAGGTTGGAGACAGGAAGATTCTCCTGCTGGGGCTTCAAGATGTGGGATCAGGAGCTGCTGCCGAGGCGGTCGCGTGAAGGTGAAGAAGCCCAAGCGCCCGAGGCTCCAGGCGAGGCCTGCGGCATGTCTATCTTACTGATTGCACCTGCCAAAGCCCCTGCAGCCCGAGCGCGCGCACACACACCCACCCCCAGGTCAATCATTGCCCACCCAAGCTTAACCCTCGAGGAGGGCTCCCCTCCCCCTGCGACCACCCCAAGGCCTCCATCATACCCCCCACCCTGCTCCCCGCCGGGCTCCCGGGCCCCGCCTTCGCCTTACACTGAATGGGCGGGTAGCAACTGGGGTCTTCGCCTCCGGGCTGGCAGCGGCTGGAGAAGGCGCTGCGCGGGGTCACGTAGTTGCTGGGGAAGATGCCCACCCGCTGGTTCAGCTGCCCGGTCCACCAGCCCTCGTCGCCGGACACCTGCGAGTCCTTGGACAGCACCTCCACCACGTCGCCCAGCCGCAGGGTCAGCTCGTCCTCGCCCGCCGCCTCGTACTCGAACACGGCCGTCCAGTAGGGCAGCGGCGCGTCGGAGCCCAGCTCCCTGGGGACTGCCGCCGCCGCCTCCTCCTCCTCTTCCTCCTCCTCCTCGGCCCCGGTCCCCGCTCCATCCTCCCCCGGCGGGGCTGCAGCGGCAGCGCTCGCCAGGCAGCCGAGAAGCGCTCTGGAGGGCTCCATGGAGCGGCCGATCCATAGGGTGCGGGGCTGCTGCCGCCCGCAGGAGCCGCCGCCGCCTATTGTTCATGCGGCTCCGCAAAGCTGGGGGGACCCCCCTCCCCCGACGGCGGCCGCAGGTAGGGGCCGGGCTGGCGGGGCGGGGAGAGTCGGATCGCTAGGGCTGGGGCTGGGGCTGGCTCAGCGCGGCTACAAGTGCGCGGAGCGCGTAGTGCTCACCGCAGCATGGGGGCGCGGCGGGCCGGAGCCCCCGCCTTCGCGCTCACCCCCTGGGGCGGCCTGGCCACCTCCGCCGCGGGT
>NW_006797362.1:435839-444717 GCF_000442215.2 Lipotes vexillifer
CCGCCCCTCTCCACCCCCTGCGCCTACGTCGCCCTCCCCCCCACCCCGCCCCAACGTGCGGGCTCTCTCATTCTCAAACCCCAGGTTGACCCATTTCTCTCTCCCATTGGACCCCCGCATCTCCAACCATTGGTCCGAGGTACCTGTCCGTTTCCTGGGAGAGTTCAACACCGCCCGTCAGGAAGAGGCTGCGGCCTCATTGGGCGCCTGAGGAAGGATGGGTGGATTCTCAAAGGTAAAGCCGAGCCCTCATTCAGACCAAAAAGGGTGAAGGAGACCGTTCCCTTTGTTTGCCGCTGAGAGGTAGGGATTCCACTGGGCAGCACCTGTGTTCTTCATCCTAAAGTGAGCTTTTGAGAGTGAGCAGAGGAGAAGCGAGCTGGGTTGCGGCCCCCGGGAGAGCTCTTTCTTCTCCAGCGCCTTCTTACATTTGGATTTTCCCTTCTCTTGGAGCTGCCTCTGCCCCAGTCCTACCAGGTGGATCAGCTTCCACTCCAGTCCGACTGAATTGCACCCCGACTCCTTCCGTAACCTTTCATCTAGTAAGACCTTCAGGCCCACTGGAATGTTCTTTAGAACTCTTAAAACTACAGTTCTCGCCTCTGTGAAGACTGCATACAGCTCGCCCTTTCCTAGGTTCCTGTAAGAAGATATTCCAATACCGTTGATTTTTAGAATTCAGACGAAAGACCACTTTACTGGAGCGCAAGCTGAGGGTAGGAAAGCTGTCGGTGAAGTGGGCTTGGTCTCTCTGAAGAGGCTCAGTTTCTCTACAAATTTTGGAATTTTTTTGCCTGGGGGAATTGCACCTTGCATCACAGTGACCTTAACAGAAATCAGATTAAGAACCAAAGCTGAATATACATTCAAAACGATACTGCAGTTCATGAGTAAGGCTGACTTTTCCTACATCCTTTCGTTATCCTCCACTTCTCAAACATGAAAGAAAGAAAGAAAGAGATGGCCCCTAATATTTCTTTTGTGCTTTAATCCTTTCACGGCAATATAGATTTCCAGTGAGATGGTTCTCTGACATTTCAAAACAAGCCCATGCTGAGAGATCTAGCCTGATCTCTACTAAACTTTTCCCCTTCCGTGGTAGGAATAGATCCGATTTATTTGGCATTCACTGAGTGTTTTTTGTCTAATTATAGTTTGGGGGTAATTGTTAGACATACTGAAGACAGTGGGGCAATTTGGAAAGATAACCAGGGCTGGCATCTCCAGCTTTGCTGCCACCAGCAGCAAGATCTTGGGCAAGTACTCAACCGACTGCTCAACCTCAAAGTGAGGGGGTGGACTAGAAGATCTCCTATGATCTTGTAGGCCTGACATTCTGTGGTTTGTACCTGAGTATGGCTACACTCATGTGTCCCACATGAGTGTCCCACCCATTTCAGGCCTTGAAGACGTTAGGGTAGAGTGCCATACCAAAGGTCAGCTGCAGTAGGTCTTGAGAAGGAATTTCTGAGTAAATGCCCTAAAAGAGTGTTCAAATTCTTATTGTGCATAGGATCAGTGAACTGGAAAAGATATGGATGAGTCTTTGAGTAAACTCCCTAAATTTTGTTCAAAATAAAACTGTGGCACTCCCAAGCAGAAGAGTGCAAGTAAGGAGGGGGTAGAGGTATTTCATGTTTTAAAAAAGACCATAAGAAGAAAGGTTTTCTTGATAAAAATTTAATTTTGAGGAAGAAGGAATTTTCCAAAATGATGTAGACACACGGAGAGAAACAAACAGAAAAAAAAAAAAACACTAAAAAGATATAGAGAAAAATTGTCAGTGGTGATCTCTTTCAAGTGGTAGGATTATGAGTCATTGGGCAATTTTTATTGTCCTTTTGCTTATTGATAATTTTGTATGTTTTACTATACAGTTTTGATCTCTACTTCTTCCCCACCCAGAAGAGAAGGAAAAAAAATCCTTGATCCCTCTCAGTAGGAAAAGTCTAATTACCCACATAACTTAAATCTTTCATGAAGTGTCATTCATCAAACATTTCAAGAAGTCATTCAGTAAATATTTGTTGAATGGATAAGTGCTAGGAATTCAAATGAGGGAATATCCTTCAGGCTAAAGCTGTCTAGCAGAAGTTGTCTAGCCAGGTTTCATGGAAGAGGCAGAACGAAAGCCAGTCCTGGAGGTGGATGTAGGGGAACAGGGAGGAACCTGCATTCAGGATTGGAGGGTGAACATGGAGCCACCACAGAGGTGGGGAAGCCTGAGTAAGCCCAGGGATACAGTAAAAGGATGAGAAAGAACTCTGAAAAGATAGGTTGAGACCAGATTTGTCGAGGGCCTTGTAATTACTTGTTTCAGACAAGTAAATATTTAATTGACTATTTGTAGTTATTTAATGTCTAGCTTGTTCACCATTAGGGCAGCAACCCTCTGGTTCTCCACAGTTGTCCCAGCACCTAGAGGGCTTCTGGCACATAATTGGTTCTCAGTACATATTTGTGACTGAATGACTGACTTGAATACCAGGCTGAGAAAAAAAAGTCTGTGTTTGGTTTAGTAGGTAAAAGTTTAGCCCTGAAAGCTTTTGAGTAGGTCTGGGAGGTGATCAAATGTTACCATCTCTGAGGATGAGAATAGATGAGGAATGGATGAGGAGGTGCTTAAGTCGGGCATCCAAAGGTGTATACAGCTTGATTAGTGGAGAATAGGACGCGTGGAAATGGAAATTAATGAAGTGGATAGAAATCACAGAAATACCAGCTTGAGAAGAGGTAAGAGAGCAAAAAGGCAGTGATGGAAAATAAACTTTACTAAATAAAAAAAGGGCAGATTGCAAAAGACGTTGAAAGGCAAGTAGAATTACCAAGATTTCACCACTATTAAGCAAGGGGTGACAAATGTCACCCCCAAAAGAATCATTTTCTCTACCACACTGAAAGGTATAGCATAAGGCAGGGAGAAAATAAGAGCAATCGGTGATGTGGCTTGGCAATGGACTTATGTCAGAAGATCATGCTTTCTCCTGGCTCTGTCCTTTGAAATCCATGTGACTTGGGACAGGGTACCTGTTTGAACCTCAGTTTCCTTATTCTTAAAGAGATGTAAAAATAGAACCTGATTTTTATAGAGGTTTGTAGGATTAAATGAGACAAGTCCTACAAGAGCTCTTAGCATGCTGCCTAGCACCCACTAGATATTAAACGTATTTATTTTCTTCTGTCCTCTACCCATCACACTCAGAAGCACTCAAGGGAAGTAATTAGTTAATCGCACCCTAGGAAACTGCAGAGGCTTCTTTTTTTTTTCTTTTTTTTTTTTTTGTTTTTGCGGTACGCGGGCCTCTCACTGTTGTGGCTTCTGCCGTTGCGGAAGCACGGGCTCCAGACGCACAGGCTCAGCGGCCATGGCTCACGGGCCCAGCCGCTCTGCCGCACGTGGGATGTGGGATCTTCTGGGACCAGGACACGAACCTGCGTCCTCTGCGTCGGCAGGCGGACTCTCAACCACTGTGCCACCAGGGAAGCCCTGCAGAGGCTTCTTGACTGAGAGTTAAACCAGGGTTTTTCCCTTAATTTAAAAAAAAAAAAAAAGGAAAGAAAGAAAAGGGAGAAAGAAGGAGGGAGGGAAGGGAGGGAGGGAGGGAGGGAGAAAAAAACAAACAGGCGTCATAGACTGATGATTAAAGTTTGGGGCCTTGGCTTTTAAGTGAATCGGAATCCATACTCACTGTTTGCAATTAGGCAAGTTAATCCCCTGGTCCCCCCAGCTCCCTCATCTGGAAATTGGGGATAATAACTATCTCACTGGGCTCCTAGAATGATTAAATGACAGGATGTATATTATGTGCTTAGCACAGAGTCTGTCAAGTAGTAGTAGTTATTGTTATTTGAGCCTAAAGCATGATTTGGTAAATGAATATCACTCTCTCCTCAGGTCTTCTGGGAAGTATTTTAAATAAGTACTTTGGTGCTAAAATCCCTCAGGCAGATGTTCAGCTTTTCCAAGAGTCAGCCCACCCCTCTCACCTCTCATAGTACACCATTTCAGGAGAGGAGCCCTAGTTCCTGATTCATAAACCCAATTTGCAGTAATATGACATTCAGTAAATGTTTTGGGACAATGTGTGGTAGGGCTGATAGGACAGAAGTTGGAGCCAAACACTCGGGACCAAATCATTGTCAATGTCACTGTCATTGTCACTGTGGACAAGGCACTTCATTCCTCTGAGTCTCCATTTCATTTGTTATATAATGAGGCTGTTTGGGTTGTTGTTTTTTTTTTTTTTTTGCGGTTCCTGGGCCTCTCGCTGTTGTGGCCTCTCCCATTGCGGAGCAACAGGCTCTGGATGCGCAGGCCCAGCGGCCATGGCTCATGGGTCTAGCCACTCCGCGGCATGTGGGATCTTCCCAGACCGGTGGGTTTGTTTTTTTTTTTTTTTTTTTGCGGTCCGCGGGCCTCTCACTGTTGTGGCCTCTCCGGTTGCGGCGCGCAGGCTCCGGACGCGCAGGCTCAGTGGCCACGGCCGCTCTGCGGCATGTGGGATCTTCCCGGACCGGGGCACGAACCCATATCCCCTGCATTGGCAGGCAGACTCTCAACCACTGCGCCACCAGGGAAGCCCTAGAATGAGGCTGTTTTGAGGATTAGATGAAGTCAGGAGGACTCCCTGCAGTACCTAATACATAATAGGTGCTCAATAAATTGTAAATGTTCTTATCACAATCGATAGTATTTTAATTCCTGTCTTCTGAGCGTTAATGGGGCTTGAAACAACAAAATGGTAAGAAATCTTCCCTCCTTTCTTCTCCCTTGCATCTCCTACAAAAACCTCAGTTCAGAAAACAACTGTACCATGGCAGCTCTTTCTTTATTTCTTTTTTTAAGATTTTTTTTTTGATACAGACTATTTTTAAAGTCTTTATTGAATTTGTTACAATATTGCTTCAGTTTTGTGTTTTGCTTTTTTGGTCACGAGGCATGTGGGATCTTAGCTCCCCAACCAGGCCTCGAACCCACACCCCCTGCACTGGAAGGCGAAGTCTTAACCACCAGACCGCCAGGAAAGTCCCATGGCAACTGTTTAGAATGTCTCGTCTCTGGAGACCAAGTTGCATTTTAACAATGATCAGAGTCTTTTAATCAAGGAATAAAGATCAAACGTAATTTCTGCTTCTTTCAGCCTGGTTGCAGAGCTAGCCCCGTGGGACGGCTCTCTATGAAATTACACCTCTTACGACCATGCAGGATTTCATTTAAGCCTTTTAATCAGGGACCCCAAATAGGTCCAATCAAAAGAGAATTAAAGGGAAGATTATCCATACAATTGGGGTTTTTGAAGAACATGTAATGACTGGGAAAATGATCACATAAAGTGGAAAGGAAAAAAAGATAGAAAACTATCTGTTGTAATCTTAAAAATATTTTAAAAGTAAATTGGATAAATCAAGAAAAAGAACTGTATATGTAATATATTTATAATTTTATGGAATGTATATTTGCATTAATATTATTGAAAGAAATATATCAAAATGTAAACTGGGCTTCCCTGGTGGTGCAGTGGTTAAGAATACACCTGCCAATGCAGGGGACACGGGTTCAAGCCCTGGTCCAGGAAGATCCCACATGCCACAGAGCAACTAAACCCATGCACCACAACTACCGAGCCTGCGCTCTAGAGCCTGTAAGCCACAACTACTGAAGCCTGCATGCCTAGAACGCGTGCTCCACAACAAGAGAAGATCCCCACATGCCGCTTAGCTACTAAGCCTATGCTCCACAACTACTGAGCCTGCGCTCTAGAGCCCGTGAGCCACAGCTGCTGAGCCCATACGCCACAACTACTAAACCCCACGCACCTAGAGCCCGTGCTCCACAACAAGAGAAGCCACAGCAATGAGAAGCCCATGCACTGCAAAGAAGAGTAGCCCCCGCTCGCTGCAACTAGACAAAACCTGCGCGCAGCAACAAAGACCCAACTCATCCAAAAATAAATAAATGAATAAATAAATAAATTTATTTGTTTTAACAATGTGAATAATTATCTCCAGTCTAGATGATTATCTCCAGTCTAGGAGTGATATTTTTTCTTTGTCTTGTACTATTCAGTATTTTCTACCATTAAAATGTACTGATTTTCTAATCAGAAAAGTATGTTATTATTAATGATCATTATGAAAAATTTTAAGGATGTGGAAATGTGCATAGTATAACAATAAATGAAAAAGTAGTGAAAAAAAATCCTTCATACGATACGATTACAAATGTGTGTGGGTGCACGCGTGCATCTGTGTGCATCAAGCATAGTACCCAAAATCTCATTATTAGTTATTTCTGAGCTGAGTGGTGGAGTATGGGTAATTTGTATTGCCTTCGTTTTACTTTTATTTTCCATATAGCTAAAATAACCATGCAATACTATTAGAATAAAGAACCACAAAATCTTTTTTTTTTTTTTTTGGTAATAATGAAATAGATTTCAAGCTGAAAGCATTATTGCGAGTTAGAGAGATGGTAGAGAACGGAAAAAAGATAGACCCCGAGGATGACAATAATAATAATATTAATAACAATATTGATAATGACTCCTATGAATTGAGGGCACACTGCGAATGCCATCACTGTTTACAATCATTTTTATTTTTCAGAGTCTTTAATGACTCTTCCAAGCAAACAAAAATTCCTGGAATATAAACAGTCCATTGCTTGCCTACCTTTTCCACCTCCTGGAGGGAACATTCTTAGTTATATGCAGACAGACATGTGGCTAGGTACTTTTAGAACTATTCAGTAATTTAGCTTAGCTGTGGTCTTACCTAACACAGGCATAGACTTCTTTTATTCTTCAGCTTTTCAAATCTCCGTCTTTAAATCATGTTGGTGACCAAGACTTAATTGAAACTTCAGCTCACTGTTTCACTTTTGAGATTAATGCCTCCTTATCAGAAAAAAAAAATCAATTTAAAGATTTTTGTTATTTCTTATTTAAATAAACCAGTAAGATCTGATGAATGAGCAACTCTCACAGTTGTTCGTGAAAAATAGATTTTATGAGAGCAGGAGCTGTGTAGTTACGGATGTGGCCCAGCAATGCCCTCTTAGAGACCATGGTGGACAACCTCGCCACCGTGTGGTATTGAGGAGTATGGCGGCCATATTTCTTCCTTTTTTAATGGCATTTTTTTTCTAGTTTTACACTTCTTTTTTAAGTAACTTTATTTATTGTTAATTTTTGGCTGCGTTGTGTCTTCGTTGATGCGCGCGGGCTCTCTCTAGTTGCAGCGAGCGGGGGCTACTCTTCGCTGTGGTGCACAGGCTTCTCATTGTGGTGGCTTCTCTTGTTGCAGAGCATGGGCTCCAGGCACACGGGGTTCAGTAGTTGTGGCACGCGGGCTCAGTAGTTGTGGCTCGCGGGCTCTAGAGCGCAGGCTCAGTAGTTGTGGCACTCGGGCTTAGTTGCTCCATGGCATGTGGGATCTGCCCAAACCAGGGCTCGAACCCGTGTCCCCTGCATTGGCAGGCGGATTCTTAACCACTGTGCCACCAGGGAAGTCTCTAGTTTTACACTTTAAGTGCTGAAAGTAACCTTCGTGATCACTGGGTGGAGCCTCTTCAATTGTTGTGGAAACCAAAACCTAGACCATGGATATCACTGGGGCTTGAACCCAAATCTTCAGACCCTCTTCTGGCCCTTTCTTGCCACACAATTACTTCTAGTTCTTCAAGTTCACTCAGAGACTAGCTGCATGTCATTTGCGGGGAAACTTAGCGCCATCTAATGCAATAACTCAATTTTACATCCAAGGAAGCCCAAGCCTAGAGAGGACAAATTACTTGCTAAAGGGTCCACAGCTAATTCTGTGTCCCTTGTTTTTTATTCCATTCATTCATTTACTCACCAAACATTTACGCATGTGTCTACTATGTGACAGGCACTATTCAAGGCACTAGAGATACAATAGTGAAAAAAAATAGACGAAAGGCCCTTCATAAATCACATCTTCTAATAGGAGAGACAGACAAATTGAATAAGCAAGTAAAATACACAATATAATATTACAGAGGGGATCAGTGTTAAGAAGGGGGAAAAGGCAGTGGAGGGAGAGAGTGGAAGATGAAATGTTAGAAGAGGTTATATTTCAGAGTGGCCAGAGAAGTCCTCCTTAGCAAGTGACTTTTGAAATAAAGATCTGAAGAAATTGAGAAAGCCAACCATACAGATATGGGGGAAGAGCATTCAGGCAGAGGAAACAACAGTGCAAAGGCCCTGAGGCAGGATCGTACCTGTGTATTGAAGAAAAGAGCAAGGAAGCCAACCTAATGGGTATGAGAGTTCCAGGGTAGCAAGAAGTAGGAGAGGTAACAGGGTGCCAGATCATGGGGTACTTTCCAGTCAAAGGAGGACTTTGGCTTTTACTTCTGTGAACAAAGAAGAACAAAAAGCATTACTCATCACCCAGTTCTACCAGGGTGAAGTCACAACCCACTGGGGTCTCCCACTCGCAGTGTGCCCTGAGAGGAATTCAGAATGCAAAACAAGATGAGGCATTCTGTGCTCAGGATAAATGGGCCGCTAGGTAGTAGACACATGCCTCAGGAAGAATTTCAATGACCCCAGATTCTTGCATCTTCCATACATAGAAAAGCACTAAAGTCATTAACTTGAGATGTCTGTCCTTTGTGACCAGCAACACTCTTCTACCAAGATGCATGCTTGACTGCATGTGTTCCCTAGCCCCCAAAATTTGTATATAAACTGACTCCCTAATTTGGAGCAGTTCCTCAGAGCTCAGTGGCTGTCTCTCGGGCTACAGTCCTTAGTAAGTCCCTGAATAAAACTGAAACTCAACAACTCTTATGTTGTGTGTTTTTAAGTTGACACTTTGAATGAGATGGGAGCCATTGAAGAGTGTTCAGCAG
>NW_006797362.1:444727-449295 GCF_000442215.2 Lipotes vexillifer
TGTGTGGTCCGACTTTAACAGGAGCACTCAGGCCACTAGGTTCACAATGGGCTGCAGAAACAAGGGCAGGGGCATGAGATGGGGAGGCTCTTCAATAATCCTGGCAACAGATAACAGCAGGTTAGGCGATGGGGGGGACCAGGAGTGTGCTGAAGGGTGGTCAGAATTGTAAACTATATTTTGAGGGTAGAGCAGCTAGCTTTGCTGGTGGATTGGAAGAGGTGGGAAAGAAAGAGGAGTCAAGGATGACACCAAGGTTTATGGCCTGAGCAACTGAAAGCATAGCATTGCCATTAATGGAAAACAGAGAGCATCTCAGCAGCTCACTGTTAGGCATGCTCAGTGTGAGATCACCGCCCCACCCCCAAGTGGAGATGTCGAGTGGGCAGCTGATTATGTAGTTCTGGAGATCAGCCAAGAACTGTTAAGTAGTAACAGTCCAGTCCAGAAAACATGAACTCCATAAAGTGACTAAGGGCACCATAGAAAACATTCAAGCCCAAATGGTAAAATACTTCCTATTTTAGCATGGAGCTTTCCAGATTTCTACCCCGCAAAATTTGTTTTTTATTTTCGTTGAATGAAAGGTTCTTTAAATTCTATAGTGCTTTAGACTTTTCAAAAGTTTCACACACATGATTTCATATAATCTCATAATAACCCCTTTTTCCCCCACCCCTAGATTCCCCCTCCTACCCCCACTGGTAATCACTAGTTTGTTCTCTATATCTGTGAGTCTGCTTCTTTTTTGTTTTATTCACTAGTTTGTTTTATTTTTTATTTACTCTTTATTTTTATTTTTGTGGGGGCTGCATTGGGTCTTCGTTGCTGCATGGGGGCTTTCTCTAGTTGCGGCGAGCGGGGGCTACTCTTCGTTGCGGTGCACAGGCTTCTCATTGCAGTGGCTTCTCTCGCTGTGGAGCATGGGCTGTAGGCACCTGGGCTTCAGTAGTTGCAGCACACAGTCTCATTAGCTGCGGTGGGCACGGGCTCTAGAGCGCAGGCTCAGTAGTGTGGCGCACAGGTTTAGTTGCTCCGCGGCATGTGGGATCTTCCCGGACCAGGGCTCAAACCCATGTCCCCTGCACTGGCAGGTGGATTCTTAACCACTGCACCACCAGGGAAGTCCCATTTGTTGTATTTTTTAGATTACACATATAAGTGATATCATACAGTATGTGTCTTTCTATGTCTGACTTATCCAAAGAAACTTTTTAAACGGCTCTGCCTTGCAGAGTTGAAGGCTGTTCACCTTTTGCTCACAGACGTGACATGAGTCTCGCGACACTGGTCAGGTCTGTGGGATGACGTTTGCGTGTTTTCTGGGTTACAGAATGGAGCCCCGCGTGGGCCAGTGGGAGCCCCAGAGAGCGGCCTGTCAGGCCAGTGGAACGTCAGGGAAATGATCTTGTGCTTCCTGTTGAACTAAAGGTGGGTCGATCCCGATTTGAAGACTTCCCTTCTTTCTTTCTTTGGATTGTGTTGATGCCCAGGTAAGGTGCAATTGCTTGCAGCAGTGTGATCTGTCTCTTTATTATTTTATTACTTGTCCTTAACCCACCCCCTACTCCACCCTCCCATAGCTTTATATGTGATGGAATTGACATTCTTTCTTTTGCGTCTTGTCGTCTCTTGGGGACAACAGCAAGGGATGGCAGAGTGACTGAGAGCTTATTGAGTACCAGGCAATAGGTTAGGAGTTGATTCACATGCCCTCATTTGGCGTACAAGGACAATGCCGCTGACCTACCAACTAGGCCACCACTTGTAACAACAACCAACATTGAAACACCATTTTCAGTTCCAAAAGCACTTTTACACATAGGTGCACTGATTAGGAGTAAAGCTTCTAGAACCAGACTGTCTGTGTTTGAATCCCAGTTCTGTTATGACTGGCTGTGTGTTTTGGGACAATTTACTTAACGTGTCTATTAAACCTCAGTTTCTTCATCTGCACAATGGGGATTTAAAAAATCGTACCTACCTCCTAAAGTGCTTTTCTATAGCTTTATTGCAGTATAATTGATATACAAAGAACTGCACATACTTAATGTTTTAAATTTGATAAGTTTGGATGTATTAAACACCCACAATCTGAAGTGGTTTTAAGGATTGAGGTAATGCATGGGCAGCTCTAAGAACTGTGCCTGCAGTCTAGTGAGCCCTCAATAAAGGCAGATGGGATTATATTACCTCTTTGGGCCCTCAAAAAAAAATTCCTATAAAGCAGGTATTCTTTTTAACCAACTTTGCTAATAAGGAAACTGAGGCTCAGGGAAGCTATTTAATGTGATAACTCAGTAATAAGTAGCAGAGGCCCTAGACCCAGTCATGGGTAATAGCCTTCAATCCCCAAACTTTTCCTGGTTGGAATCCATTTCCTCCAGAGGGTTGGTTTTTGTGTTAACTTTCTCACCAAGTCTTCTGGTGTCCGCTGGCTTTGTGAAAGAACACACTGAGATTGGAGGAGAATAACAGCAAAAATAGCCTTTCTCGGACACATCTCGGACACATCATCTCGGACACATCTCGGACACATCATCTCGGACACATCTCGGCCACATCATCGCGGACACATCATCTCGGACACATCTCGGACACAGCATCTCGGACACATCTCGGACACATCATCTCGGCCACATCTCGGACACATCTCGGACACATCTCGGACACATCTCGGCCACATCATCTCGGACACATCTCGGACACATCATCGCGGACACATCTCGGACACATCTCGGACACATCATCTCGGCCACATCTCGGACACATCTCGGACACATCTCGGACACATCTCGGCCACATCATCTCGGACACATCTCGGACACATCATCGCGGACACATCTCGGACACATCTCGGACACATCATCTCGGCCACATCTCGGACACATCTCGGACACATCTCGGACACATCTCGGCCACATCATCTCGGACACATCTCGGACACATCATCGCGGACACATCTCGGACACATCTCGGACACATCATCTCGGCCACATCTCGGACACATCTCGGACACATCTCGGACACATCTCGGCCACATCATCTCGGACACATCTCGGACACATCATCGCGGACACATCTCGGACACATCTCGGACACATCATCTCGGCCACATCTCGGACACATCTCGGACACATCTCGGACACATCTCGGCCACATCATCTCGGACACATCTCGGACACATCATCGCGGACACATCTCGGACACATCTCGGACACATCATCTCGGCCACATCTCGGACACATCTCGGACACATCTCGGACACATCTCGGCCACATCATCTCGGACACATCTCGGACACATCATCGCGGACACATCTCGGACACATCTCGGACACATCATCTCGGCCACATCTCGGACACATCTCGGACACATCTCGGACACATCTCGGCCACATCATCTCGGACACATCTCGGACACATCATCGCGGACACATCTCGGACACATCTCGGACACATCATCTCGGCCACATCTCGGACACATCTCGGACACATCTCGGACACATCTCGGCCACATCATCTCGGACACATCTCGGACACATCATCGCGGACACATCTCGGACACATCTCGGACACATCATCTCGGCCACATCTCGGACACATCTCGGACACATCTCGGACACATCTCGGCCACATCATCTCGGACACATCTCGGACACATCTCGGACACATCTCGGACACATCATCTCGGACACATCTCGGACACATCTCGGACACATCAGTGTGTCAGGCTGCTGTCCAGCACTTCTCATGCCTTTCACATTTCATCTTCACCAAAAAACTATGCGCTGGGTACTTTAATAACGCCTTTGTATATAAACTGGGGCCCGGAGCCATTAAGTTACAGGAGTGGTGTGAGTTGGGGCAGAATCCAAGATCCACCCGTTTATGCACAGGAAGACTTTCAGGTTCCAATATGGGAAGGCTTTTAGATCCGGACTGGGGGAGGCAGATCGATTCCCACCCCCTTATGCTAACCGGTCCCCAGGCCAAGCTGTGACAGCCAGTGACACCTGGGGCAGCCCCACCCACCCTTCAAGCTCAGAGGCTATGCAGGCTCTCAGCCCTCCCAGCCCAGGGCCAGGCCGAACCCCTCCACTTGAGACGCAGTGTAGCCTCCAGTTCAGAGAATCTCTGGTCCAGAGGGTGTCTCCAGGCGTGGAGGATGGACTGAAGATGTCTGTTTGGGGCCAAGGAGAGCGCAGAGGAAGTCTGAGATTTGGACTCAATCCCACGCCCCGTCACCATCCCCATCGCAGGCCTCACCCACCCTCCCGGGTCAGGGTTGGCGGTCTGCGCTTATTCCTTGCCTCCTGGCATTTAGATTCCCTTGCTCCTCTTCTGGGCCTCCAGCACAGCATAAATAGAATTTCTCATGGGTAAATGGGACAATTACCCCACTCAGACATGAGGCTAGGTGTGGGAGAATAGAAACCTATGGGGGCTTGGCCTGAGCTTAGGTTTTAATGTGAGCAACCTGGTGTTTCTCTCTCTCGATCCTTCCTTCCCTCCCTCCCTTCCCTCCTTCCTTTCTTCTTCCCCCCACTCTTTCCTTCTTTCCATCCT
>NW_006797362.1:449305-507325 GCF_000442215.2 Lipotes vexillifer
TTTTACAGAGAGAGGCAGAACCACAACATACAGCTTGAGCGAGCTCCGAGGATCTCCCTACTCCCACCAGAGGCAGCCTGCTTCCTATCCTGGGCGAGCTGGGCTCAGAACAGGCACTTTGCACACTTCAGGTGTCTTTGGTGTGGGGCGCGGATGTGGCTGGGTGTGACTGTTCTCCCCCTAAGTTAAGCCACTGATCCTAACTATATGTCCGAGTGCCTATTAATAACTGCAGGCAGTCCACTTGTCCCCTGTCACTCCAGCTGCTCCAACAGTGACCCACTCTCTGCCCTACCCTCCTCCCTCGTGAGCTACAGCTGGGTCTACAGATGCCATCTGCTCCACATTCCCCTCTCCCACATGCCTCGTCCTCCATTCCTGGGTTGCTCTCTTCTGGGGCCGTGACACCAGGCCACTAATATGGGAACTGAGAAGAAAAGGAAAGAAGGAAATAAAATAATAACAACTGATTCTGATAAACCCTCCAACCCTTAACATTCTACACCCGGGTTCCTTCCAGTCATTGATGGTGAAAATAGCGCTCCTGGGTCTCAGAGTTCCCAAGGCCTGTGGTTTGGATAAGGAGCCTTTCCACTGGGTAGGCTTGCTACAGATGCTGAACCCACTAACAGCCGAGGAAATTTATCTTCTTGTTGGTGAAGCCTTCAGCCCTCCCATTCTGTTTGTTTCTTCCCTGACTCAGCTTCTCTCCTTTTTTATAAACTGCTACCACGGAAGGACTTGAAATTTGAAGTATAAATAAATAATACCTCAACTATTACCTGAAATGAAGATTTGAAACTTAAAAGGGACCCAAGAAGAGAAGCATCTCAAGAGAGAACAAGAGCTCTAGGAGAGTCGGTTCTGGGTTCTATGTCCCCAGTTACTGACTGGGGCATCTCTCATGCACATTCACATCGTCAATAACACCAACCCATTCCTACCTTGGAGCAGAGGATGGCACCAGATCGCCCTCAAGATCTCTCCTAGCTCTGAAGAAACGGAGATGGACAGAGGAATGGACGCCACCAGCAAGCTGGGAAAACGGAATCTTAAGAGCCTGTGATTTCAAAGAGCCTTCTGGTTGGGACCCCTGAAATCAGATGGCCAAGTGTGGCCTATACAGCATAAATATTATGACTCTGACAGTAGCGATATCAGCCTCAGGCCCTTTTGTAATTCCATCTCTTCAAAATCATCCTTCACTACTTCCTGCAAACATAACTTTCTCTGTCTAGTGGACTTCTACCTACCCTTGAAGACCCAGCTCCAAAGCTCCACACTCTGGGAACACTTTCCTGACTATCCTGAAGACACACAGGAGGTGTCCTCTCTGGGTCACACAGGACTGACCCGCACTCAGAGCCCTCGCCAACTTGCACTTCCATCTCCTCCCCTCCGTTGACCATCAGATCTTTGAGGAAAGAGGCTTGGCCTTCATCTTTGCCTGGCACATTCCTGGTTGTCCTACTTTGAATGGAGAGAGGTAAGAGTGGTTATATAATGATCTACCATCATGAAGGCTTCCCCTCCATTTTCTCATTTAGCCTCACACAGCCCTGGTGACATGACTTGCCCAGGTCATTTGGTAAATAGTAGAACTGGAAGATCTCACCCAGTTTGGGGACCATCAACCCCAGCTTGTAGGTGTCCCTGAAAGCTCCTGTCACGTAGGAGAAAACTTCCCCAAAAGTCAGTATTCCCCTCACCTTGCTTCTCCTCTCTCTCCCATCAAGTTCAAATGTCAGATGGCTAAGATAGCCGAAAGGGTTTTTTTTTGGCCGGGCTGAGTGGCAGGCGGGATCTTAGTTCCCGGACCAGGGACCGAACCCATGCCCCCTGCAGTGGAAGCACAGAGTCTTAACCACTGGACCACCAGGGAATTCCCTAGCTGAAAGTTTTGATAACCTGCCTCCTTTCCCTGCTTGTCTACCTCCTCTGGCAAAGACCCCACCTGAAGAGCAGAAACTGTCCTCCCGGAGGCCACCAGACTTCAGGCCTCTAACGTCAGAGCCCGGGCCCTCTGCCTTAAAGCATGATCTTTCTGAGTTGTTGCAGACCCCATCTCTAAGATGGCAACCTAGCGTAAGCCATGATATAATTAGGGGCTCTTGAGGGCTCCTCTGTAATTGCTAAGAATCATCCACTGGATAGACAGGAATGATATATATTCTATATTCATCATCACAATTCATCAGGTTCTCTTCCTTCTAGCTGTGTGTCCTATAGCAAGCTATTCAGTACTCTGGTCCTCAGTCTTGTCATCTGTGAAAATAGGAATTTAACTTAATCAATATAAATTAGATACCACCGCATACAGAGCCCAGGCTAGGTAGTAGGGCTATAGATCAACAGAATATGGTCTCTGCCCTCAATAAATTAAAGTCAAATGGGAGAGTCAGGAATTAAAAAGCAGGACCCACAGCAGAGTGAGATAAAGTAGATATGGAAGAAAGGCTATTAATACCTGATTTGCCAACCTGATTTGGCAGTTGGGCCAAGAATCAAATGAGGTCATGAATATCAAGTATTCTTTTTTTTTTGCCGTACGCGGGCCTCTCACTGTTGTGGCCTCTCCCATTGCGGAGCACAGGCTACGGACGTGCAGGCTCAGCGGCCATGGCTCACGGGCCCAGCCACTCCGCGGTGTGTGGGATCTTCCCAGACCGGGGCATGAACCCGTGTCCCCTGCATCGGCAGGTGGACTCTCAACCACTGCACCACTAGGGAAGCCCTCAAGTCTTCTTAAAGCACTGCAAATGTAAGCAAATATGCTATTTGTCTTCTGTAGGAGACACCAGATGCGTTGTGTGCTCAGATCTCTCCTTTTCCAAGAACTGCTCCTATACCCAAATCCACATCATAATGGTGACGCCCCCCGTCCAAGCGCCACTTTGGCCATTTTGGTTGATTGAGCCAGATGCAGACCCCTGGCCCAAGCTGCGCCACATAGCCTCCCTGCTGTAGGTTTGGAGTGGGAATGAAAGTAACTCAGATTCAGTCACCCTGGGCTCTTGATTAGAGCAGATACAAATCCTGGAGGCACAGACAGCTATTTTCTGACAAGGTGGACTGAAAAATTAAAGAATGCCAAACTGCCACATCTGAATGGAAAAGTGAAGCAGATTTAGAGAGGAAAAAAGACAAGGGGCAGAGTCTACCTGGCATTCAGGCCTTAGTTCAGGTCTGTCCCTGGCTGCCAGAAATGGCATCCCAGTAAGGACCATCTTTTTCTAAACAGCTCTGACGGCCTTCAATCCCTTGCAACTAAAAGATTTGTCATTAAGCAGTTTCTAAACAAATTCAATTCAGGCTAATGTAGGACAGAAGTCCCTCCCTAGCCCATGTAAGAGCTGTGCCATTCTTTCATTCATTCATTCATTCAGTCAGTCAGTCAATTAGTCAATGAATATTATTGAATGCCAACTATTTACAAGATTCATAAGAAGTAGAAGAGAAGTTGGCTGTATCTTCTATGACATAAACCAGGCACTGGGTGTCAGCCTTCAGGCCAGCCAGCTCTCAGAGCTCCTGAAATTCCCCAGTTGTGCCCTGGGAGCACTTTGTTGGCACCTGATGATGCTGTCACTTGCAGTTATTCCTGAGAGGCTCTGGAGCCTTGGACACCATGACATTTGTCTGCGCATCACCCCTCCCCTTCTGGTAGCAGCCACTAGACCCTACTCTTACCCCCTAACATACACACATACTTTTGGGGAGCTGCCCTACCCCATTCCATGGTCTTTTGGTGAAGCTGTTCATCACAGGACTCCTCCCCTGATCACGGTGTGGACACAGGACCTAAATGGGCAATCAGAATCTCTTCCTGGGGAATCTGAATTTTGAGTTGAGACAAATACAGAGAGTCATCTCATAGCAGCACCCCATAAAACAGATTTCCCCGGTGCCCTGCTGAGAGCAGGGCAGCCCACTCCTTGGACTCAGTTGTTCATTTAAAGCTGTAGCCACTGCAGCATCCATCACTCAAAAAATAAATGTCTTCTGAACTAAACTGGCCAATCAGTTACTTGTAAGCTAAGAGTCCTGAACTGTCTCCTTTTCAGATCAATGCTCATGGATGAATGAAGAAAAGAGAAGGAAAGTAGAAGAAAGAGGAAATTTGCTTCAGGTTCCCTACCCAAGCCTACAGCCCAAGCCTCAGTCCTATTTTTAAGACCCTTTACTGAGCCTATATTTATCATGAGTTTTTTTTTTTTTTATTTATGGAAATCTACACAAGTAATTTGGCTGAAGGCTGGAGCTTATTTCAGGAAAGCAAGTCTTTCATTTCTCCAAAGCCCCTGTTAGCTCCTCCCGCACCTGTTCTCTCTTCTGTCAAGCCACCTATCGCTAATTTCCAGAGCAAAAAGAACCAGGATCCAGATTCCAAAGCAGGATGTAAGTGATGCTTAGAGAAACAGGTGTGTGATTTTTGTCATAAACTGTCTTAATATAATCTTTCCAGTCAACACAGATGCCTCATGAAAATGCATTTCTTATCTCACAAAGGTTGCCTCCCAAAGTAAGACTCATAGAATCCCCCCAAATAAACCATAAATCCAAGCCCCTCATTTTACAAATGAGGAAACTAAGGTGCAGAGCAAGTAGCTTGCACACTCGATAACATGGAGCTAGCCAACAGCAGATCCAGGACCAGAATTCATGTCCTTTCGCCACTAGGTCGGAGTTTTTCCACTATTTCATGCCTCCTCTCACACTGCAACTCACTTTCTTTAAATATAAGAATTTCCTTAATCTGTATATATATAAATATTCCATTGGGTGATAAATACTTGACAGAGAATCTGTATACAAAACCCCTAAAGTATGTGCCTCCACTAGTATTCAAGATCCATACTTTATGCAAATTGTCAGTACAGATATAGAATTCAATTGCACAATTTAATGTACATTCAACTCTTAACTAAATACAATGTAAACAAAGTTACCTGGTACTCAGCTATTATTTTTTTTTCACTCCCCAAAGTGAATAGTAGAATCAGAACCAATGAAAGAAAAATGACAAGGAATTTGATTTGGGCAAGACGTGTTTAAGGGGATGCTCAGACGAGGTGAGTTCTCCATCACAAGAGGTCAAGCAGAGGTCAGACAAACAATCATTTTTCAAAGATGTTGGAGAGCGCTGGTTCTCCAACTCTTTCATAAGCACCAGAATCATCCCAAGAGCTTGTTAAACAGAGATTGCTGGGACACACCCCCTGAGTTTCTGATTCAGGGAGTCTGGGATGGGGCTTGAAGCTGTGCATTTCTAACCAGTGCCCAGGTCATGTGATGCTGCTGGCCCAGGACCACACTTTAAGAACCACTGTGGTGGTTAGGATGAGACATTTCACTCCAGCTAAGGTATACAAAGCTAGCTCACATTTCTATTCAATGTCTTTTCAGACAGCTTGGGTTCAGTGTTGCCATATGAAACTGGGCTTCTTTCCTGCCTGGGGCTACCTTTGGTGATAGTCGAAATCCTGCACATACCTCTGTGCTCACCTTGAAGCTGGGACAAAGAGAGCCTCCTTGAGGCTGACAGACACCTAAAGTTGCACGTAGTGTAGGATAGGCGGCCAGAGACACAGTGTCATAGCTCGCACCTGGACGTGACAATCCTCTGAAATCAGTACCACGGGCACTGGAACACACTGTTGATGGACATGACGAAGCACCAGTCCTTACTTGTTCCAAGTGCCTCTCAGAGGGAGAGCCAGAGAATCTGCCATTGCTGCCCACGGGACCACAGTTGAAAAAAAGGACATTTTGCTCAGCCCTGTGATCCTTGCCTACACCTGTGAAAGGACACAGCCAACATTTACTGATCTTTCACTCCATATGAAATATTGCTATAAGCAAGTAGCACGTAGCTCTTATTTAATCCTTTTAACAACACTGTAAGGTAGTAATTGGTAGAACTGGGGTTTGCACCCAGGTCCTTCAGCTCTACACCCCACACTCTTTTTTTTAATTGAAGTCTAGTTGATTATAATGTTGTGCTAATTTCTGCTCTACAGCAAAGTGATTCGGTTATACATATGCATACATTCTTTTTTATATTCTTTTCCATTATGGTTTATCACAGGATATTGAATATAGTTCCCTGTGCTATACGGTAGGACTTTGTTGTTTATCCATTCTATTTATACTAGTTTGCATCTGCTAATCCCAAACTCCCACTCCATCCTCCTCCAACCCCTGAAACCACAAGTCTGTTCTCTATGTCCACAAGTCTGTTTCTGTTTCACAGATAAGTTCATTTGTGCCATAGTTTAGATTCCACATATAAGTGATATCATATGGTATTTGCCTTTCTCTTTCTGACTTACTTCACTTAGTATGATAATTTCTAGCTCCATCCATGTTGCTGCCAATGGCATTATTTCATTCTTTTTTTATGACTGAGTAATGTATCTATATCTATATATAGATACAGATAGATAGATAGATGCCACATATTCTTTATCCACTCATCTGTTGATGGCCATTTAGGTTGCTTTCATGTCTTGGCTATTGTGAATAGTGCTGCTATGAACATAGGTGTGCATGTATCTTTTCAAATTATAGTTTTGTTCAAATATATGACCAGGAGTGGGGTTGCTGGATCATATAGCAACCCTATTCTTAGTTTTTTGAGGAACTGCCACACTGTTTTCCGTAGTGGCTATACCAATGTACATTCCCATCAACAGTATAAGAGGGTTCCCTTTTCTCCACACCCTCTCCAGCATTTGTTATTTGTAGACTTGTTAATGATGACAGGTGTGATGTGGTATCTCACTGTAGTTTTGATTTGCATTTCTCTAGTAATTAGCAATGTTGAACATCTTTTCATGTGCCTGTTGGCTGTATGTCTTCTTTGGAGAAACGTCTATTTAGTTCTTCTGCCTATTTTTCTATTGGGTTGTTTGGTTTTTTGTTGTTGAGTTGTATGAGCTGTTTGTATATTTAGGAATTTAAGCCCTTGTTGGTCTCATTGTTTGCAAATATTTTCTCCCTTTCCATAGGTTGTCTTTTCGTTTTGTTTATGGTTTGCTGTGCAAAAGCTTGTAAACTTGATTAGGTCCCATTTGTTTATTTTTGCTTTTATTTCTATTGCCTTGGAAGACTGACCTGAGAAAATGTTGGTATGATTCATGTCAGAGAATTTTTTGTCTATGCTCTCTTCTAGGAGTTTTATGTACACCCAACACTCTTAATCAGAGATAAAATTGTTGTCAGTGTAAGGAATAGAGAAAGAGCTTGTCCTTCCTCACACTGTTACACTAGGCCAGAGTTTTAGCCCCTGGTTGTTATAACGGTCTTTCCTCACCTCTAAAGACCTGGGCTCCTGAAGTTTCATCTGTGTGTTTCACACATGCACACAGTTATTGATTCCAAAGCTCACTCAAAGCACTAGGTGACTAGGTCAGGAAGGGTTTTCAGCCTTAGACACATTCTGCCCACAACAGCCTTTCTAATCTGATAATCTCAGTACTAGTGTTGAGCCCAAATGGCCATTCTAGGCTCACCCTTGCCATTGATTTAATTTACCCTTCGGGGAGCCTTGGTGTCACTTCCTGCCTGCTGACCTTAGCTGGGACCATCTCAGGCATCGGAAGTGTTGAATAATATTAAACTGTAAAGAGATATAGTCTGAGTATTAAATCCCTTTCATTCAGGTAGACTCCTTGGACCCTGATGCATATTTCTCCAACCTCTTCCCAACAGTCAACCACACACAAGGCATCAGACCAAACCCTAGCCACAAAGCTTGCCATATTTGCTTCCTTCCTCCAGGACAATGGGCCACCACTGGCTCTATCTTTGCATAATTAAAGGGACAACTCAGAGAATTCTTGCAAAATAGGATTTGCCCCAAGGTCCTTTGTAGTACCCATCCTAGACTTTAGCAGGTGCCTCTTTGAATAGACAGCTTCTCTCTCTGATGAAATAACTAAACTTTTACCTTCCTTAGGCCCTTCTCTCCAAGCATTGGCAGTTTAATAGTGTCATCATTCAACATATATTGAGCACCTATTATATGTAGGGCACAGTGCTAGGAGCAAAAGATAGAAATAAGATAAAAAGCTTTCCTAAAGGTAAAGGATAAAAGCTGTACAAGGCTGCAATATCCCCAGGTCTCCTGCCCCAGAGGTGACAGGAAGGGCATGGGGAGGGGAGCAGTGGTAAATGAGAGGGAAGAGACAGTAATCAGTAGTCTGAAGACTGTCTGCTAGTAAAACCAGAACAGGCTGACATTAAGTCTATTTAAGAACAGCCTCAACAAAGAAAACTTATTAGCCAACACTATCAAAATAGACCCACTTTCTAAATATGTAGCTAAACTTTTCACTCTCCCACAACTGCATATAGAAACATCTCACAAGAATAACTTTTTACAACACACCCTCTGCAATACATGCTGCTGTTCCCATCTGAATAGCAAAATAATTGAGGTGCAGATGGTAAGTGACTTGCCTGCTATTGTGATGCAAGGCAGTGAAAACCCTGGAAACTGGTTCTAAGGAGCTTCCTGGGAACTGCCTTAGATTTCACAAAGGGTCCTTAGATAAGCATTGCAGTTACCTATGACTGCATAACAAATAACCTATCACCCCCAAACTGAGCCACTTACAACAATAACCATCTTTTGCTCATGATTCTGCATTGGGACTAGGCTTACGAGGGCTGTTCTGCCAGTCGCGCCTGGGGTCTCTCATGAGTTTGCAGTCATCTGGTGGGTTGACTAAAGCAGGATGATCTAAGATGACCTCACTTGCAGGACCAGGGTCTTGATGCTAGCTGCTCCTCTCCAGTTGATGTCATTCAATTGTCTACTGCAGGCTACATGGCTGCAGAAGCATGCCAAGAGGGCTAGGGTGGGACTTCAAGATCTCTTAGGCCTAGGTTCTCGAACTTGTACACTGTCACTATTCCAACATCTCATTGGTCAAGAAGCAAGTCACAAGACCAGTCCAAATTCAAGAAGTGGGGAAATAGACTCCACCTTCTGATGGCAGGAGCTGCAAAGTATTATGGCCATGCTTTTCACAGTGAGAGATAGCTAGGCCTCATTTTTACCAGGCTACACACATTGGCTGTTATTGTCACAGCTGGGACCCAACCAGCATCCACAAGCCCCTGCTCCCTATGGGGATGGTTGCAAGAAACATCTTCTACATTGGAGCTTGAGCACTTGGGGACTTAGCTTTAGCCCCTGGATGATGCCTGAACTCCTGGGATGTCATCACATATATATGCTGAAATTATAAATGAAGTTGCAGACCAGCAATCATTGAGTAGACACGTTAGTGGTAATTGCTGCCGTCAACGCACAGGTACACAGAGCAGACATCATGCATTCATAATCACATCATCACATGATTTCTCAGGTGATAGCCTCGCATCCCCAGACATGGCACATCACTTCTTCAAAGACAAGTTAATACAGAGCAAACTAATTTTCTTCAGATTTCACAATATGTTTTAGAAGAAAATACTTTGCTAGACCTGATTATTGTTTTTCTTTATAGGCAGGCCTCTCAATATTTGGTAGAACACAAGAAATTCCTGGCTCAGGCAAGGAGATGAAGGAGTGAGGAAGGAGCCAGAAATGGCTCTGTACAAGATACCTAAGAGAGGCCAACCTTGCTACAAATGGATTAAACTTGTCCAAGGGAGGGCTAATGAAATCTAAAAGTTTTACAGCTTCATTGAGGTATAATTGACACAGTAAACTGCATATATTTGAAGCAGACAATATGGTAACGAAGCCATGGACACAATCAAGATAATGAACATACTCACCAAGCCCATAAATTTTCTCATGCCACTGTATAATCCCTTCCTCTTGTCCCTCCCACTTTACCCATCCCCAGGCCATCACTAATCTGCTTTCTGTTGCTAATGATGACTTTGCATTTCTAAATGCAAGTAGGAATACCTAGTATACACTCTTTTTTTGCCTGGCTTCTTTCACTCTGCATGATTATTTTAAGTTTTATCCACAGTATTGAGTAAAGCAATCATTTATTTCTTTTAATTGATGGGTAGTATACCATTATATGGCTACACCATAATTATTTGTTTATTCCCCTGTTGATGGACATTTGGGTTGTGCTATGTATTGAAGTATGTCCGGCCAAAATTGAAGCACTGACCTCCAATGTTACTGTATTTGGAAATAGGGTCTTTAAGAGGTAATTAAGGTAAACTAAGTCATAAGAGTGGGGCTCTGATGGGATTCAATTAGTGTTCTTAGAAGAAGAAACACCAGAAAGCTCTCTCTCTCTCCCCAAGCATAATCAGAGGAAAGGACAAAGCAGCCATCTGCAAACAAGGAAGAGAGCCCTCAACAGAACCAGAACCCTGCTGCAATCTTGACTGTGGACTTTCTGGCCTCCAGAATTGTGAGAAAATGAACTTCTGTTGTTTAAGTCATGCAGTCTGTGGCATTTTGTTACAGCAGCCTGAGTAGACCAATACAGATTGTTTACAATTTGGGGCAATTCCAAATTAAGCTGCTATGAACACTTGTGTCCAAGTGCTTGTGTGGACACATGCTTTTTTTCTCTTGGGTAACTAAATAGAAGTGAAATGGCTGGGTCATATGGTCCATGTATATTTACCTTTTTAAAAACCTGTCCACACTATTTTCCAAACTGGCTGTACCATTTTGCATCCCACCAGCAGTGTATGGAATTACCAGCTGCTTTACATTCTTGCCAATACTTAGTATGATCAGTCATTTTAATTTAAAAAAATTTAATTTTAAAACAATTTAATTTTGGATAGCAATTTATTATTCACCATCCTAGTGAATATATGGTGGTATCTCATTGTGGGTTTAATTTGCATCTCCCTAATGGCTAATGATGTTTATCATCTTTCCATGTACTTGTCATTCCTGTATCTTCCTTTTTTTTTTTTGCGGTATGCGGGCCTCTCACTGTTGTGGTCTCTCCCGTTGCGGAGCACAGGCTCTGGACACGCAGGCTCAGCGGCCATGGCACATGGGCCCAGCCGCTCCACGGCATGTGGGATCTTCCCGGACCGGGGCACGAACCCGTGTCCCCTGCATCGGCAGGCAGACTCTCAACCACTGCGCCACCAGGGAAGTCCTCCTGTATCTTCTTTAGTGAAGTATCTGTTCCAATATTTTTGCTCTTTTATTATTGATTGAGAGCTAATTAAATGTAAATTTGAATAAGCATAAGCATAGAAAATTAGACCCAGAATCCTACTGGCTGTCCAGTTTGGGCAAGCCTGGGAATGGGGACCAGAACATGCAGGAAGAGTGTGTGGGCTTTGAAAACTTGGAGGAGGGTGGTCAGGGCTGAACGGAAAGTGGGCGGTAGGTCTGAAGATAAGTTCTGCCAGCTTCACAATTTTGTCTAAGTTTGGTCTTGAGCCCTGCCTAACAGTTTTCTCACCATTGACACTTAATTCCAGCCCCCGGATGCTTTGAGAGCCCCAATTTCATGACACTTTCTGTGGGAATTTATTTTAGGAATGCACCATATGCCACTCCTGCCTGGAGAAGCTTGCCAAGTTTGTAGGCAAAGACAGAGACACCCACAAGGAGTATCTAGATAAGATTTGGCCCAGAGTCCTGTCTGGAAGTAGAGTTGAGAACAAAGTGTATCTAAAACACATCCACTAAAGCGAAGACCTAGGAAAGGAGGAATGAAAAGAAAGGACCAAGGGATGATAGGAGTGAGAAAGTATCATACACTTGGTGCTGTGATGAAGGACACTGTGCTCACCAGGATAGCTCCTTGTCAGAAAGAGACAAGTGGGAAAGAATCCAGGAGAGAGCAGAGTAAATGATGAAGGATCGGAGAAGCTGATTTATGAAGCCAACTTAATAGAGCTCATTGAAGCTAGTTCATGTGACAAAATGCGACTGAAGCTGATTTTCCATCAGAGTCTGAAAGAAAATGGAAATGCTCTTTAAAAAGATTAGGAAAATAGCAAATGTAAGAGTCAGCTTGTCTAGCAAGCCCACTAAGTAAAGTGAAAATAACTTTTGCATTAATCAGACCAATTCTTTTTTTTTTAACATCTTTATTGGAGTATAATTGCTTTACAATGTTGTGTTAGCTTCTGCTATATAACAAAGTGAATCAGCTATATGTATACATATATCCCCATATCCCCTCCCTCTTGCGCCTCCCTCCCACCCTTCCTAACCCACCCCTCTAGGTGGTCACAAAGCACTGAGCTGATCTCCCTGTGCTATGCGGCTGCTTCCCACTAGCTATCTATTTTACATTTGGTAGTGTATATATGTCAACGCCACTCTTTCACTTTGTCGCAGCTTACCCTTCCCCCACCCCATGTCCTCAAGTCCATTCTCTACATCTGCATCTTTATTCCTGTCCTAAGCAGACCAATTCTTGATCTGAACATGTCCTCTCCATGTTCTGACGAGCCGCTCATTGGTATTCTCTTATTATCTTCAATCTTTCTCCTCATTCTCTCCTTCTTTCTTTTTGTCTGGTGAATGTCATAATTATACAAAAATCTTCAGCTCTGTGAGTCCTTATTTCTTCACCTTTTAGAGGAATCTTCCCTCTTGGCCCCCATCCATAGGTCTGCCTATCCGTGGCCATATCTGTATTCCTTTGGCTCCATGTAGTTGGCGCAGGCTGAGGTTTACCCCACCCCTTCCCTTATACACCAACTCCTCTTGAATTAGGACTTTCTTCAAGCCAGGAGCTCAGGAAAAGATAATAAATGATCCTTAATTCCACCATCCTAAGTAATACAATCACCCACAGCATTTTGGAACACTTCCTTCTAATTATTTTTATCCTGTATTGGAATAAGTCTGGTAAAATTACATCATCTCAGATTGGGACCAAGATGGCAAAGGAGAAGGACATGCTCTCACTCCCTTTTGCAAGAGCACCAGGATCACAGCTCGCTGCTGGACAATCATTGACAAGAGGACACTGGAACTCACCAGAAAAGATACCCCACGTCCGAGGACAAAGGAGAAGCCACAGTGAGATGGTAGGAGGGGCACAATCACAGTAAAATCGAGTCCCATAACTGCTGGGTGGGTGACTCACAGACTGGAGAACATTTATGCCACAGAAGTTCACCCACTGGAGTGAAGGTTCTGAGCCCCACGTTAGGCTTCTCAACCTGGGGGACTGGCAACGGGAGGAGGAATTCCTAGAGAATCAGACTTGGAAGGCTACTGGGATTTGATTGCAAGACTTTGACAGAACTGGGGGAAACAGAGACTCCACTTTTGGAGGGCCCAAACAAAGTAGCGTGCTCATCGGGACCCAGGGGAAGGAACAGTGACCCCAGGAAAGATTGAACCAGACTTACCCGGTAGTGTTGGAGGGTCTCCTGCAGAGGTGGGTGGTGGCTGTGGCTCACCGTGGAGACAAGGACACTGGCAGCAGAAGTTGTGAGAAGTACTCCTTGGCATGAGCCCTCCCAGAGTCCGCCATTAGCCCCACCAAAGAGCCCAGGTAGGCTCCAGTGTTGGATTGCCTCAAGCCAAACAACCAAGAGGAAGGGAACCCAGCCCCACCCATCAGCAGTCAAGCAGATTAAAGTTTTACTGAGCTCCGCCCACCAGAGCAACAGTCAGCTCTACCCACCAGCAGTCCCTACCATCAGGAAACTTGCATAAGCCTCTTAGATAGCCTCATCCACCAGAGGGCAGACAGCAGAAGCAAGAAGAACTACAATCCTGCAGCCTGTGGAACAAAAACCACATTCACAGAGAGATAGACAAGATGAAAAGGCAGAGGGTTATGTACCAGATGAAGGAAGAAGAAAAAACCCCAGAAAAACAATTAAATGAAGTGGAGATAGGCAACCTTCCAGAAAAAGAATTCAGAATAATGATAGTGAAGATGATCCAGGACCTCGGAAAAAGAATGGAGGCAAAGACCAAAAAGATGTAAGAAGTGTTTAACAAAGACTTAGAAGAATTAAAGAACAAACAAACAGAGATGAACAATAAAATAACTGAAATGAAAACTACACTAGAAGAAATCAACAGCAGAATAACTGAGGCAGAAGAATGGATAAGTGACCTGAAAGACAGAATGGTGGAATTCACTGCTGCGGAACAGAACAAAGAAAAAAGGATGAAAAAAAATGAAGACAGCCTAAGAGACCTCTGGGACAACATTAAATACAACAACATTTGCAGTATAGGGGTCCCAGAAGGAGAAGAGAGAGAGAAAGGACCAGAGAAAATATTTGAAGAGATTATAGTCCAAAACTTCCCTAACATGGGAAAGGAAATAGCCACCCAAGTCCAAGAAGCGCAGCGAGTCCCATACAGGATAAACCCAAGGAGAAACATGCCCAGACACATAGTAATCAAATTGGTAAAAATTAAAGACAAAGAAAAATATTAAAAGCAGCAAAGGAAAAACAACAAATAACATACAAGGGAACTCCCATAAGGTTAACAGCTGATTTCTCAGCAGAAACGCTACAAGCCAGAAGGGAGTGGCATGATATACTTAAAGAGTTGAAAGGGAAGAACGTACGACCAAGATTACTCTACCCGGCAAGGATCTCATCCAGATTCAATGGAGAAATCAAAAGCTTTACAGACAAGCAAAAGCTAAGGGATTTCACCACCACCAAACCAGCTCTACAACAAATGCTAAAGGAACTTCTCTAAGTGGGAAACACAAGAGAAGAAAAGGACCTACAAAAGCAAACCCAAAACAATTAAGAAAATGGCCATAGGAACACACATACCGATAATTACCTTAAACGTGAATGGATTAAATGTTCCATCCAAAAGACACAGGCTTGCTGAATGGATACAAAAATAAGAGCCATCTATATGCTGTCTACAATAGACCCACTTCAGTCTTTTTTTTTTTTTTTTTTTTTTTTTTTTTTTTGTTTGTTGGGCCCTGCCACTCACACGAACCCGCGTCTCCTGCATCGGC
This sequence comes from Lipotes vexillifer, assembly GCF_000442215.2. NCBI lineage: Eukaryota > Metazoa > Chordata > Mammalia > Artiodactyla > Lipotidae > Lipotes > Lipotes vexillifer. The sequence goes on from NW_006797362.1 coordinate 464,233, forward strand.
AGGCGGACTCTCAAGCACTGCGCCACCAGGGAAGCCCCCCACTTCAGTCTTAAGGACACATTCAGACTGAAAGCGAGAAGATGGAAAAAGATATTCCATGCAAATGGAAATCAAAAGAGAGCTGGAGTAGCAATACTCATATCAGATAAAATAGACTTTAAAATAAAGAATGTTACAAGAGACAAGGAAGTACACCACATAATGATCAGGGGATCAATCCAAGAAGAAGATATAACAATTATAAATATATATGCACCCAACATAGGAGCACCTCAATACATAAGACAAGTGCTAACAGCTATAAAAGAGGAAATAGACAGTAAAACAATAATAGTGGGGGACTTTAACACCTCCCTTACACCAATGGACAGATCATCCAAAATGAAAATAAATAAGGAAACAGAAGCTTTAAATGACACAATAGACCAGAAAGATTTAATTGATATTTATAGGACATTCTGTCCATAAATAGCAGATTACACTTTCTTCTCAGGTGCGCACAGAACTTTCTCCAGGATAGATCACATCTTGGGTCACAAATCAAGGCTCAGTAAATTGAAGAAAATTGAAAGCATATCAAGCATCTTTTCTGACCACAATGCTATGAGATTAGAAATGAATTACAGGGAAAAAAACATAAAAAACACAAACACATGGAGGCTAAACAATATGGTACTAAATAACGAAGACATCACTGAAGAAATCAAAGAGGAAATCAAAAAATACCTAGAGACAAATGACAATGAAAACACAACGATCCAAAACCTATAGGATGCAGCAAAAGCAGTTCTATGAGTGAAGTTTATAGCTATACAAGCCTACCTCAAGAAACAAGAAAAATCTCAAATAAACAACCAAATCTTGCACCTAAGGGAACTAGAGAAAGAAGAACAAACAAAACCCAAAGTTAGCAGAAGGAAAGAAATCAAAAAATCAGAGCAGAAATAAATGAAATAGAAACAAAGAAAACAATAGCAAAGATCAATACAACTAAAAGCTGGTTCTAAAAGAAAAAAAAAAAAATGCTGGTTCTTTGAGAAGATAAACAAAATTGATAAGCCATTAGCCAGACTCATCAAGAAAAAGAGGAAAAGGACTCAAATCAATAATGTTAGAAATGAAAAAGGAGAGGTTACAACAGACATCGCAGAAATACAAAGCATCCTAAGAGATTACTACAAGCAACTGTATGCCAATAAAATGGATAACCTGGAAGAAGTGGACAAATTCTTAGAAAGGTATAACCTCCCAAGACTGAACCAGGAAGAAACAGGTAATATGAACAGACCAGTCACAAGTAATGAAATTGATACTGTGATTAAAAATTTTCCAACAAACAGAAGTCCAGGACCAGATGGCTTTACAGGTGAATTCTATGAAACGTTTAGAGAAGAGCTAACACCCATCCTTCTCAAACTCTTCCAAAAAACTGTGGCAGAAGGAACACTCCCAAACTCATTCTATGAGGTCACCATCACCCTGATACCAAAACCAGACAAAGATACTACAAAAGAAGAAAATTACAGACCAATATCACTGATGAACATAGATGCGAAAATCCACAACAGAATACTAGCAAATGGAATCCAACAACACATTAAAAGGATCATACACCATGATCAAGTGGGATTTATCCCAGGGATGCAAGGATTCTTCAATATATGCAAATCAATCAATGTGATCCACCATAGTAACAAATTGAAGAATAAAAACCATATGATCATCTCAATAGATGCAGAAAAAGCTTTTGACAAAATTCAACACCCATTCATGATAAAAACTCTCCAGAAAGTGGGCACAGAGGGAACCTACCTCAAAGTAATAAAGGCCATATATGACAAACCCACAGCAAACATCATTCTCAATGGTGAAAAACTGAAAGCATTTCCTCTAAGATCAGGAATAAGACAAGGATGTCCACTCTCACCACTATTATTCAACATAGTTTTGGAAGTCCTAGCCATGGCCATCAGAGAAGAAAAAGAAATACAAATTGGAAAAGAAGAAGTAAAACTGTCACTGTCTGCAGATGGCATGATACTATACATAGAGAATCCTAAAGAAGCCACCAGAAAACTACTAGAGCTAACCAATGAATTTGGTAAAGTTGCAGGATACAAAATTAATGCACAGAAATCTCTTGCATTCTTATACACTAATGAAGAAAAATCTGAAAGAGAAACTAAGGGAACACTCCCATTTACCACTGCAACAAAAATAATAAAATACTTAAGAATAAACATACCTAGGGAGACAAAAGACCTTTATGGATAAAAGTATAAGACACTGATGAAAGAAATTAAAGATGATACAAACAGTTGCTGAGATATACCTCCCATGTTCTTGGACTGGAAGAATCAATATTGTGAAAATGACTATACTACCCAAAGCAATCTACAGATTCAATGTAATCCCTGTCAAATTACCAATGGCAGCTTTTACGGAACTAGAACAAAAAATCTTAAAATTTGTATGGAGACACAAAAGACCCCGAATAGCCAAAGCAGTCTTGAGGGAAAAACCAGAGCTGGAGGAATCAGACTCCCTGACTTCAGACTATACTACAAAGCTACAGTAATCGAGACAATATGGTACTGTCACAAAAACAGAAACATAGATCAATGGAACAAGATAGAAAGCCCAGAGATAAACCCACGCACCTATGGTCAACTAATCTATGACAAAGAAGGCAAGGATATACAATGGAGAAAAGAGTCTCTTCAATAAGTGGTCCTGGGAAAACTGGACTGCTGCACGTAAAAGAATGAAATTAGAACACTCCCTAACACCATACACAAAAATAAACTCAAAATGGATTAGAGAACTAAATGTAAGACCGGACACTATAAAACTCCTAGAGGAAAACATAGGAAGAACACTCTTTGACATAAATCACAGCAAGATCTTTTTTGATCCACCTCCTAGAGTAATGGAAATAAAAATAAAAATAAACAAATGGGACCTAATGAAACATCAAAGCTTTTGAACAGCAAAGGAAACCATAAACAAGACGAAAAGACAACCCTCAGAATGGAAGAAAATATTTGCAAACGAATCAATGGACAAAGGATTAATCTCCAAAATATATAAACAGCTCATGCAGCTCAATATTAAAAAAACAAACAGCCCAATCCAAAAATGAGCAGAAGACCTAAATAGACATTTCTCCAAAGAAGACATACAGATGGCCATGAAGCACATGAAAAGCTGCTCAACATCACTAATTATTATAGAAATGCAAATCAAAACCACAATGAGGTATCACCTGTCACCAATTAGAATGGGCATCATCAGAAAATCTACAAACAACAAATTCTGGAGAGGATGTGGAGAAAAGGGAACCCTCTTGCACTGTTGGTGGGAATGTAAATTGATACAGCCACTGTGGAGAACAGTATGGAGGTTCCTTAAAAAACTAAAAATAGAATTACCATATGATCCAGCAATCCCACTACTGTGCATATACCCAGAGGAAACCATAATTCAAAAAGACACATGCACCCCAATGTTCATTGCAGCACTATTTACAATAGCCAGGTCATGGAAGCCACCTAAATGCCCATTGACAGACGAATGGATAAAGAAGTCATGGTAGATATATACAATGGAATATTACTCAGCCACAAAAAGGAACGAAATTGGGTCATTTGTTGAGACATGGATGGATCTAGGGACTGTCATACAGAGTGAAGTAAGTCAGAAAGAGAAAAACAAATATCGTATATTAATACATATATGTGGAACCTAGAAAAAATGGTACAGATGAACCAGTTTGCAGAACAGAAATTGAGACAGAGATGTAGAGAACAAACGTATGGACACCAAGCTGGGAAAGCGGCAGGGTGGTGGGGGTGGTGGTGTGATGAATTTGGCGATTGGGATTGACATGTATACAGTGATGTGTATAAAACTGATGACTAATAAGAACCTGCTGTATAAAATAAATAAATAAATAAATATATATATATATAAAATTCAAGTCATCCAAAAAATGAAAATTACATCATCTAGGTGTGTAGTACTATATTAGAGATAATAGTTCCCACATCATTAAATATCGCTAGTGATGTAGCTAACATTAAAAATTCTAACAATGTGATCATAGGCTTCCTCAATGAAGAATCCAGCCTGGGATATAAATTCACTGAAATTATGACATGCTCGTGTAGGAGATTTTGCAAGCAAATGAGGCAACAGCTTTTGGAGGCATCTTCAAAAGATAGTACAAAAGGCCACTGTTGAGAAAGAACACTTATATTTCAACCCTCTTTGAATCCTGTGTACTAAAATTTTTTAATTAAAATGTATCTTAATGTCAGCATGATCAACAATAAAATTGTCTTCTTTCCATTTAATCACCTCTCCTTCACCACTAAAAGATTTGCTAGCAGGTCTTTATTTTGCAAATAGAACCCGTTACCAATTCCAAAGGGACCTAACAACTTTAGTAAAAAGGGAGTAATCCCATCATCATCAAGATGCTTTGTCAGGTGTCCTCTTACATGCGGTACTCTACAGGAATTATACAAAGACATTTTCTTAATAGTTTATAATATAAGCTATAACATAACAACTAGTAATTACTACTTATCAAGTGCCTATTATATACCACATGGTTTTAAATGCATTAGTCTCACAACACATCTGTTAAGTAGTGGTGTATGATGTAGAATTTGACCAGTCTTGGTCCCTGATTCCTAGAAGGAAGACTCTAAATCCTCTGAATTTCCTGAGTGATAGGAATGTCCTTGTTATGCATAATGGGCCTTTGGAGCACACCTGAGTTTATGCTAATCAAGTGACTCAGGAAGGGGACTGTTCACAACAGAAAGACCAACCAAGTGATGAAAGGGTTGGGGCTTTGAGCCCTGTGATATCAGCCTGACCTACTGGGAAAGGGTGGGAGGGGTCTGGAGACTGAGCTCAATCGTGTGGCCAATAATTCCATCAATCGTGACTATGTAATCAACTTCAATAAAAAACTCTGAAGCTCAGTGAGCTTCCTGGTTGGTGATACACACCAGTGTGCCAAGAGGGTGATGCATCCTGAAGGTATAGAAGCTTTTCCTTTGGGACTCTCCCAGATCCACTGTACATGTTTCTTCACTTGGCTAATCCTGACTTTTATGCTTTATGACAAGATTGTATTCATAAGTATTGTGCTCTCCTGAGTTCTGTGAGTTATTCTAGTGAATTATCAAATCTGAGGGGGGTAGTGGGATCTCCCAAATTTGTAGCTAGTTGGTGAGAAGTGCAGGTATCCTGGGATCCCCAGAGTTTGTGGCTGATAACTGAAGTGGGAGGAGTTTTATGGAGGACTGTGACTTCAACCTGTGAAATTTATCCTAATTCCAGGTAGTCAGTGTCAGAATTACACTGCAGGTACAGATCTTTCCACCATTCTAGGGTGAGATGGGATCTCTGGGTTTGTCTGAGATGAATAAAAAATATTTATTTTATCTACAATAATTTGCCTATGAATATTTGCTTGGTCATTTGAGGAGTGGTAAAAAGTAGTGCTGACTCTGGCTGAAGAACAATCCCTCTCCAATCGCTGTCAACGTGTTGTGCTGGAATGGGACTCAGGCTTTTGATGCTCAAAAGCCCAGACTCTTGAGAATAAAATGTAGCAGCTTACCAAATTAAAAAAAAAGAGCAAGAGATCTGAACAGAAACTTCACCAAAGAAGGTATGTTGAGCACATAGTAAGGTGCTCAACATGATTAGTCATTGGGGAAATGCAAACTAAAACTGTAATATACACACTAGGATGGCTTAATAATAAGTACTCAGAACTAGGAGAGAATCAAGTGTTAACCAGCATGTGGAGCAGCTAGAACTCCCATATTTTGCTGGTGGGAATGCAAATTAATACCGCCACTTTGGAAAACAGTTTTATCAGTTTCTTATAAAGTTGAACGTATATTTACCACATGACCCTGCAATTCTACTCCTAAGTACTTACCCTGTGGAATAAGAATCTACATTCACACATACAAAGCTGTACACAAATATTTACAGTGGCTTTATTCACATTCACCAAATACTGAAAAAATCCGAAAAGTCCCTCGACAGGTAAATGGTGCTAACCTAAAACAATAAAACAGCCAGTTATTTTACTAGCAAAACACTTTTATTTGGGAATAGCAAAGAATTGCAATTCGGGACATGCAACTATGGTGAACGAAATGCAAGCCCAGAAAAACAAGAGAGGAAACTCTTTTATAGAGGAGAAGGGGCAGTTGGGAGGAGCTGTTTTAAACAAAAAGTTCATTGAAGGAAACTGGGAGGTTGAAGTATAGTGACTTTTCATTGGTTGAGTTGTGACAGTCTCTCATTGGCTGAGCTGTTTCCAGGCAAGGAGGAAATCTTTCTTCTTCCTGCTGGCAGCAGTAAAGCAGTGTCACTTCCTGCTGGAGATGTAAAGTATATCTCTTACTGTTGGGATGTGCACCAACCTCAAGTGGTAAGTACATGAGCACTTCCCTTTCTGGCCTCCTGACAACATTTTTGTGAGGTTTCCCTTTATTAATATTCACAATAGATAAATAAACTGGTACATCTATACAACGCAATACTCCTCAGGAATAAAAAAAGGAACTGTGATATTGTGATTTGCAATAAGAAGTATGTATTAGGCCTTGTCCAGTTCCTGACACAGAGCTCCTAAAACCCTTGGAATTTCCAATAATGAGAGTGATAAAGTTATCTTCTGTTATGTTAATGAGGTGACTTTTAGACTCACCGAAGGATGGGCGCTGGTTACCAGTGGAGTCAACCATGTGATTAGACAGTTGGAACTTTCAGACCCCCCCAGCCCACCCTCTCCTCCAGGGAGGAGAGAAGGGCTAGAGATTGAATTCTATCACCAACGGCCAAAAATTTAATCAATCAAGGGACTTCCCTGGTGGTCCGGTGGTTAAGAATCTGCCTTCCAATGCAGGGGACGCACGTTTGAGGGACAACTAAGCCCACACACCACAACAGAGAAGCCCACGTACCGCAGTGAAGTGAAGACCCAGTGCAGACCAAAAAACAAAAAAAAAATTAATCAACCACGCTTATGTAATGAAGCTTCCATAAACCCCCCAAAAAAACAGGGTGCAGAGAGCTTCTGTGTTGATGACATGTGCAGATCGGAGGAGACTGTCTTGCTCAGAGGCCATAGAAGCTCCTTGCCCCTTCTCACATACCTTGCTCTATGCATCTTCCATCTGGTTGTTCCTGAATTACACCCTTGCATAACAAACTGATAATCTAGTGAGTAAAATGTTTCCCTGAGTTCTATGAGCCACTCTTGCAAATTCATTGAACCCACAGAGGGGGGTGTGAGAACCTCTGATTTTTAGCCAGTCAGTCAGAAGCATAGGTAAAAACCTGGACGTGCAACTGGTATCTGAAGTGAGGGGCAGTCTTGTGAGACTGAGCCCTTAACCTGTGGGATTTGATCGTATGCCTGGGTTGATAGAGACAGAGTTGAGCTGAACTGTAGGACACCCAGCTGGTGGCAGAAAATTGCTCAGTGGTGTGTTAAAAAAATACACACATTGGAATTGGTACCAAAATTGTAGGAACAAACTACTGATACATACAACAATGTGGGTGAAACTCAAATGCTTTATGCTAAGTGAAAGAAGAGTCAAAAGGCTACGTACAATATGATTCCATTGATATGACATTCTTGCAAAGGCAAAACTATAAGGACAGATAACCGATCAGCAGTTGCCTGGGGCTGGAGTGGAGGAAACAGCTGACTATAAAGAGGTATGGAGGAATTTGGGGGGTGATGGAACTTGACTGTGATGGTGGTTACTTACATGACTATATACTTTGGTCAAAATTCACAGAACCACACAGTATAGGATAAATTTTACTGTAAATAAATTTTAAATCTTCTTAAATATAATGGGGGGAGGGAATTCCCTGGCAGTCCAGTGGTTAGGACTCCGAGCTTCCACTGCTGGGGGCACGGGTTTGATCCCTGATTGGGGAGCTAAGATCCTGCATGCCGTGTGGTGCAGCCAAAAAATAATAATAATAATGGGAAAGTATTGGTTTATGAAACCCTATACTATCATTTGTCCTCTTTGGCAATAAATGCTAGTTAACATCAGGGAGGAATAAAAGGTGTAAGGACTTGCAAGACAGAAATGCCCTGATTAATGTCTCAAAGTATAAAAATTGTCACCAGAGTCATCATGAGCTGTCCATCCTGATTGTCGTCTCCTGCTTTAGCTCCCACTTATTCGTGTACGTTGACCTCAGAACCACTTGAAGTAGCCTTGTCTATGCCACCACCCATCATGAGGAAGCCAAATCAGTGCTGTGGATGCTATCTTGGGGGTCTTCCCAACGCCTCTTATTATGATGATATCAGAGTGGATGAGAATTTCATGCAGAAGCTGGAAGAAGGGCCTCCTTCCTAACTCTGTGCCACACTTTGTTCCAGGGCTCTAAAGCCTTGGCTTTATCTGTTAGGCACAACAAGCACAGTACCTATAGGGCCCACAATACTTTTAGGGCCCCACGAAATAAGTTCTTTTAAAACCAGAAGAGGGCTTCCCTGGTGGCGCAGTGGTTGGGAGTCCGCCTGCCGATGCAGGGGACACGAGTTCGTGCCCCGGTCCGGGAAGATCCCACATGCCGCAGGGCGGCTGGGCCCGTGAGCCATGGCCGCTGAGCCTGCGCGTCCGGAGCCTGTGCTCCGCAACGGGAGAGGCCACAACAGTGAGAGGCCCGCATACCGCAAAAAAAAAAAAACAGAAGAAAAAACTAAACTTTGGGATCCAAGAAAATGTTTTAATATTAATATTCATGTGTATATCGGTACAGTTATAAAATATAATTTCTAATGTTTTTCATGGAGGAAGGGGCCCAGGAAGGCACAAGTACCTAACGGCCCTTGAAAGTGAGAATGCAGCCCTTCCTGGAGAAGATATGTGTGTTGCCAGAAGCTCACAAAGTCTCTCTTAGACAGTTGGGTCCACATTTTGCCCTTCTCCTCTTAACTGTAGGGATTCAAACTGGATCAGATAGTGATGAGACAGCTCTTTCCTTCTTTTCTGGCTCCCCCTTCACCAAAATTCCTCTCCATTTCTCAAGTTACAAAAACAAAACTTTCCTGCAGGCAAACAAATGCCAATATTCTCTAAGAAGTTGTTTCTTTCAGTTATTATGTTGTGAGTCCATGTCCTTTGGGCCCAAAGTCTTCTTTTTTAATCAATTTATTTTTAAATTTTTATTTATTTATTTATTTTTGGCTGTGTTGGGTCTTCGTTGCTGCACGTGGGCTTTCTCTAGTTTCGGCGAGTGGGAGCTACTCTTCATTGCGGTGCGCGGACTTCTCATTGTGGTGGCTTCTCTTGTTGCAGAGCACCGGCTCTAGGCATGCAGGCTTCAGTAGTTGTGGCTCGTGGGCTCAGTAGTTGTGGCTCACAGGCTCTAGAGCTCAGGTTCAGTAGTTGTGGCGCACGGGCTTAGTTGTTCTGCAGCATGTGGGATCTTCCTGGACCAGGGCTCAAACCCATGTCCCCTGCATTGGCAGGTGGATTCTTAACCACTGCACCACCAGGGAAGCCCTGGTCCCAAAGTCTTATACTTAAATTGAATATTTTAGTATGTAGGGGTTCTACACCAAATCTCTACATCTGATTCACCAAATCCAGATGATGATGGCATGAAGGGTGATACCTTTCTCTCCCAATTCAAATCCAGTTACTAACCACCTCTCTGACGTGGAGCAGATACTTGGGAGGAGTATGCAGAGAAGCCTAGGGAAGATGTGTGAGACATGGGCTGTGCTAGCATCCAGAGAGCAAGAAATCAAAAGTGTTGACTCCCTCCTTGTCAGATGGGATCTTGGGACTGGCTGCTGAGAGCTCTGCATAAGGACCAAAAAGGAATCAGGTGTGGAGAGATTAGTGGACCCTCCCATACCCCACCACCCCAGAAGGGCAGCACCAGGCAGGATGTTGGGTCCTAGGAGAAGCTGAAGAGAACTGAGCCAGGAAGGCTAAGTTCCTTCCTAATTCTGTTCCTCACCATTCACAACTTTCCCTGGCTCAGGAGCTCCAGCAACTTCACCAGAACTTTAGATTCTTATAAGAGAAGCCACCAGATGTAGGAGAAAGTGCCTTTGCCTTCCCAAGAGGCGCCCCAAGTAGTTACCTCTTTTCATGTATAAGGTGTAATTTAGATACATAACCCACTAGCAATATTCTTCAAGTTTCTGTAGGTTTCCAAAAGATAAACCAGTGAGCATTAAGTGAACTTCATTGACATTGAGACAAATTCATTGACACTGACACAGAATAAGCATTCCAACTCCACGTTAATAATGTCAAAGTCTTATTTCAAACTGTTAAAGTCTAGTAGCATATATATTAGAAGATGGGAGCTTCCCTGCTGGTGCAGTGATTAAGAATCCGCCTGCCAGGGCTTCCCTGTTGGTGCAGTGGTTGAGAGTCTGCCTGCCAATACAGGGGACACGGGTTCGTGCCCCAGTCCGGGAAGATCCCACATGCCGCGGAGCGGCTGGGCCCGTGAGCCATGGCCACTGAGCCTGCGCGTCCGGAGCCTGTGCTCCGCAACGGGAGAGGCCACAACAGTGAGAGGCCCGCGTACCGCCAAAGAAAAAAAAAAGAATCTGCCTGCCAATGCAGGGGACACAGGTTTGAGCCCTGGTCCAGGAAGATCCCACATGCCGTGGAGCAACTAAGCCCAGGTGCCACAACTACTGAGCCCATGTACCGCAACTACTGAAGCCCACACACCTAGAGCCCATGCTCCACAACAAAAGAAGCCACCGCAATAAGAAGCCCGTACACCACAACGAAGAGTAGCCCCTGCTCGCCACAATTAGAGAAAGCCCACGTGCAGCAACGAAGGCCCAACACAGCCAAAAAGAAATTAAAAGAAATTAAAAGAAAAAACGGAAGATAGGGATGTCATTTCTCCATCCTCTTGAGCTAACAATAGAAGCCAGTTGCTTTGATTTATCCAAATCAGACCAGTTATATCAATGGGTAGAAGGATGATCTGGGAATTTAGAGCTCTATCCCCAACTGGCTCTGTGACTGTCTAAGCCATTTTACATTTTACACTTCAGTCTTCACTGAAGAAATTGAAGGACTGAACCAGAAGATTTCATCATATGTAACTGTATTAGTTTCCTGGGGCTGCCCAAACAAAGCACCACAAACTGGGTGACTTAAACAACACAGATTTATTGTCTCACAGTTTTGGAGGCCAGAAGTCTGAAATCAAGGCATTGGCAGGGTTGGGGCTGTGAGGGAGAATCTATTCCTTCCTTTGTCTTAGCTTCTTGTAGCCTCAGGCGTTCCTTGGCTTGTAGATGGCTGCCTTCTCCCTGCATCTCCACATTGTCTTCACTTAATGCAAGTCTGTCTCTGTGTCCAAATTTGTCCTTTTTCTAAGGACACAAGTCATATTACATTAGGGCCCACCCTAATGACCTCATCTTAACTTGATTGTCTGCAATGATCCTATTTCCAAATAAGGTTAGGACTTCAATATTTATTAGGGGGACACAATTCAATGCACAGCGCTAACTTTGTAAAAAAAAATCAATAAGGGGAAAATATGTGAGCCCAAAAGTAAACTGAAACATCTACCAAGAGAAGCTGGAATGGGAGTTGGTTAGGTCTCCACAGCCCACCTAGCCTGATCGTTGCCAAACTGCAGAGTATTTCACAGCCTCCTTCCATAAAGATGACAGGATCTATAGCAGGGATAGTACCAGGGAGGAAAACACAGAGCCTTCTTCAAATAGTACCAATAACACGTATATATGAGGGCAAAGGTGAAGATGGATTTATTTGTCCTACATACCTATAAAGGCAGCAACACTCAAGCAAATAAATTTAGCCTTTCATACTTGATGAGAAGCCAAAATGAGCCTCCCACATAAATATCACTTGGAAATCTTCCCCTGGACTTGTTTCACTCATTCATTCATCAACTAGATCCACCTGCCTAAATTAACCCCATCTTAATTTTGCCTGCCGGGTGAAAATGGAGATCTCATTGACTCACCAGCCCTCCAGCTCTTAGAAATAGATGGTGGATCTTTCTTGAGCTACACATCTAAACCAGAGCCCAGAGAGTAAATGGTTTGTGCCCTGACCAAAGTTCAGTTATTTTTTTGCATTTGCCTCCTTTTGCTCCCATCACATGTCAAGTTCCCATGCCTTTCCCCCGACACACACTCTCTGCAGAGAGAAGCAAAATCTTTGAGTATTAACCTCTCCAACAATGAGAAATTCCTCCCCAGATGACTCAGGACAGATTGGAGCCAAACCATTTCCTTCAGTCCCTGAGCACATTGTTTCCCTCTGGTGACTTCTGCAATCCAGAAACAGCTGCAATAAAACAACATTCTGATCTAATCTCTCAAGCCATCCTTACCCTTTTGTTTTTTCTCTCTGGATGGAGGAAAGAGAAAAATCCTTGCAAAGCTGCCATGGTGCATTATTTCCAAGTGTCTGCAGATGAAGGCACAAACCAAGCAGCCCTTTTTACTGGAGGAAAGGAAAGAGCAAAAATGGAAGGAAGATGTAAAAAATGATGGAGAAAACTCTGAATGAGTGAAATAAAGTTATGCAGTGGAAAGAGAATTGAGCAAAAACATTGCTTATGCGATGCAATTGAAAGCTTAAGCTCAGCTTGCTCTTCACTTTGGGTGAACCAGGAAGGCAGTCTATTTCAGTATTTAATTTGAACTGTTCTTACTTGAAACTGTTGCTGAATTCGGGTTTGGCTGCTTGCAGCTCAAAAGCCAATAATTGAGGGGCGAGTGTCTGCAGAAAGGAAAGGTGCTTTATTCAGAAAAGCTGGCAATCTGGGGAGAAGGTGGACTCTTGTCCAGAGACCAACTGGGAAGGTTCTGCTCAGCCACGACATTTTTAAAGGGAAAAAGGGGAAACAATCTCAGTTAATCATTAAGGTAGGAGGTCAGATTCTTCGTCATTTTTCCATTGTGTGCAGACCTGCTGACTTCTCCTGATCTCCTTTTGGATGCTGTCTTGCCTGCATGGTCTGCCTGCAATTGGATGTTCTCTTGCCCGCATGGTCTGCCTGCAAATTTGCTATCGGGGCATCTGGGGATAGAGAGTCAGTCATTCTTTAACTGCTTAATTCTTCATTCATGCTCCTTTTAATCTGGGAAAAGAATCAACAGTTTAGGCAAGGTGTTGTGTACATTCAGTAAAGCAAAAATCAGGAGTTAGGTTAAATGTTACTTAGCAATCTCACTTTTATGACTAAGGCTTAAGGGGAACAGAAATAGACCAACAGGAAAGGGGCAAAAGAGCTGGTTACAAATCCCCACTTGTCAGACATCATTCCATTTCTATGGGTTTAGGGGTGAAGGTCCATCTTCTATAATTTCTTCATGCTGATATAGGGCGCCATATTTTCAGAGTGGAAGATGTTGACATGGGTCTGTAACATCTCTTTGCTGACAATTTTAGTTGCCTGGCTTTATGGATGGAATCAATGCTTGCCCTCTAGCTTCTGGCTGGAATTAGCTAATGGGAAGCATCACCAAAAGATTGAAGAGTAGAAACAGTGAGGTTGAGATATTTATGACTGTGGCTCCCTCCCTCATGGGTCACCACAGCTTGGCTGCTTTTCTGTACTGAAGGTCACAGTTCCTGGGAGAGGGGAGTGTCCCTTCCTCTTCACACAGCTATGCTCTGCCCCTTCCCCTTGCCCCTGCATGTGTGGGGGTGGGTAACAGAATCCCACTGTTGCTGGCACCAATTCTCTAAACCTCACCCACACTTTATAAGTAGATTAGACCCTTAAACTCTTTTTTTTTTATTAAAAATTTTTATTGAAGTATACTTGATGTACAATGCTATATGTTACAGGTGTACCGTATAGTGAGTCACTATTTTTAAAGGTTATACTCCATTTATAGTTATTGTAAAATATTGGCTATATTCCCTGTGTTGTATAATATATCCTTGTAGCTTATTTTATTCATAATGCTTTTACCTCTTACTCCCCTACCCCTATATTGCCCCTCCCTCCTTCCCTCTCCCCACTGGTAACCACTAGTTTTCTCTCTATATCTGTGAGTCTGCTTCTTTTCCCTTAAACTCTTCTTAATTGTACAGTTTGAGTGTGCTCTCTGTATCCAGGAGGTACCCTGGATATTACAAGTCATAGATTTTTCCCTTCAACTAGCCTGTCTCTTATAAGATGCCCTGTGTCTTCTTCAAAATATCTAGCATGGTCCCATGCACAGAGTAAACACTGGTCATCCATGCTATTGGTGATCTCAGGAAAGTCCTTCACTTAGTCTGGCCCCTCTTTCCAAGGTCACATTACCAGAACTATTAATCATGTATGATTCTGTTTGTTCATGCAGATCTGCTCATCATTGTTGCCCCAAACCTGCATTTAATGGGATTTTGCTGCTTGTGGTAAGCAGTGTAGTGTAATGGAAACTAAGGGTTTTGGAGCCTTGCTGACATAGGTTCAACTCCCAACACTGCTACTTTCTAGGTGGGTAACATGGGAAAATCTACTTAAAGTCCCCAAGAACCACTGTCACAATCTGTAAATGTGAGATGTAGGATCACTACATCTCTGCCTCCTTCCCCAGAACCTTCTCCATCTTCACCAGTGTGGCCAAGTAGAGTTCTTTTTCCCCAGTTTGAACACAATGGCTGGTGGTAGGATGAAGCCAGGTTCCTGAAGAAAAGGGAATAGAAAAGAAAGGAAGGGAAAATGATAGAAAGTTTAGGCATATTGACAACACAGCCCATGCTTATGATCAATATTAAATGTGTTTTGGGGAGATGTGGAAGAAACTGTGATGCCTAAAGGAGCTCAGGAAAAAACGTATGAGGAGATGTAAAAAATAACCAAGGTGGAATATTCCAATGCTGCTCATCTGAAGCGATGGTGCTGTATTAGTAGTCTTTTCACTGAGAGCGGGTTGAAGCAAAGAATTTATCTAATGTAGAAAATAGGACACTAACCACAGAACAGGTTCAAAAGAAAAACAAAGGCAGTGAATATGATTCCTTCCACCCCTTAAATGAGTTGGTTTTTATGTAACTCATAAGTTCCCATCAAAGTGGAATTTAAAATTTTCCAATGCTACTAATAAAGTGAGCATCATAATGCAGAACTCTTGAAACAAGTTGACTGACTCTCATTCTTTTTTTTTTTTTTTTTTTTTTTTTTTTTGCTGATAATACCCAGGTACATCTGTGGAGTGGGGAAGAGGTTACCAAGCAACCCTGCAAGACAGACCTGGTGTGGACGAAAAGACAACCCAAGAGAAAAGGACAGGAATGTTTATATCATGCCCTGGGCTGGGAGTGTCTCCATCACTGGCTACAGCTAAATGTGTGTTTTTTTTTTTTTTAAATTAATTAATTACTTTATTTATTTTGGGCTGTGTTGGGTCTTCGTTTCTGTGCGAGGGCTTTTCTCTAGTTGTGGCAAGCGGGGGCCACTCTTCATCACAGTGCACGGGCCTCTCACTGTTGGGGCCTCTCTTGTTGCGGAGCACAGGCTCCAGACGCGCAGGCTCAGTAGTTGTGGCTCACGGGCCCAGTTGCTCCGCGGCATGTGGGATCTTCCCAGACCAGGGCTCGAACCTGTGTCCCCTGCATTAGCAGGCAGATTCTCAACCACTGCACCACCAGGGAAGCCCCGCTAAATGTGTTCTTTCAGGCAATAGGCCAAGCCTGTGTGCCTGCCTGGCTGTTGTGAAGAATCACAGCAGGGTCTCAGGGCTTGTAATACCTTCTTCAAAGGGTTACTATGAAGCGTACAATGAGACAATATACATAAAGGACCTAGTACCCAGGACATAGCAGGCACCCCACACATGCTCTGTATTATTTTTTTGTAGGGATTTAGAGCATGTATGCAATTTAGATAGAAGGGTTTTTTTTTTTTAATTTGGAAAATCATTATGGTTAACATTCTCCTATTGGTTATGCCAGCTATTGTGGTGCCCCCAAAGGGTTATTTTCCGCCTCCTTTACACCTGTCTTCCTGATAAACAGTGAAGAGCATCTGACAACACTGAGGACCAAATAGTACAATGAAGTTACGTACACAAGTATTTAAGTTGCTTGTAGTCAGCTACACATTCAACGAAAGAAAGTAATGCAGATGAATATATACCTATATATGTAATTTTTCCCCCCAACAATATGGCCCTTCAGTTCAAGCCAGCTACCTCATCTGGTGCTCAACCAAAGAAAGAGCCATGGCCATCTGTTCCAGCTCTGGGGGAAAACTGGTTGTGTTGAACTTACTGTGAGATGGCACAGAATACATAAAACCAAGTAATCTGTACTACATGGGTGATTTAAGAGATTTTTAATGGTAATTTTTTATTGATATGATTTTTGCCCTATGTGTTGACTTTTAGAACCCAAACTCCAAGCTTGGTACAACACCACTGCCACACACTGTAGTGTGTCATTTCAAGTTGTCAGATGCTAAGCATGTATGAAAAGTGACCCCCCTATCCTCACAATACCCAGTATTACTCTGATGTTGATTTGGAGACTGCTTAGGCAGCCTCACAGCTGTGAAGACATCTGCATTATCATGTTCCTGCCAGTAAATTCCTTCTCTCAACACTGGCATTATTGATATTTTAAATTATTTATTTAAAAAATACTTACTGAATGTCTACTACCTGCTAGGCCCTCACTTCAGCTCTAGGAATACAGGAGTGAATAAAACAGGCTTGCTGTGGCCTTGGGGAGTTCACATTCAAGGAGGTGAACCAGATACACTGATCAACTAATCACACAAATTCATTCAGTCAGTCATTCATTCAACAAACATGAAACTGAAGGGATAGATGGTAATTCTCCATGGTCTCTGGGAAGAGCTGGGGCATTAAAGGCAAGCACACAGGGGTAATCCTTGCTGTGGGTTGTCAACTGCTGTGGAACCTATCACTCCAAACCTATTGGTCTTTTATGAAGTCTACGATGATGTCAGTCTGTGTTCTCTTCATCTACAAACATTAGGCTAACCCACCACCGTGACAGGATGTACTCTCAATTGTAGTTGTTGTTTCCTACTAAGATGATAAATTTGTACTGCTCTCATCAGACTCCTCCAACTAATCATCTTTTGAACAATGGATGCATTTAGAGATGGCTGGCCAGGGTCAGGAGAGCAGTCTATAGCCATAAAAGAGATAAAGCAGGGTCACCACATTTTAGAATTAGTAAGGCCCTCATCTTGGTCTTATCAGAAAGTACTCTCACTAACTGAATAAACTAAGCCTAGATGAAGCTGATATTGTCATCTGGGAGATTCTTACTTGAACCAGGACATTCTCCTGTTTGCATGTATAGTATATATGTGTTCCTCTCAACTGGTTTTGTACATTTTTATCTCTGCCTTAATTATATTCACATAGCACTCTTTAAATACCCTAATTATAATAAGGAAAAGAAAAAAAAATAAGGAAAAGAGAAGGAAATAAAATGGCTCCATTCCATTCCTCACTAGAAAGTTGATTTTTTAAGTTTAATCCTGACTCTATTTCCTAACCATCTATCACTCTGGGATTTAACAGGGAAGAATAGGCACAAAATGTGACCCAGTTGAAAGAGAATTAATGAAAAAAGAAAATTAAAATAGTTAACCCTTATTAATCACTTTGAATGTGCCTCATCCTAGGAGGTAGGTATAATTATTAGGTATGATTTACCCACAAAAAATAGAAGATTAGAGTAATGAAATAATTGGCTAGAAAGTCACAGCTGGGGCTCAAAGCCAGCATTCCCACCCAAGGAAGTCTGACTTCATATTCCACACTCTTAATCTCGGCTATGTTGCCTTCCTGAAATGAGCAAAGAGTAAGAGAGGAGAAAAATAGTGACAAGAAAAGGGAGAGTTGAATAACAGAAGACGAGGACAGGAGGAAGGGACTCAAGTAGTTTCCACATTCTGGAAAATAATTGAGTAGAATTAATGCTGACCTTGAAACAGAACTATTTCCCTCAACACTCATTCTATATTAAAAAAAAAAAAAGTCACTGCCATTGTCTCCTTTTCCTTTTCTAATCTTTGCACAGTGCTTAGAATGACGCTATCTCAAAAGCATGTGTTCAATAAACCCTACTGACTAACCAATGGTTTTACACAAGAAACACTGAAGGACACTTAGGCAAGCAGATACATTGTAAAATCTATAGCAATGAGATCTTTTGGATGATGTGTTTTCCATTGTTTATTACTTCTCTAAAATGAGAAGGTCACAAGAGCCAGCCCTCAATGGGAGTGGCACCCAGGCAACAGTCTGCTGTAATCGATCTTGTAGTGACTCTCCATCACAAGTTCCACTGCAGCTCCTGGGTGGGCCTTGAGTGGTCAGAGCCCAATACCCATCCCCATCCCCACTGCCAGTAATAAATGGGTCTGGAGTAGGCAGGCCTAGGCCAGTTTGCACCAAGGAGTCACTAAGAGGGGTTTTCTAGGCACTTCTGGAAAATATGTTCCCTTACCCTTAAGAAAGAGCCATAGGCTTCTGGTTGAATCCTTAGACTTCATGACTCTCTTCCAACATGGCCCAAGACAGCTCTCCAAACAATGAAGTGTAGATGCAGCCACACCAAATTCACCAAAACTCCTACCCGAGTTATGCTACCAAATAGAGATGTGCTTTAGAAATCAACACTGAAGGGTCTAGAATCCAGATCTGGTTTCAGAATTGAAGAACTAGGCACTGATTCCAGAAAAGATCAGAACCTGAGGAGGACTTAGAATCAAGCCAAGACCAAGATCACCCTAAAGAGAAGATTCAATGCAGAGAAGATAGACGATGTCCTACCATCTACGCTTCCTCCCAATTACACACCCTCAGCAAGGGATTTATAGACAAACCTTATCCTGGGATTGATTCCAGAGAGCAACTTGTTAAAGAAATTGAGGTTCCAGAACTGAGCACAAATTTGGTTTCAAAATTAAAGATCTAGATTCCACGTCCAGATAAAAGGAGAACCTGATGAGGTCTTAGAACAAAGACAAAACCAGAGACAAGATCTCAGAGATGAGAGAGTTCATGGTATAGAAACTACAGAAAATGGCACCAATCTCACTAGCAATTGTCTTATTTCTCTGGAGCCAGAACAGAGTGAACAGAGAGACAAATTCAGCGTATCTGATATCATCAGATTGGGCTCCGAATCACTCTCTCTCTTCCTGGAAATGTACCCTTCTAAACATACCTTCAGCTCCTCTAGAAGCTGAGCCTTCTGGAGATGGTAAATAGGAATTTAGGAGCCAGAGACATATAAAGCACCACACAGCCCTACTGACTGAGCCTGGATCCAGAGTTTGGCAGATCTCGAGGACAATGGAAATGAATGTATTAATATAGATTTTTTAAAAAGAACAAAAAGAAAATGAAAGAGCTGTAGGAAGTTAGCAGAATGTTTGAAAAAGGAGGCAATTAGCCCATAACTACTAGAAGCTTTCTAAGAACTGGGAAACTTACTTTAGGATAAAGTCAGCACTGGGGATAGGAGAGCAAAGGAATGGAAAGAGCCACCGGATCCACCAATCCTTAACCCTACCCCTACCTCTGATTTCCTATACTTGTGCCAGTAAGTTTCTTTACCATGGGAGCTAATTCGAAGTTGAGTTGGCTTTTCTGTTACTTGTATTTTAAATTACCCTACTGATATAGCCTGGTAAACATTAAAAAAAAAATGGTGACCATGCATGGCCTCATGGCCTGATTTCACTCCCAGCATGGTCCATTTGTTCAAGCTATTCTTCCTTTTCCATAATTATGAGAGCCTGCTCACCTGACAGGTGCAGCCTTTCTCTTGACAAGGAGGCCTGGCTGGAAAATTTCAGCTGGAGTCCCAGTGCCTGTAATGTCCCTCCCATCCTCTTATGCATCCATCCATCTACCATCCAGCTGATGGATCAACAGATTTACTGCAAGCATTTATCAAAGCATTTTGCTAGGTATTGTTAGGCTACCAAAAGAAAAACATCAAGTGCTCTCTGCTCTCAAAGACCTTACCGTCTGAAAGGGGCAGGAAATTATATATATAATTATCTATGGCAAAATGTATAAAACTGTTAAGTGTCACTAAAGTGCAGATAAAGTGCCACAGCCGATTAACAAAAGGAAAAGATTATTTTCTGCTGGGGGGATTAGGGCCATTTTTGTGGAAAAGATGGATTTAAAAATTTTTTTTTAATTGAAGTATAGTTGAATTACAATGTTGTGTTAGTTTCTGCTGCACAGCAAAGTGACTCAGTTATACATATATATTCTTTTTCATATGCTATTCCAGTATGGTTTATTACAGGATATTGAATGTAGTTCCCTGTGCTATACAGGAGGACCTTGTTAAAGACGGATTTTGAGTTAGATCTTGGATGATACAGAAACAGTGCAGAGAAAAGAAGCATTCCTGGCAGAGTGGGAGCAAGAGGTAAAGGCCCAGAAGAAAATCATGGAGAAAGGATAGGGAACAGCTGGCTGAAAAATAGAGCTGGAGCTTGAAAGGGTCATTGAGGCCAAACGGTGAAGGGCTGTGACTCCAAGTCCGGGTGTTATTCCGTGAGCAGGAGGGTGGAAATTGAATCAGGTATGAGCTGGGCAATAGAGTGTGGTTTGGAAAGAAAGAAATTGAGTATTCAAGACGGGGCATAGCAGGAGCAGAGAGCAGAACCTAGGTGGAGTGGTTTCTCTGTGTAAAGATAAACTGGAGCACATTAAAATGTTCAGAGTTTATTGGAGCATACAATGATTCGAATCAGGCAACACAAAACCAAAGGTGGTTAGGGACACTCAGCCGACAGAAGGTGGGGAGAGGTTTTTATAGAGAGGACTTGGAAGCAAAGCAAGGAAATTATTTGCTTGGCTATAGCTTAAGTAGGTACCTTCTTTGGGAAAGCCTAGGTGTCTGTGACTGTTCTTAAATTTCATTTTGCAGGATATGAGTGCATTGACTCTGGCTTAAGTTTTAGTTTTCTTGCGTGGGCTGCCAAGACACTAGAGCCGCCTCAGTCTAATGCCCTCTTTGTTTAATTACTTTAACACCGGAAACATCCAGGAAATTCTCTTCTGTAGTCATGAGCCAAGCTAGTAGATATAAGAGACCCTACTTGTGAGGTGGGGTCTAGATGGAGGGATAGTTATCCAGAGTCTAGGGGTGTCATGCCAGCCCCTCATTGGTCAGGCCCAGCCAGCACACTTAGGAGCAGTGAGGTGACGAAACCCTGGATCGGAACCGTGTGGACCAATAGGAAATAGGTGAGGGCTGCATGTGTCCAAGGGCCAGACAGGTGAGTATCTGAGTAGAGAAGACAAGATCCAGAAGTGGTACACACCTGGGAAGGACAGAAGAAAGGCAATTCAGAAGCGAACCGGTTGGGAATATGAGATTAACAAACGCACACTACCATGTATAAAATAGATAAACAACAAGGATTTACTGTATAGCACAGGGAACTATAGTCAATATCTTCTAATAAACTATAGTGGAAAAAAATCGAAAAAAGAATATAGATATGTACATATATACAGGCATAACTGAATCACTTTGCTGTACAACTGAAACTAAAACAATATTGTAAATCAACTACACTTCCGCAAAAATAGGAGAAAAAGAAGAAGCAGAAGCAGCTGACCAGGCAATAGCATCAAAGGCCCAGATACTGGATTCGGGCAGAGGGTCAAGAGCCTAGACAAGGAATCAGGACAAGAGCTATGTTGTAGAGACAAGGTGATGAGAGCAGAGGTTTCAGAGTCGAGCAGACCCAGGTTTGAATCCAATGGCGACTATTTACCTGCTGTGTAAACTTGGGCAAGCCACTTAACCTCTCTGAGCCTCCATTTCCTTGACTAAAACGGAACATAATAATGTCTACCTCACAGAGTTGTTATACGAGTATAAATAATTCATGAAAAGTGCCTGGCACTTGGAGCTGTCAACAAATGAGAGCTATTATTATTATCGATATCATCCTCATTATTTATATTGAACCATAGAGATTTCTTCGGCTCAGAATGAGAAGATAAAGCAAATGAGAGGCAAGTTTGCCAAGAGCAGAGAAGCCAGGAGGGGGAGCCGGGCCTCTCCAGAACTGATCCCAGATGACTTCTCTGACTTAGGTATTGGCCATTTGTAATTGTCGGTGTGTTCTTGTCATTTGTTCTTATGCTCTGTGCTGCTATCACCATTGTCATCATTCCCTCCAGCAAAAATGAAAAGAACCTTTGATTTTTGTTAATACAGCCACACGGCTTGTGCTCTGTGGCCGGCATATCTATTCATCTTTTCTGTGGGGTGAGCTGTCACTGATATCCAAGGATACCACCTGCCGGGGGGTTCTGACAACCGTCTCTATGGTTTCTGGCCAGATCTCATTAGCTAAGTGAGGTGGAGCCCCGCGAGGTTAATAGGTTAATGCTGGCAGGGGAGGTTAGAAGGAAAAGGGGGACGGGAGACACAGGTGGTTACAAGAGATGATTTTCGAGATGGAAGGACATGGCTGACCCAGCCTGGTGTCAGGGGATGCTTACTGCGGTAGAAATCCAAGGTCATAACCTTTTGCAGCCTCTGAGGGGTCCGTGATGGCATATTTCATCAGAGGAGGACGTTCACTGCAGTGATCCTGCATTGTTTCCAGCTAATGTGGTTTTCATCCTTTACACTGAACTCACTCAACTCTTAGTGTCCAATCCAATGACAACCAACATTTATTAAACCCTTACTGCATGCCAGACACTGGGCTAACGCATTTTATGTACTGTCGCATTTAAGCCTCATCACAGCTCTATGAAGCCGGTACTATTGTTTGCTCCATTTTATAGATTAATAGAGACTCAGAGAGGTTAATCAACTCGTCCAAGGCCACACAGCTAGTAAAACTCTGAGCCAAGTTGGGAATTCAGGTTTTGCTGATTCTGCTTCTCCAGCTCTGAATTAGAATGCTAACCAGTGTCCCTCACACATTAATATGCATATGAGTCACAGGGGATTTGTGAAAAATGAAGATTTTGACTCAGTAGATCTGGCTGGGGTCTGAGAGGCTACATTTCTAACTAGCTCCCGGGCTATGTGTATGCAGTTGGTCCATGGATCGTACTTGGAGCAGCAAGGGGCTTGCCTGATAGATCTGATTCACAATGGTTGGTAGGTTTCTGTCCTGAGGAGTTTGGATTTTGGTCTTGGATAAGAAGCTTTCAAACCATTTATAGAGTGTGTATTCATTTGTCACACTGAGTAACACATTATCACAAATTTAGCACCTTAAACAACACCCATTTATTATCTCACAGTTTTTTTGTGTCAGGCATCTGGGAAGAGCATGACTTGGCTCAGAGTCTCACAAGGCTGAATCAAGGTGTCATCCGGGCTGTGTTCTCATTTGGAGCTCAGGTTTGTCCAAGTTCATTCTGGTGGTCACAGAATTCAGTGCCTTGAAGCTGGAGGACTGAGGTCCCTGTTCCCTGGTCGGCTGTCACCAGGGGCCCACTCTCAGCCATCCTGGAAATGCTGGAAATTTCTTGTCACCTGGCTCTTCCATCTTCAAAGGCAGCAATGGAGAATCTCCTTTCTGTCAAATCTTTCCCATACTTCAAGTCTCTTTGGCTTTTTCTGCCTCTGACCTCTAGTTGCAGATTTAAAGGGCCATGCAATTAGGTCAAGACCACCCAATCTCCCTATCTTAAGGTGAAACTGATTTGGGAACTTAATTACACCTGTAAAATTCCTGCACAGTAGCACCTAGGTTAGTGTTTGACTGAACAACTCGGAGAAGGCTTGAGGATACCAGGGGCCAGAAATCTTGGAGGACATCTTAGAATTCTGCCTATAACCAAAGGTTTTGGTTTTTCTGGTTGAGCTGTGTGTTGATTGAGTGATGATTTTAGAGCCATGGAAATTGAGACTGTATAAACTGCCTCATTTCTGCTTCCATTTCTTCTCTTTACTATTAAAATTTACCAACAATGGTTTCAAAATAGAAACGAACTGTCTTGGTGGAGATTCCAGCAAATTGAGCTAAGCTCTTTTTCTTGTTTGTTGTATAAACTGAAAGTGTAAAATAGCAACTGATACACAGATCATTTGGAGTTTTTCACTGACACATAACCAATGTCCAGGAATACCCTGAGTGCTCTGTATATGACATGAGCTGATTAAACATTAGTGCCTGCAGGGAGATCAGCTCGGTGCTTTGTGACCACCTAGAGGGGTGGGATAGAGGCGGTGGGAGGGAGATGCAAGAGGGAGGGCATATGGGGATCTATGTATACGTACAGCTGATTCACTTTGTTATACAGCAGAAACTAACACAACAATGTAAAGCAATTATACTCCAATAAAGATGTTAAAAAAATAAAATAAAATAAACATTAGTGTCTGCCTTTTAAAGAAGGAGGGTTTGCAATACCCTGACATCAAAGATCTGACTGAAGTCCCAGGACTCAAACCCATCTTTTCTGAGTTCTATCTTGTTTTCTTCCCAATGGCACTGTCCTACAGTTACGTGGCTCATAAAGTGTTAACCCAGCATTGTTTTCCTTACTTGGATCTCAAAGAAGACAAGTCAAAGTGAGAAGTGGGAAATAAGCTGCTGGAAACCAGCAGGGGGAGGAAATTCCTAGGGGTTTTCTGTAGTCTGGAGAGTTCCCTCTCCAAGCAAAGCAGAGAGGGGAGGAACACGAACACCCTGTAGGTCCTAGGTTTGGAAAGTGTAGCCAAAGATTGCCCCCGGTCAAGAGGTGGGGCTAAGCAGGACATAATCCTGGTGATGCTCTTTCCAACACAATTCTCCTTAGTACCTTCAAAGCTATAGCAAGAGCACCACGTGGGAAATACTGCAATTTTCTTAGCTCGCTCACAGCATAGCGCACAGCGAGGGAATGGCTGCGGGAAAATCCCAGTGTCCATGGCAACCTCGGGTGAGGAGGGGAAATTGGTAGTGGTGTTTCTTCCTCCAGAGCTTGAAAGGCATGGCTGAGGTAACTGCCCTTAACTATATTTTTGCCAACACATAACAAGCTCTGCTTTGCATTTTTGGTCGCATGGCATCATTTTTGAAATACAAATCATAAAAGCAGTAAATTTCTGCTGTGCCTGCTGAGACTTGCTTTATCACTCTCTTATTTTAGCATCAAGAAAATGACGCTGTCATTCCAGCTGGGAGGTATTTTGACTGTTCCAGACAGAAAGCTGGCTGATCACATTAAGAGTGAGAGAGAGAAAGAGGGAGAGAGAGAAAGGGAGGGAGAGAGAAGGAGTGTACTTTTACCGTGTGTATGTGTCTCCTTTCTGGGGCTGAGAAGGAAATGATCTCATCTCAGCAACGGATAAACACATTTTGATGGTAACTGATTCCCAAGTTGAGACCTTCTATGAAGTCTTCTAACACTGTGGCAGTTTGCTAACAGACAAGGAGAATTCCTCACTAAGGTTATCATTAGCAGAGTTCTCTGCCACTGGCTTCTAAATGGAGGCATAAATGTAGAGTAGCAAAATAGAGACTAGAAATAAAATAAGAGAGTTGGAATGAGTGATCTCTAAAGGCCCCTTTGATTTAAAGAAAATTCCAAGGTGGACATTGGCAGACTTAGAAATGATGATAAATGCCCGAAAAGGGAGAGTATAAATTTAGGAAGGTAACAGAAATCTTCTCGACTGATAAATGAATTTGTGTGTGTATACGTGCGTGTGTGTGTGTGTGTGTGTGTGTGTGTGTGTGCATGCTTGTCTCCAACTTAGAGGTGATGTTTTTTGTTTTTTTTTTAATTTCAGAATGATGGCTTAGTTGATGGCAGAGTGGAAAGGACACACAGGTCAGCCAGAAGCCCTGGAGCACGGCAGACATTCCCAGAAGGTCTTGGCAGAAAGAGTCAGACTGAGAAGCTGGCTGGCTGGCAGTGCCAGGAAGGGGAAGAGATGAACTATATGTGACTGGAGCATAACCCACATGGTAGAGAGGTCTGGGCAGCCTGAAATCCAAACTAGCTGCTGTGGATAATGGGTTGCAGGAACTGATTCTTGCAGAGTGTGGTTCAGAGGCAGGATTTGGGAGGACTGACAAGAACAAGAGCCCAGCACCCAATCCAGAACAAATGGGATAGAACGAGGATCCCGGAAAAGGGACCCAGATTCAGGTTGCTAGGGACTTGATCCCCAGGCATGAGACTAGGATGTGGGAAAAGGTTTGTGTAGACCCCACAGCAAGGCTGATTTGATGCTCTTCTCTAGAGAAACCAGCTTAGGTCTCCTTAAATTCTCCCAGACCGTAGAGATCTCGAGGGCCTCATCTGGACTAACTGGCAAATCACAGAATTAGGCATGCAATTTCAAGAAGTTTAAAATGTGGTTCCTGTCGTCAGAGGTTTATAATTTATTTGGGAAGAAAAGGTCAGCACACATGAAACAGAGAAAAATATGTCTGGATGTCCCTTAACTGAGTTATGTACAAGTTACAGGTGTTACAAAAAAAAGAAACAATTAGTATGTGCCAGGGAGTGACGTCAAGGAAAGTTTCATAGAATTGGTGGGCCATGGGGGATGGTTTGAAGTTTTAAGCAAAGAGGAGCAGATTCTGGGCACTGGGAATAGGAGGTGTTCACGGGGGTGGAGAAAGGAGGGTAAAAAACATCCTGAGATATCTTCCTCATCCTGTTCTTACCCAGGTAAGAATAGTTAAGACTCTTTCCTGCAAGGGCAGCCACTAGTGGAACAGCTGATGGATGAGTACTTGGAACGCAGAAGGTAAAGAAAGGAAGTGGAGTTTGCTTGATAAGAGAGGAACACGTTGAGGATGACAGTGCAGGTAGCTCCCAGGCTCTGTAGTTGTAGCCAAGAGTCTGTTTCAGTCTCTTAGCCAATCCAGCCTTGACTTGCAACAGTGCCCATCACAAGCC
This sequence comes from Lipotes vexillifer, assembly GCF_000442215.2. NCBI lineage: Eukaryota > Metazoa > Chordata > Mammalia > Artiodactyla > Lipotidae > Lipotes > Lipotes vexillifer. The sequence goes on from NW_006797362.1 coordinate 491,159, forward strand.
TGCAGGGCATTTTCCTATATGCTTCCTGCCTGGGCTCCCCAACCTTACTTATCACTCTGATTCCTGGTTCCTTTCCATTTGTTTAATGACTATGATTGAATCAAATTATCCTATTGATTAAAACTCTTGGGATCTTAGAGCCTGAGTCAACGTTTTCTCCCTGCTAGATGACATAATGAGACACATTGTGTTCCAAAAACTCTGGATCCCATCGCTGACAGAATAGGTCACCTGTTTAGCATCATCAGAATGAGTCACCTTCAAGATGACTGCTCTATATTGAGAAGAATGAATCAATTCAGCATATTTGTCTATCTCTGTGACTTTTACTGTAAAAAAAATGAGTTTCAAGGGCTTCCCTGGTGGCGCAGTGGTTGAGAGTCCATCTGCTGATGCAGGGGACACGGGTTCGTGCCCTGGTTCGGGAAGATCCAACATGCCGCGGAGAGGCTGGGCCAGTGAGCCATGGCCGCTGAGCCTGCGCGTCCAGAGCCTACGCTCCGCAACGGGAGAGGCCACAACAGTGAGAGGCCCGCGTACCGCAAAAAAAAAAAAAAAAAAAAGAGTTTCAACCTATTTGTTTAGCACTGACAGTTGCCTTTCCCAGTCTGCTGCTGCTTAAGAAATTCCTAATTGTTAATGTCAGATCCCAGGACACTGACGTAGCCTATAACGCTGAGAAAGGAACTGGTGGTAGAGAATCTCAGCTCTCAGCTGCTGTTTGAATCCTCAGGAGCAATGAGAAATAGGAGCTGGGATAATTCCTTTCCATTAGCAGCTGCTCAAGCAGACCTGACACTTGGGTTGGATTAATATTTCAACTCACCCCAATGTAGCAACTTTTTCACCTTCAGAAGGTAACGTATGTACCACACCACTGAGGAGGCTTTTTCTGTGGGCTTGTAGCAGGAAAGAGACAGGCACCCTACAGGGCTGGACTGGGTGACCTGTGCAAGGTGCTGGTGGTTCTGGGAGATAATGACAGTGATGGACACTTGTTCAGCAATTTACAGCAGATTGTTTCAAACCTCATTTAATCCTCTCAACAAGGCTGAGAAAAAGAGGTTATTTTATTATGCATTCTACAGATGTGCAAAGGGACTCCCTTTCTTAAGCAAAAGTCAGTAAATTGCAATCCAGAAATGAACCCAGTCTGTCTGAATCTCAATCCCACATCCTTCCCAGTGAACCAGAGGTTCTAGTCCACTGTGTGGCAATCAGCTGTGAGATGTCACACAATAATTTGTCATTAACAAAACAATTAGATTTGATGGTGATTGATTGATTGATTTAAATTGAGGTAAAATTGGTACGTGACATTATATTAGTTTCAGGTGTAATGGTGATATATTTTAGAATCATAAATCAGAGTAGGTGATGTCTCTCTCACTTTCTTGTATTCAAATGTGCTTTTGGAGCAAAGAGAATGGGTCAAATTGCATCAAGCTCCCTGGGCAACCACACACACATCAGTTTTATCTGTGCAATAGCACTGAAAGACCATGGCTGGTAGAGACAATAATAGCTGTCATGATTATAAGTTATTGCCCTGCCTCACTTCCCTGCAGAACACTGGTTTTCACCAAAGTTTGAATCTGGGTTCTCCTACAAGAGTGTGCTGCTTGTGTGAATGTCATCCATCTTGAACATCTCCAGAAGACACAGGTGGGGAATCATTGGAGCTCATCATGCAGCCTTCCCAACAGATCTGACTCTGGCAGCACACAGTTCGGTTCCTGGGAGCTACTACTCTGTATCAATGCTGGGTACCCATCCCAGACACATACTAAGGTAAAAGGGACTTTTGCTTAGAGGGAAAACTTGTATAACCAACTCTTAATTTTTATTTGTACATAACGTTAAAACTACAGTGTTCTATTAATGGCAATATTATCACTTTGTAATGTAGGCCATAGAAAACTGTAAATGCTATTATTACACAAATACAATATAAATCTTCTTGAAGACCTGGGAACTTGCTGCAGCATCACTCTTGGTCACTCTGCAGATGTTCAGAAGCTGTACCACTTAGTGTGACTTAGTAGAAACACTCAAAATATGTTTGGGAGCCATTTTTACACAAAATGCTGTGATTTCTGCCCCCCCGCCCCGGAACACTTGGCAAGTCTGGAGACATTTTTTATTGTCACGACTGGAGGCTGATTTGCTACTGCTACTGGCATCTAGAGATGCTGCTAAACATCTTACAAGACAGCCCCCTCACAACAAAAAATTATTCATCCCAAAATATCAAGAGGGCTGAGGCTCAAACTCTGATCTACACTGACACAAAAAGGATAAACACGTTGATAATAATTTTTATGTGATGCAGCTGAGCAAATGCAATCAGGTTCAATCATAGAAGGGGAGAAAATTTGTTATTGGAACTCAGCCATCTCTATGTCCTTCAGCTTTTGGGCGTCAGTTTTGCTCAAGCCTCCAGATTACGGGTGGAAAGTCACCCTCAGTATTTCATGTGGGTTTCTGGGTGGCTTTGGTTTTAGCAGTTGGCTGTTGATGATATTTGCTTTTTTTTCACTGCTATTACCTGTTCCAAACTGTTGCTTTCAACTCCTGCATCTGCTGCCTGCCTCCCCAGGCCCATTCCTCTTTCTCGCTTTCTGCAAATCCTGACAAAACACCTCTTACGTGTGCTTATTGTAGGTTGCAAACTATTGCTGATGGTTCAGGGTTATTTGAACATTTCTCAAGTCTTCCTCACCACATGAAATTTCCTCCTGGCCATGATCTTATACAGGGTTTCACTACCCCATCCAGATGTCACTCTCTCATGCCCCGCTCATCTCTTTCAGGTGCCATATGCTGTCTCTTGAGCGGCCAGCTAAAAACTCACAGATTCCTATTTCTTTAGTATACAAAGTAATTTGGCCTTCTTTGTTTCACTTGCTTCTTCTCTTGCCCTGGGTCGGGTGGAAGTGGGATCAGTCAAATAAGAACATCAAAGCATTTTCCTAGACAAATAACAGCAATCATAAAAAACCCATATCCCATGGGCTGAAGGCAAAATTGTAAGTACTGCTTTTTTATTATTTAATTAATTTAGTTATTTTAGTATTGGCTGCACTGGGTCTTTGTTGCTGCATGTGGTCTTTCTCTACTTGTGGAGAGCGGGCTTTCTCTAGTTGCGGCAAGCTACTCTTTGTTGCGGTGCGTGGGCTTCTCATTGAGGTGCCTTCTCTTTGTTAAGGAGCACAGGCTCTAGGAGCACGGGACTCAGTAGTTGTGGGTCGCAGGCTCTAGAGCGCAGGCTCAGTAGTTGCAGTGCAAGGGCTTAGTTGCTTCGCAGCATGTGGGATCTTCCAGGACCAGGGCTTGAACCCATGTCCCCCTGCATTGGCAGATGGATTCTTAACCACTGCGCCACCAGGGAAGTCAGTAAGTACTGTTTTACTAGAATTTTTTTTTTCTTCGCTTTCCAACAGACTGGGGAGAAACGATGTGATGTAGCTATTAAGAACAGTGGGCACTGGAGTTAGACCATCAAGGAGTTGAATCTTGGCACTACCACTTTTTGTCCGTGTGCCCTTGGGCAAGTTACTAACCAATCTGTCCCTTAGTTTCCTCGCTATTACAATGGGGAAAATAATAGTACCAACCTCATAGAGCTGTTGTGAGAATTAAAAAGTTAGTGCATGCTAAGTACTTTAGTTCAGTGGCTGACACAGGGAAGCTACTCAACAAACGGTGAGGATTGAAGAGTCGGGTATATAAGCAGACTTCTCACGTAAGAGAGAAGGCGTGCAATAAGCACCTTCCTTTAGAGGGCTGAGTGTACTAAGCTATAGGGGTTCAAAGAAGACAAAGGACTTCTGCCCTTTGAGAACACCCAGTTTCCTGGGAAAGATGGAGCAGTAAACAAATAACTATAACTCAACGTGACAGTGCTACAGCAGAAGTCTGTTTATACTCGTCAAAGGATTTTTACTTAGCAGTGACAGTGACACTGTTGCTGTGGATAGATGCTAGTTTCTATCTAACTGGAGAATCACAATGCATATTACATTCTCCTTGTAGAGAGAGAGAGTTAAGTAGAGTGTCCCTGGTTATCTGAGTTTGGCCAGTCCCTCTGTCAAAATCCACAGCTTAAGGAAGCAAGATGTGTCTCTGTTCTGTCTTTGCTTCTGGGCTCCCCTCTCCATGGGTAGCGTTGGAGGGGGCTTCAGACCCCAAGGTGTTCTGCCTCTTGATTAAGAGTCTGGGGGCTCAGCAGCATCTTAGAATGCATACAGGAGCCAGCTATCTGTCCTGATCCTCTAGGAGATTACTCATGCCATGTCTAAAAAGAGCCTAAATTATTAGGTAGAACATTAAATGTGCCAGTCTTAAGTGACTTAAATCACTTGTCAGACTTTATTGTTTTTAATTGTTTATATTGCGAGTACATGTCCTGAGTAAGCACATTTCCAAATAGCAATGATGATGGAAATGTAACAAGCATTATTCTTCATATGATTTTAAGACCTTTTCATCCTATGATCTCCCCAACCTTCAAAATATACCACGGCCTAGGGTGAGTTACAGAAACTCTCTGGGCTATTGTTTTGCTAATTAAAGTCAATGAAAACTTAGATTTTAAAATATTTATAGAGAATATTGCGAGTACCTTGAATGTCACAAAGCAAGAAGGGATATCGTTATTAAATAGCATAAAATTAAAGTCAAATGGGAAAAAAAAAATCAAAGTTGGATTGATTTCTCACACCTGACCAGGGTAAATTCTAAGTAGATATAATATTTAAATGTCTAAAATGAAACCATCTTCTCTTTTAGAAGAAGGTAAAAGAGAGTTATTCACCATAGAGTGGGGAAAGCCTTTCTCATTATGACACTAAATCCAGAACCATAAAAGAAAAGCTAATATAGTCAATATCATAAAATAAAAATTTTCTGCATAGAAAAACCATAAGCAAATTTGAAAGACAAATGAAAAACTGGGATGGAAAGATTTGCAGCTCTATTACAGACCAAAGACTAATTTTCCTTAGCCGGTGAACTCGTACAAATCAGGAAAGGAAAAGACCAACAGTGCAACAGGAAAATGGGCACAGAATATGAACAGGCAGGGCCTGGAAGAGAAAGCACAAATGAAAGCGTTTCAGCCTCACTCACAATAGAATAAATTTTAAATTACAGTGAGATATCCATTTTCAATGCTCAAATTAGCAAAGACCCAAGAGCCTGATACCAATTTCTGTTGACGAGGGTGTTCTGAAACAGTCACTTTCATACCCTGCTAGTGGGAGTGTAAGCTGGTGCACCAGCTAGGTAGAGCAATTGGTATTAACTCCTCTTTTACGAATCTATGCTTTAGATATTCCCCAAATGTGCAAAATGAGACCTTGGGTTGGCCAAAAAGTTCGTTCGGGTTTTGGTAAGCTGTGGGAAAACCGGAACGAACTTTTGGGCCAGCCTGATATATGCAATATTAACCATTATAGCCATGTTTTAAAAACAAAACATTATTAGCTACCTAAATGCCCATCCCTAGGCATTAAATTAATTGTGGCACATTCATATAATATAATATATAATTATATACAGTATAATACAATGCAGTGAAAAAAGAATGATGAAGCTCTTTATGTGCTGATACAGTAAATCTCCAATATATATCGTTAGGTGAAAAAAGCAAGGTGCAGAAGGGTGTGTACAGCGTTATACTTTGTGTGCAAAAAGAGAGTTTATATGACTATCTATGTATATATTTTTTTTCCTCGTATATACACAAAATACCTCTGTATAGCAGTAGAAAGGATGTTTCACTGTAAATCCTTTTGTTTGGTTGGTTGGGTTTTTTTGGATATTCAACTATATGAAGGTATCATCTATTAAAACTTTAAAAAATGAAATAATAGTCCGCCAAAATTTGTAAATAAGTCAATTAATACATTAAATAAAATCAATTTTATTAATAAATAATTTAATGGCCAGGTTTCTAAACACACGTATGCTTGGCTGTCTGTTGAATCTCTAATCCTCCTCTTTGATCCTTAACATAATCCAGTTTTATTTAGGCACCTGCTCCTCCAAACATACCCACCGTGTCTCGGTCCACATCTGGGGCTGCCTGGTCTAAGTGTACTCCTATTCCCATGGCCAGTAATTGGTTCAGGAACCATGGCCAAAGTCAGTGTGTGGCATTGCCCTGAGAACAGGGATTGATTCAAGAATGCTAGAGGCTCCTGGGAAAGAAGTTTCCTTGGTCTTAGGACAACCTCGCCCAAGTCGATGGCATTTCTATATGAAACCAGTAACTGCTACAGCCATTTTGCATCTGTGAAGGAAGTGGTCCAAGGGCAAAGCCAACACACAGAGGAGTCATCTCAAGATACTGCAGAAAAATAGATCCAGAGCCACTAATTAAACTCTCTGAAGACTGCCCTACCCCCTGGACTTGCAGTTGTATGAAGCAATACTTTTCCTTACTGTTTATGTGAATTTGAATTGAATTTTCTGTTACTTGAAGCCATAGGCTAATAATACCCAGATTGCACAGAGGAATATGTTTCCAAGCATCGAAGTGAGACACATGGGTAAGTCAGAAGGAAAAAAATGCCTTCTGAATTTTCTCAGACTTAGCAAACTGCCAAGGTACATGGCATGTGTTGACATAAAAACTTTCCAAATCAGGCTCTGAACTCCAGTTAGAATATGGTACAGAAATAAGTTGGGGGGAAGGGGTGGAGACACTGAGCAGAAAGATACCAAACATTTACAGTGGTTATGACCCCGTGGGGGCTCACAAAGTTTTATCTCCCTTTTCTATATTTTCTCAGATTAAAAAATGTGAATATATTATTTTTATGATGAAAAACTACATACCAGTCCAAAAGGCACCTTGGAAACAGAATGGTAGAGAGGCTGGGCCAAGCAAACACCCAATAAGATGTCAGGTTTTCAAATATAAGCCTGAAGGCTAAACAAGTAAATAAATAAATCTTTTAAAAAGCTCTTCATAGGGCTTCCCTGGTGGCGCAGTGGTTGAGAATCCGCCTGCCAATGCAGAGGACCCGGGTTCGAGCCCTAGTCTGGGAAAATCCCACATGCCGCGGAGCAACTAAGCCGGCGCATCACAGCTACTGAGCCTGCGCTGTCTGGAGCCTGTGCTCTGCAACAAGAGAAGGCCGCGACAGTGAGAGGCCCGCGCACCGTGATGAAGAGTGGCCCCCGCTCTCCGCGACTGGAGAAAGCCCACGCACAGAAACGAAGACCCAACACAGCCAAAAATAAATAAATAGATTCATTAAAAATATATACATATATCTTAAAAAAAAAAAGCTCTTCCTAAATTAGAGATTAGGAAGTTTAAGAATTCCTTGTAAACCTGAGGCTGTTAGAAGTGAGGGATTTAAAATAAACAAAATGGAGAAAGCAAATTTAGATTACAGCTGTACGATTTGAAGTAGAGTTCATTTTTCTCTTCTTGAGACAATGATTTTCACAAATACATCTGAGATGTCATATTTCGGATCACCCCTCATATGGAGTTTGTTTTCATTTTCTGGTAATTCCCACAGGCTGAGGGTCATTACACAATTGAGATTAGGAGGCCTTAGCATCTTCTGGACCAGGGAGAATTCCGGAGGTAGATGATAAGAATTTTTTTTCTGTATTAATCCACTGGCCACCTTTGAAGAGTAGAAGGGAGATGAGATCTCCATAAGGGACACTTGAGACTAGGGTGATCAGGGAGCTAAGAGGAGACCAGGAAGAGGAAGCAATGATCCAGAAGCGAAAAGATTACCTAAGATAGAGACTGAAAAGTGCCTGTTGGATTCTGCAACTAGGAAATCACTGGCAATTTGGGCAAGAGCAGTGATGAGAGTTAAGTTCGAGAAAGATAAGGAACATTGTTTCACCCTTAAGAGACTTGGCTGTGAAGGAGAGGAGAATGAGGGTGGAAGCTGGAGTAGACAGAAGGCTTAGGGATGAGAGGACCTGCTTATAGGCTCAAGGAAAGTGCCAGTGGAAAGAGAATGCTTGCAGTGCCTAAGGGACCAAGGTTAACAGTATGGGTTAGACAGTGCAGGAGATGGGGTGCAGAGCACGGGTGGAACCATGTCCTTACACCCAATGACACCTCTTCCACTAAGAGAAGAAAAACAAGATGCACTCACGTGTAGATAAATTTAGAAGCAGAAGGGCAGGAAATTGAGAGATTATGCTCCTATATCCTCTGTTTTCTTTGTGCTTATGGGAGTGAGAATGATATAGATGTCTTGAGAATATTGGTGAGATTTTTTTAAAGTCATTAAGAAGGATGCAACAGGTACTGAATAAGAACCAAAGAACTGCCAGGAAGAATCCAGGTAGCAGCTGAGATTAGGACTTGGAATCTAGGAGCAGTAAAGGAAGATAGGTCCAGTGTTAGGTTTTGGTTGATGGCCAGGGTGGGAGGTAAATGAGTGAAAAAGCACTAGCCATGGAATGATTGAATTGCAAAACCACGAGACCTAAACTAGATAAGGAAGTTAGGGGAGGAGACGTGGTTATGGGTGTGGTGGTAGAGGGGTCACAGGAGAAAGAAAAGAAGGAACAAATTTTTAAAAGGAAAGGTCAGAAACAGTGGTTCTCAATACCAGTTTGCAGAAGAATAAGGAGCTTATCAAAAATGCAGATGTCTGGGCCCCATGTCAGAGATTTCAATTTAGTAAGTCTCGAGTAGAGCCTAGGGATCTGCATTATTTTTCCAAGTTATCAATTGCTTTTCAAAAATGGTTAATATGTGAATGACATAAAATTCAGAAAGTACAGAAGACATACAATGCAAAGTAAGTGTCTCACTCCTATGGTAACTTCTGCTGTCATTTTCTCAGATGTCCTATTAGGGACATTCAATACATAATCATATATATATATATATATATATATACACACATATATATATAATATATATATGTATAATATATATGACAAACGATAACATATTATACATGCTGTTCCACACTTTTTTTTTCCTTAAATTTATTTATTTATTTATTTATTTTTGGCTGTGTTGGGTCTTCGTTGCTGGTGTGGTCTTTCTTTAGCAGCGGCTAGTCTTCGTTGCGGTGCGCGGCTTCTCATTTCAGTGGCTTCTCTTGTTGCAGAGCACGGGCTCTAGGCACACAGGCTTCAGTAGTTGTGGCACGCGGGCTTCAGTGGTTGGGGTGCATGGGTTCTACAGCGCAGGCTCAGTAGTTGTGGCGCACGGGCTTAGTTGCTCTGCGGCATGTGGGATCTTCCCGGACCAGGGCTCGAACCTGTGTCCCCTGCACTGGCAGGCGGATTCTTAACCACTGCACCACCAGGGAAGCTCTGTTCCACACTTTTTAACTGCACTTAACTATGTATCTTAAAGATCAATCCATGTCGGTTCATTAAAAGCTATATAAATACTCTGGACTTCCCTGGTGGCGCGGTGGTTAAGAATCTGCCTGCCAATGCAGGGGACACGGGTTCGATCCCTGGTCCGGGAGGATCTCACATGCCGCGGAGCAACTAAGCCCATGCGCCACAACTAACGAAGCCTGCTCTCTCTAGGGCCCTTGCACCACAACTACTGAGCCTGAGCTCTAGAGCCCATGAGCCACAACTACTGAGCCCACGTGCCACAACTACTGAAGCACCTGCGCCTAGAGCCCATGCTCGGCAACAAAGAGAAGCCACCGCAAGGAGAAGCCCGCACACCGCAACGAAGAGTGGCCCCCGCTTACTGCAACTAGAGAAAACCCGTGCACAGCAATGAAGACCCAGTGCAGCCAAAACAATAAATAAATAAGATTTAAAAAAAAAAAAGCTACTTTAATATTCTATTGGCTGCTTGGAATTCTATTTTTTAATATCAAAAGATGGAAAACAATGGGTGTATATATTAATTCTCTAATTCAGGGATTCCCAACACTGGAGGAGTTTTTCAACACCCTACGTATAGACGTGCCATAACTTGGAAGTCTACGTTTTTAATAGAACATTGTGATTTGGGTGGTTCATGGACTACACATTGAAAAACACTTGTCACAGGACTTGAGAGCATAATGAGTTTAAAAGATGGAAATACTTAGAGAAAGACAGTGAGAAAACTAGAAAAACAGGGAGGTTTCACTTTGTATAGTGATCTCTACTGATCTTTTTTTGAGAGATTTTATCCTGACTATATCACTCCCCTGGGACATAGATGCAAAATATACTCTTTGTGCATAATTAGAAAATGCTTGTGTATATCAACAGTTGCTGAATCCCAGTGACGATAAGCAAAGCAAAAGCAAAAATCAAAACCAAAACCAAAACCAAACCAAACCAAGTCAAACCACATGAACAAACAAAACTAATAAGAAATACATTCCCATGTGCTGTCAAGGTTTCCATAAAGAAAGCTGTGAAAACTCTCCAAAGGAAAGATCTTTTTATTACATCGTTGGGATATTCATTTTTGCCATTAGAAAAAAGCCACAGCACTCAAAACTAAATGCAATGAGACTACAACATTGAATTCCTCAGGATTCTTGAATTCTGCTTGGATTTTTTGACTTGGGTCTAGGACTAACTTAGGAGGTAGCAGATTCTGGATGAAACACAAGTTTATCTGATCCCACAACCTCATTATCTTTCCACTACCAAACATTACTTCCCACCAAGGAATGTTCTTGGTGCTCCCTGCCAGGGAGACCAGATATCCAGCCTCCAGAGGTGACACCTCTCTCATTTCTGCGTAACTTCAGGCAGATGCTCTAGATGACACTGGTAACTACTAATCAAGTGAGCTTTTCAGGGAATCACCCAGCTTCATCAGTTGGCCCAGTAGGTCCTGCTGGAATTATGCTACCCTGGCTGAATCAGAATGGTAAACAAGCTTCTTAATATGGTGTAGCGAAACACATCAGACATCTGACGTAGAAGAATCCTTTAATGTCAAAAGATGGGGAATAATGCGTGGGTATTTTGTTTATAATTCAGGGATTCCCAGTATTTGGGGAGTTTTGCAACATCCTATACACTTCCCCTTTCCTTTCATTGCCCTGCCCCAAAAGTGTTGTGTGTGAGTTTAAGAAAAGTGAATTGCATTTTTAAATATACATCAGAAGATACCCTTAGGATGACGCAAAACTATAGTGAGTTACTGAACTAGTTAGTGTCAATTAAAACATGTTCTAAAGTACTCATCTTATGGAATTGACATTTAAAAAAAAACAAGAGTAGATTGAGATGAGATTTCCAAGAAGGATGAGCTGCTCTTATATTTTTTCCATTAAAAAAAATTTTTTTAGTACCTTACTGTTCCCTTTTTATTTTATTTATTTATTTTTGGCTGTGTTGGGTCTTCGCTGCTGTGCACGGGCTTTCTCTAGTTGCAGCGAGCAGAGACTATTCATTGCAGTGCGCGGGCTTCTCATTGCGGTGGCTTCTCTTGTTGTGGAGCATGGGCTCTAGGCACGGGCTTCAGGAGTTGTAGCACGCAGGCTCAGTAGTTGTGGCTCACGGGCTTAGTTGTTCCGTGGCATGTGGGATCTTCCTGGACCAGGGCTCGAACCCGTGTCCCCTGCATTGGCAGGCAGATTCTTAACCACCGTGCCAGCAGGGAAGCCCAGCTGCTCTTATTTTACTTATTGATATTTAGCTCCATATCCAGATATTGGTATTTTACAATTGTATTATGTAAGACTTGGGAAGTTCCACACTCCTCCAACCCCCACCCCAGCCACCCTTTGCCCTTCATTTTCCTGATGTGTTATAAAGTGGTATATAGCTAACGACTAAAAAGAGAATCAGGGAAGAATTCTAGGGCACCTCCCGTCTCTTCCAAATTTCTTCACGTTTATTCCCTATTTCTTCTATGCTGGTGAAATGCTTTTGACTGTTGAAGAGTTACCAACTAAAAGCTAAAACAGATTAAAATCTTTAATTGAAAAGTCATTGCTTTCTGTGTTGCTTTATTTATTCAACTTACATTGACTCTCAATTGATCTTAACAGCTTGCTACTAGGCATTGTGTGACAGGCTAAGAAGTGCCCTGCCCTCAAGGAATGTACAGTTTAGTTGGAGGGATATAAAGAAGTACACATTTAGGTGCCAAAAGAATGGAACATATGAGTACTCTAGGCCATTCAAAAAATAGATGAATGGGTTTGAAATAGTCATAATGAATGTTAGTAGACAGATGGAGGAGTAAGGTTTTCTAGGTAAGGCACATGGCATCAGTAACAGTATAGAGGCAGAAACTGGTAAATCAATGGGCTGATAAATAAAAATAAATAAATGTGTATGCTGATTTTCATGTTAAAAGGTTTTATGTTGGGGAATAACGGGAGCTAAATTAGAGAAAATAGTGATTCAGGTTGTAGGGGACCTCGAATGCTTGGCTAAGGAGTGTGTCTTTAGTACTATAGGCACCAGAAGGGAATTGAAAGCTTCTAAGAAAAGGAGGGGCATGGGCAAAGTGGATTGGGGAGATTAATTTGTTGGTGGAATGCAAAATGGTTCTGAAGAGAGATTGGAGGCAACAAGAGGCTATGTGGTCTGAGTTTATGAGAGTTTTCACCAGATTGATTGATCTGGCAGTATAAAGGAAGGATTGAGCCAGAGAAAGCCTAGGAAACTAGACATGGAGGAGGGCGTATGAGGTTCCAAGCCTGAGTGAGTGGGAAAAAGTTGGTTTCACCAAGATAAATAAATAAGAAGGGCTGGTCTGGGGGGCATGTGTGTAGAGAAAGACATGGACACCTGCTACATTTAGGCTGCCTGCAGGACATGAGGCTATTATGTCTAAGTGGATCATTGCTACCGCATAAATTGACCAGAGCTGCAGTCTGTATGCCTCTGCTCTGAGGTGGGCTTGGGTGGGGGTTATTAGAAGGTTTTGCACACTCAGCTTTGTCCCTTTCAGGCAGGAGAGAGCATCGACTGTCAGAGCCTTCCGAGTCCTCAAGGGGCCTGGTCAGGAAGTACAATTTTAATAGAATTAGCTGAAAGATGAACACATGTCAGGTGGTGGTTTGGCAGTAAGTCATTGCTGCTAACTTTGACAGGCTAAGTGTCACATTATTAATGGCTTTTATGCATGGCTAAGAGGGTTAACATTTAGCAAATTAGATTCCTCAGTTTTTGTCCTGCTCTTGTATTTTATGGGTATGATAGGGTATGTTACCTTTCTGCGCCTTGGCTTCCTGTTTTTAAAATAGGAAGCTTGTTGTGGCAACGTTCATAAACATTTTGAAAGCTACAGATAAAAAGCACTGCAGCATTCTCTCGCCTCCCACCCTCACCCCAAAGACTGAGTCCGTCTCTGGGAAAGGTCATCCATTTCACTGAATTCTTTCAATGGCTAACTCCCTAAGTCAGTTAATTAGCATTTTTCTAAAATGCTTTTACCAGTCCAGAGCTCAAAGATGAAGTCTATAACTGTCTTTTCTATCTCCTGGATTTGCTCATCCTCCTGACCCCTTTTTACACAGTGGCTGGTGCCATGTGACTCCCACTTCTAGGCTCTTGGATCAAACCCAGCCATACTGGAGGGAAATTAGAGTTCTATATTAATACTCTGGGACCTCAGCATGAAGTAACCATGGTTAGTATGAAATGCAGTCTCAGTTCTAGGTATTAAGTGCCTCCTTTGTTTCTAAGTCTCCCTCTGTCTGCCAGATCTGGGCTTTGGATACTTGTCTTGTCCTGAGCCCAAGTCCTTGTCCTCCAAACTTGCCTAGTACCTCCTCTCAAGGACCTGAATTCTACTTGTTATCATCCGTTCCCCAAAGGGAGAGAAATCCAGACCTGGAAGACAGCACTGAGGCTGGGCCCTTGCTATAAGCAACACATTTCCTTAAACCTTGCCACGATTTCCCAATTTCTGTCTGCTCCTGGATTTCCCAAGGCTGCGTAGCCGCTGCCCATTGGCTTACCACACTCGCATCCTCTGTGTTGAACCAGCCTATCCTGGCTGCCTTCCTGGTTACTGCCGGTTACATACCCTCCAAATACTGTCTTCTGGCTGCACACTTATCACGACAGATGGGTCTGCCTCCAATTCCATGGATGTATCTAGTTCTGGTCTCCACTTCTTCCAGTCTACCTCACCCCAATTACAGTTAATCCTTTTACATTAAACTACAGCAGATATTTGCTGGAGTGGAAACTGATGTGGTTTTGGAATTTTATCCTTGTTTACATCTTCCTATGTGTTGGAAAAGCTTGGGATCACTTCCAAAAGCTGCTTAGAGAGCTTTCCTGTCTTCTTTAGGAGAAACAAATTAACACTTGACAATACCTTGTGTCTGTGACAAAGGCTCAAGGCCACTCTCTTAATTGTAAAATTGCATATTTAATCTTAATTTTGCTTTTAGACATACTAATATATTTTAAAGTATATTTTAGCCAGTGTTCATTCACGTCTCTCAATTTCAAGGTATGTTATTGGAACTTCATGGCTTTGTGCTTATAAGGAAACGAACAAATCAAGGCTGGGGATGGTATTCTACATTGGTATTTTCAAATTTTAAGGTATATTAAAATCTTCCAGAGGGTTCGTTAAAATAGATAGCTAGGTTTCACACCCAGAGTTTCTCTGGATGCCTGAGAATGTGCATTTCTTCTTTTTTTAACAAACTATTCTTTTAAAAAAATATTTATTTATTTGGCTGCACTGGGACTCTTACTTGCAGTATGCGGGATCTAATTCCCTGACTAGGGATTCGAACACCTGGCTGCCTGCATTGGGAGCACACAGTCTTAACCACTGGACCACCAGGGAAACCCTAAAAATTTGTGTTTCTAACAAGTTCTCAGGCAATGTTGACACAGCTGCTCCTGGGATTACACTTTGAGAACAACTGGCCATACGTTTAAACTGGCCACAGGTGACCAGAAGCTGAGCAGTTAATGACCAGTTCAAACTCTTATCTGAATGGATAAGGTGGAGAGTGCTGAGAAATAAACTTCCAAAGTTCAGTCCATGCAGTTAGGATGACTGTTGGTTCCAGAGGTCTTTCAACCACTTCTGAGAACTTGGGCAATCACTTAGTTTCTTTGTGTTTGGGGTTCCTAATTCATAAAGTAAGGCTAGACTGTATGCTGCCCTTACAGGAGTATTGTGAAGGTCAAATGAAATGGGTGTGGAAATGTTTGAACTGTAAAGTGGTGTGACTCTGGGAGGTATTGCAATTGTTTTTCAATATTCTTCTTAAAACGTCACCACGGATTTCTTTTGGCTCTCTTGCTTTTCTCATTAATTATAGCAACTTTAATCCAGGAATAGAGAGTACACTTATTGCTATCATAAACTCAAACTTCAAACTCTTTTTTAAAAAAAATTTAATTCAATGAGATCAGACATGCCATATAAACATTACACAGAGCCAAGAATGATTCCCAGACTTTACAGCTATAAAAAGAAAAGTACGAGACCCTGTTGTGACTTGGGGTGGAGACGCCGTTAATCTTTCAACCCTGTTTAAATTGGCCCATTAATAAAAATGGCTACAAGTTACAGCACGTTAAAAAATAAAATCACTGTGTACAATGATCAACCTGTCTACCCCATACCTTTACACCTCTTGCAACTTCTGTTAATTTATCTGTCTTTGGAAAGTAGTAAATCTGTCCAATCCTGGCCGTGGTCATTTTTCTCAGTCAAGGGCCTCCAGCTCACTCTATGGACCAACACAGTTCTTGCTCAAAGTGGGTGCGTTTGTGAGTTTTCAACCGTCATCAGCTGTACCTAATTCTTTCCGGCCTTCAAGGAGTATCTCAGATATGAGCCTCATTGTTCCTAGGCCTTTAATAAATATCGTAATTCGTCAGCCAGGATGCTGACAAGGTTTCGGGGGGTGGAAGACCCGGTTTCTGGACTGGTGAAGGAACTTGCCAGCTTCGGGTACCGGGAGCGCAGTGGGGTATACTACAGCCTCGACTCGCTATCCCCGGAACCTCGGCAGCCCCGCCCCCAGGCCCGGGCCCGCGTCCGCGTCCGCTCGCGCTTCCCCCGGGCGCCGCCAGGAGGCGCCCGCGGCTGCGGAGGCGCTGCGCGCACCCGCGGGGAGCCGGATCAAGGGGCGGAGGGAGAGGAGAGGAGAGGAGGAGCTGGAGGGGGCGCGGCTTGCTCCCGGTGCCTCTCGGGCGCCGGGCCTCCTTCTCCGCCAGGCTCTGGGCTGGCGGCCGGCGGGGGTCGCGGCGGCG
>NW_006797362.1:507583-515132 GCF_000442215.2 Lipotes vexillifer
CCGCGACGACGGCCTGGAGCGCGCCAAGTGGCCATACCGCGGCGGCGGCGGAGGCGGTGCAGGGGGCGGCGGCGGCGGCGGGGGCGGCGGCGGCGGCCCCGGCGGGGGCGGCGGCGGCGGCGGCGGCGCCGGGTGGGGATGGGGTCGCAGACGCTGCAGATCCTCCGGCAGGGGGTGTGGGCCGCGCTCAGCGGGGGCTGGTACTACGACCCGCACCAGGCCACCTTCGTGAACGCGCTGCACCTCTACCTGTGGCTCTTTCTGCTCGGCCTGCCCTTCACCCTCTACATGGTGAGTGTGGGGGCGGGGAGGAGGGCGGCCCCATACCCTTCTGGCGGGCCGGGTTTCCCGAGTCCGGCGGGCGGTCGCGCCTCCCTGGCTCCGGGCCGGGGGTGCGCCCTCTTCCCCCTCCCGGTGCGCGCGCCCCACCATCCCGCGCCCCGGTCCCCTAGGGGCCCGCCGCCCCCCTCGCTCTGGTGCTCCCCTCCCCCATCCGTACTCCCCACTGTCCTCTCCCTGGAGGGCTTCCCCTATTTCAGTGGTGACTGGAGAAGCGAGTCAGCAGCAGCGTCCACCTCCCGCCCCCGGGCGCCCAGCCCGTTTTCTGGGAAGTAGTAGCTTCCTAGGCCCCTTCTTCGGGGGTCCTGATCCTGCCCTTTCCAGCCTTTCTACCCGGGTGGGTGAAGCCCGAGTGGGGCTCTCTGCCTCCGCGTCTGGTGGTGGGCGCCGAGCGTTCTGCTCCCAAGGGCCGCCGCATCAGTCCCTGGCGCGCGTGCTTATCTGCGCTCCGTTCCTCGGGCGCCGGACCCCCCTGGGGCACTCACTGCCCCCGAGGTAGTTCTAGCTCTTCCTCTCCGGAGAGTACCCTCCCAACACCTCGCCTCTAATCCGGGTGCGGAGCTTTTGGAGCCGCAGGGAAGAATGTGTGCCGCTCGGTGCAGAATATATTTTGTGGGGAGTCCAGGCTCTTACTCGCTTAGACGTAGTGGTTGAAAATCTGACTCTCGCCCTTCCTGCCTCTCAAAATCCTGTTTTTGCTTACCAGTGGTTCTTTTCTGTTCGGCTCCGTGGTCAGTGGCTTTTATTTCCAGGCCAGCTTTGGGAGTAGGGAGCGGGGGAGATACGGGGAATCTGGCTGGCATTTCAGCAGATTTGTTTGGGTTGGTTCAGGGCCTTGTACTGATAGGAAAAAAGGAAAGTACTGCCTGTTGATGAATTCAGTACGATCAGTTTCTCCGAACGATCTAGGTTTCTAAGATATATTTTCACCGAAAGTTGTGAGCGCATTTTCATTTTTTAAACACATTGGGTTAGGGTGGGGCATTAGGGAGACTAATGTGGAAGAGAGGTGATACTTAGGCTTCAGTTAAAATTTTAAAGTAACCGGAAGGGAGGAAAGATTGGTAACTTTTTATTTTAGGAGAATGCCTTTGAATATATTTCTGCTAACGTTGTGGTTCTTCGTGGAGCTGTAGTAAGGGTGCTGGATTAGAAAATCTGGTGAGGATACCCATTTCTTTCCTAAGTGAAGCTCATTTACACTACTTGGCAGAAAAAGTGGAGGAAGATGTACTAAATTTCACGTTCTCAACAACTTTTAATTTTTCATTGAAATCGTTTGGGAGGGACCTGCTGCTAGAGGTAAAAAAGCCGTTTTAAAAAAAATACTGAGTAACTGATGGCTTATTTCTTTAGGGGACTTGTTCAGTCTTGTCACTTTCTGAAAATTTATCACGAAGTGTTATAATTTTCCATGAATTCTGGCCCAGGGAGTTAGTTCTATTTGCACTTCTCTATCTTCCAGGAATATGACATAATTAATGAACAGGTTAATTACTTTGGGTGTAAGAATCCTCAGGCTGTCACAGAGCTCTTTACAGCAGTTTTCTTTTATATCCAGGAGAATTGTAAATTTAAAACTGAAGCTGGTTCTTGGCTAAGACTCTTGGTGTTATTAAGGCACTGTTAGAGCACATGGAAAGCGCTGAGTTCACTGCTTCATTTGGGAGTTTATTCAGTTAAATTTAATTCACAAATAAATATTTGAATGTCTACTGTGTGCTGGGCAATTTGCTGGGTTCTGGGAAAATAAAATTGCTTCTCTGACTTTCTTGTTTACGTTAATGGCAACTCTGTTCTTCCTAAACCTTTGAAAAGCTCTCGTTGATTCTTCCTCTCTCTTCACATCCGGTTCATCAGCAAATCTTGTGGGTTCTATCTTCGAAACCTAACTAGAATCCAGCTAATCATCATCACCACTCCCTTGGTTCAAGCCATCATTATGTTTCTCTTGGGTTGTTGCAGTGTTCTAATGAGGGTCAGTGCTTCCATTCTTTATTCTCTATTCATAAAGATGTCTGAGTGATTCCTTAAAACAAAAGTCAGATCATGGCACTCAGCTCAGAGCCTCCCTTCCCATGTGTTTACCCTCCCCCCCACTCCATTTGCCTTCTTACAGTTTTCCCCACACAATAACTATGTTCCTGCCTCAGGGCCTTTGCACTTGCTATTCTCCTTGTGGATGACTCCTCCCCTCCAGATATATGTGTGACTTAACATGCTGCACTTATTTCAGGTTTCAGTTATATGTGAGGCTTTCCTTGATAACCACTGTAAAATAGCAACTTCCCAGCTCCTACAATACTTCCTAGCCCTCCTACCCTCCTTTATTTAATAGCACTTGTTACAAATTGGTATATATTTATTACTTAATGTCTCTCTTATCCCATTAGAATATAAACTCTAAGAGGGCAGAGTCTTTTTGTTTACTGCTGTGTTGTCAAGACCTAGTTCAGTGCCAAGCACATAGTGAGAACTTAAATATTAAATGAATGATTAGAAATGAACAAAACACAGCTTTTGCCTTCAAGGAAGTTCAAGTCTAGCTTGGGGATAATGAACAATTACAAGCATTAGAATTGTTGTGAAAAGGTAAGTACAGAATGACCCTGAGCTTTTAGTCAGGGGATTGATCCTAGTCTAGGGGCAGTTAGCAAAGAAGATTGGTAAATGTTTACTTGGAAGTTATCAGCATTATAGAGGACAGTCCAAGCCACAGACTAGAATATCTGGGGAGAAAGTATAATTCCTTAAAAAGAAAATGGCTTGGCCAGAACTCCAAAGCCTAACAGCAGTTAAAAATCAGCAGAGGAGACAAGAAAGGTAAAAGGAAAATGAAGAGAGGAACCCATAACAGAAGCCAAGGAAAGAGTTTTTGAAAAGGAGAAAATGGTAAAAAAAGCCAAATTGCCCTCCTGAAAGGCAGTACTAATTTAAATTTTCATCAACAGGATTGAGAGTACTTGTCTTCCTACCTCTTCTCAACACTTTGCAAAAAAGAGTGTTAATGGTTGTAAATTTCTTTTTCAACGGAATGTTGAATAAATGATTTCAGTAATATTCTGTTTTTGATGATAGGCAGAATTTGTCTTAAAGTACTTTTTTTTTTTTTAATTTTTTTAAATTTTTTAAATTTTTTTTTATTTTTGGCTGCACCGGGGCTTCATTGCTGCGTACGGGCTTTCTCTAGTTGTGGCGAGTGGGGGCTACTCTTCATTGCTGTGCGTGGACTTCTCATTGCAGTGGCTTCTCTTGTTGCAGAGCACGGGCTCTAGGTGCACGGGATTCAGTAGTTGTGGCATGCGGCCCCAGTAGTTGTGGCCCACGGGCTCTAGAGCACAGGCTCAGTAGTTGTGGCACACGGGGCTTATTTGCTCTGCGGCATGTGGGATCTTCCCGGCCCAGGACTTGAACCTGTGTCCCCTGCATTGGCAGGCAGATTCTTAACCACTGCGCCACCAGGGAAGCCCTTAAAGTACTTTTTAATCCAAACTTTTCTTAGTCCAAACTAAGGATGTTTACTACACTAACATATATCACAAAACAACTTTTATTTGATTTTTCCTATTCTCTGCACTCAGATAATTTTCATAGTTAGGTAATTGGTAAACAAGCAGAAATGTTTCTTTGAGAGAAGATTGATTGCGTCTTTCTGTTATTTTATCTAAGTTAAATCAAATGGTTTTCCTGTGTCTCTGTGCAAAGCTGGGGAGGACAGAGAATTATTTTGTCGGCGGGCTAGGACATCTGGGACACCGGGGTAGTAACACTAGGATAGCATAGAGTAATGGTATGGAAAAGCACAGATTACAACAAATATTCTGTAGATTCTACTATACTGTTGACTTCTTTAGCATTACAGGTGAATTTTACCAAACCACAGTGGAATAGTTACTGATTCTGATTCCTCTGGTTCCTCTCCGTGTCCCCTTAAAAGTTGATTAAGTGCTTTCTTTGCTGGAATTGTAAAATAGTTCACACTTCCTTTCCTTCCTTTATCATGAGAACCTGAAGGGTTGCATGTTTTATAACTTGTACCGTTGGTGCTAGTCTCTGTTGCTTTGTGTTATAATGAGAAAGAAAAGAAAACCTAGGGGAAAGCAAGCCATTTCCTTTTGAGATTTTAAGGGGAAAAAAAAAAAGTCCTATTTGTAGAGCTTTGTACAAACCAAATAGAAACCTGAGTGCCAACTGCCCTGAGAATAGGCAGGAATATTAGTCACAAATTTGAGAAACTTGAATCACGTATGTGGCTGTTTTCCTAATCCTCCTCACTCCCTGAAAGTTGTCTAGACATAAACTAAACAGATCCAAGCACCATAGTTGTCATCTTGAAAACTTTGTATTTTGGAATAATTTTAGGTTTACAAAAAAGTTACAAAAATAGTATAGAGGGTTCTTATATACCGTTTGCCCAGCTTCCTCTAATATTAAAATCTTACATAACCGTGGTGCATTTGTCAAAATGAAGAAATTAACATCAGTACAGTACTAGTAATGAATTGTAGACATTATTTGGATTTCACCAGTTTTTCCATTAATGTCCCTTTTCTGTTTCAGGATCCAGCCTAGGATACTATATTGCATTTAGTATCATCATCTCTAACATGGCTTGCTTTCTTTCTGTTTTCCCTCACCATGCTGGGATTCTGTTCTTTAAGGAATTTTACAATTTATAACAATTAATCAAATTGTGTCTTATAAGAAAAATTAGTGAAAGGTTTTATGTCTGTGATAGGTACATTTTAGATGGAGAAAAGACGAGAGTATTCTGAATGATTTTTAAACCAAGCATATTGACCATTAACCTATGTGAGGCTGTTTTTGAATTGAGATATTTTACGTATGAAGAATTGTATGACATGAAATAATTCTAAAGAAGAAAAAGACTTTAGACCTCATTCACACAAAATGGACACCAGTGTCTTAGCTTCCTCCTATAATGCTGTTTTCCTAATGTATAAATTAGAAGCAATGAGACAGATGCACAACCATATTACAAGGTAGACTGTGACTAATCCCTTATGTGTTGTAAAGTGTTCAGGAATTGGAAGGAGGTTGCAGTTATTTCCTAGAAGGCTTTATGCGGAGGATAATTCATATTCACAACCTTGACTGTATGCTGGGCACTGTGGTAGGCCTTATGGTGGGGGACCTTTATAAGGTTTGTTATTTGTGCTGAAACATCATTTCCCATAATCTTCCCACCAGGCAAGTGGATCTTTGTTCTATGGAAAAGATCATTTAGTGAAAGAATAGGTGTTCTTGGGTGTTATGGTTTGCTCTGCTATCAAGTATTTTATTGTAATATATCCAACATGTTAAAGCTTTCTTAAACCTTGTTTAATTGTTCAAAGTTATAGTTCCTAGGATTTATAAAATTTAACATGATCTCTAACATGGTTAGTGTTTTGTTCCAAATTTCCCTTTCATTGTTGGCTTTGCCTTTGATTTGGTAATCTTACACAACTACTGACAAGTGTTTATAGCATCGTTTTTGTTCACATCATTATGCAATGTCAGTGGTACTCAAACTTTCACTGTGTATCTATCTTGGCTTTCTTCCTTATTAAAGAATATCTGTAGGTAAAACACGGAAAGTCAAAGTAACTAAAATCACAAAGTGCACCACATAGCTCTTCACACTGTTCTAGGCATTGGCAGGTGGCTTTCAGCTAATTATAACTATATATTTTTGCTCACTAGTGGGGTGAGGAGAATTCGAATTCTCCATTGGATGGTTTCAAACTACCTGCCCTCCACTCCTCTGCTCATTCTGAGTAACTGCTCATCCCTTTTCCTTCTGTAGCAAGATGCACATCACAACACAGGCTGGTGTGAGGCTGATGTTGAGATAATCCTGAGTCTGCTTTTTCTTTTTTTTTTTAAAAGGAAGTTACTCAGCAGCTTTGGAAGATTATTAGGAATTCTTTTTATATTCCTTACTAGTGTCTCTCATGATACTCCACTTGAGAATTGCTGGCCTGCCATATGACACAGGCTTCTACACAAGGGATAACATAGGACAGAGCTGCCATTACCTTTCTTCTTTAAAAAAAAAAAAAAAAAGCCCACCATCTAATAACTGGGAATTAATTTGCCTGCATTCCTATTTTGCTTTACTCCAATAAATCAGTATCTGGGGGAGATTCCAGGCAAGTGTATTTTGAAAAGCCACTCCCCCTAGATGTACCAACAGAAAAAGCCTGTAGGTGATTGCTGGTGAACACCTCATGCTAACAGTCACTACCTGGGAGTTTTAGTCTATTATTTGTGACTGTCTGAAAATACCTATTGTTTCCTGCTTAGGTTGCTGGTTTAACTCATCTCCTTCTTTTAGCAGTGAATAAATTACTGAATAACTTTGACTCTGGCTGTAATAGTGGCTTTTATGGTACTGATTATAGTAACGCTTATATAGTGCTTTTTACCCAGTATAGTATAATCCTGGAGCATTTCACCCTCCAGTTAAAAAGCTATTGTTAGGTTTTTTATCATGAAAATATTACTAGTTGTAGAAATTGTTCCATGTGGTAATCAAGTATATATAATCCAAAATAAAAGTACATATAATCCAAAGTAAGGGTCCAAAATAAAAGCAAACAATGCTGTGGCAATAGTGTGGTGCACATTTGTATATATAAGATTTTACACCTGGAAGTTCACAGCATAAGTTTCTAGAAAAATTGCTGGGTCAAATTATGTACATTTAAAATTGAATGTCAAATTATACCTCAGAAAATGTTGTACCAGTTTATATTCTCACTAGTGTATGGAAGGGCCTGTTGCCCTTTGTTTTCACCAACATTAGTTATTATGTCTTTTTGATGTGATAGTGTAAACTGGCATCTTGTTTTAATTTTTGTTTTTTTATTAATAGGTTCTTTGAGTATCTTTTCATAGGCTTAGTAGACATTTATATCTTTTTTCTTTTAGCTGCCTTTTGTATCCTTTATCCTTTTTTGAAAGTCATGTTCTTTCTAAGTGATTTTTGAGAGCCCCTTGTATGTTTAAAAATTAGCTCTTGGGCTTCCCTGGTGGCGCAGTGCTTGAGGGTCCGCCTGCCGTTGCGGGAGGCGCGGGTTCGTGCCCCGTTTCGGGAGGATCCCACGTGCCGCGGAGCGGCTGGGCCCGTGAGCCATGGCCGCTGGGCCTGCGCGTCCGGAGCCTGTGCTCCGCAAATGGGAGAGGCCACAACAGTGAGAGGCCC
>NW_006797362.1:515458-589665 GCF_000442215.2 Lipotes vexillifer
TCCCCTGCATCGGCAGGCGGACTCTCAACCACTGCGTCACCAGGGAAGCCCTGATTGAGTTTTTTGAGCATATAAATTTAACATTTTTAGTAGTTACATTTGCTACTTTTCTTCCTGTGATAAGGACCTTCCCTGTTAAAAGCTTGTAAAAATCATGTTTTCATCTAATAATTTTTAAATTTGGGGATAAATTTGAGTGGTTAAATAAAAAAGACTAAAAGATGGTGAAAAGTCCCTCTTTCGTATCTGCCACCATCTTCCCAATTGCCACCTGCACTACCTCCCATAAAAAACCACTGTGGGCGCTTCCCTGGTGGCGCAGTGGTTGAGAGTCTGCCTGCCAGTGCGGGAGACGCGGTTTCGAGCCCTGCTCTGGGAAGATCCCACATGCCGCGGAGCAACTAAGCCTGTGAGCCACAGCTACTGAGCCTGCGCATCTGGAGCCTGTGCTCCGCAACAAGAGAGGCCGCGACAGTGAGAGGCCCTCGCACCGCGATGAGGAGTGGCCCCCGCTCGCCGCGACTGGAGAAAGCCCACGCACAGAAACGAAGACCCAACACGGCCAAAAATAAATAAAAAAAAAAAAAAAAAAAAAAAAAACCCACTGTGAATAGTTTCTTGTGAATCCCACCGCAGCTTATAGGTGCAAATTCAAATGTCTGTCACCGTCTCCCACCGATGCATTCTGTTTTTTATATATTTATTTATTTATTTATTTATGGCTGTGTTGGGTCTTTGTTGCTGCGAGCAGGCTTTTATGTAGTTGCGGCGAGCGGGGACTACTCTTTGTTGCGGTGCGCGGGCTTCTCATTGTGGTGGCTTTTCTTGTTGCGGAGCACGGGCTCTAGGCGCACAGGCTTCAGTAGTTATGGCACGTGGGCTCAGTAGTTGTGGCTCGCAGGCTCTAGAGCGCAGGCTCAGTAGTTGTGGCGCATGGTCTTATTGCTCCACGGCATGTGGGATCTTCACAGCCCAGAGCTCAAACCCATGTCCCTGCATTGGCAGGCTGATTCTTAACCACTGCGCCAGCGGGGAAGTCCCCCACCACTGCGTTCTATATATTGTTTTCCCTCCATTTAATACATCTTTTTTTTTAACATCTTTATTGGAGTATAATTGCTTTTCAATGGTGTGTTAGTTTCTGCTTTATAACGTGGTGAATCAGCTATACATATACATATATCACCATATCTCCTCCCTCTTGCGTCTCCCTCCCACCCTCCCTATCCCACACCACTAGGTGGTCACAAAGCACGGAGCTGATCTCCCTGTGCTTTGCAGCTGATTCCCACCATTTAATATATCTTAAACACCTGTGCATCAGTACCAAATGGGCTTCCTCAGTGTTTTATTTAAATTGAGATATACTTGATATATAGCATTATATTAGTTTCAGGTATACAACATAATGTTTTAATATTTGTATATGTTGTGAAATGATCACCACAATAAATCTGGTTAACATCTTTTACCATACATAGTTAGGAAGTTTTTTTCTAGTGATGAGAACTTTTAAGATTTATTCTCTTAGGAACTTTTAAATATATGATACAGTAGTATTAACTGTAATCACCTGTACATTACATCCTCATAATATATTATTTTATAACGGCAAGTTTGTACCTTTTGACCCCATTCACCCATTTCACCCACCCCCACCCCTACCTCTGGCAACCACCAATCTGTGCTTTATACAGTATCTGTGGTCTGCGTTTTGTTTTGCTTTGTTTTTAGACCCCACATATGAGATCATACAGTATTTGTCTTTCTCTTTCTCCTTTTTGGTACTTAGCATAATGCCAAACAAGGTCTATCCATGTTGTTGCAAATGGCAAGATTTCCTTTTTTATGGATGACTAGTATTCCATTATATATATATATATCACATTTTCTTTATCCATTCATCCATTGATGTACATTTAGGTTGCTTCCATGTCTTGGCTATTGTAAATAATGCTGCAGTGAATATGGGAATGCATATATCTTTTTGAGTTAATATTTTCGTTTCCTTCAGATAAATATGCAGAAGTGGAATTGCTGGATCATATGGTGATTCTATTTTTAATTTTTTAATTTTAATTTTTTTTTTTTTTGTGGTACATGGGCCTCTCACTGTTGTGGCCCCTCCCATTGCGGAGCACAGGCTCCGGACGCGCAGGCTCAGTGGCTATGTCTCATGGGCCTAGCCACTCTGCGGCATGTGGGACCTTCCCAGACCGGGGCACGAACCTGTGTCCCCTGCATCGACAGGTGGGACCCTCAACCACCGCACCACCAGGGAAGCCCTATTTTTAATTTTTTGAGGCACCTCTGTACTGTTTTCCATAGTGGCTGTACCAGTTTACGTTCTCATCAACAGTGCACAAGGGTTCCCTTTTCTCCACGTCCTTGTTAACGCTTGCTCTTTATTGTCTTTTTGATATTAGCCATTTTTACAGGTGTGAGGTTATATCTCATTGTGGTTTTGATTTGTTGAGGATTTTTGCATCTATTCATCAGCGTTATTGGCCTGTAATTTTCTTTTCTTGTGGTATCTGGTTTTGGTATCAGGGTAATGCTGGCCTCATCAAGTGAGTTTGTAAGTGTTCCTTTGTCTTGTGTTTTTGGGAAGACTTTGAGAAGGATTGGTATTAGGTGTTTAAATGTTTGGTAGAATTCACCAGTGAAGCTGTCTGGTCCTGGACTTTGTTGGGTTTAGTTTTTTTATTTTTAATAGTTCCATAGAAATGCATTGCATGGATATATTATTTATCATGTTACCTGCTGTTAGATATTTAATTTGTTTACAGCAGTTTGCTAACACAAACCATGCTGCAGGAAATAATCATACAGATGTCATCTCACATGTGTTTAGATATAATATTAAGATAAATTCCTAGAAATGAGATTGGTTGGTCAAAAGGGTAAATGCTTTTGTAGTTTTGAAAGAGAGTGCCCAGTTGCCCTCCAGAGGGATTGTACCACATAACTGGCATGCCCGCAAGGCAGTGTATCAGAGCCTCTTAGTGCTCCTGTGTGCCACAGCCTCACATAGTTTTGCGATTTTCATAGGTAAGAAATAGTATCTTAGAGTGGTTTTAATTGGCATTTGTCCTACTTTGAGTGGGATTGAGCTGCTTTTCATAAGCTTCAGGGTCATTTTTTTCCTATTTTTCTGTAATAGTTCATGTGCTTTATCCATTTTCTACTAGGTTGTATGTTAAGAATTATATGTTAGTCCTCTGTAATCTAATTGCAAACATCTAATAGTTTTTTTTTTTTTCTTTTTTTTTTTGCGGTACGCGGGCCTCTCACTGTTGTGGCCTCTCCAGTTGCTGAGCACAGGCTCTGGATGTGCAGGCTCAGCGGCCATGGCTCACGGGCCCAGCCGCTCCGCGGCACGTGGGATCTTCGCGGACCGGGGCACGAACCCGTGAACCCTGCATCGGCAGGCGGACTCTCAACCACTGTGCCACCAGGGAAGCCCAAACATCTAATAGTTTTTATAGTTCATCCAATTTGGAATTTATTTTGCTGTAAGCAATATATTAGTGTCTAGTTAAAAAAAATTTTTTTTTGATAGGCAATTGTCCCAGTCAACCTAATGTATTAAACAATCCTGTCTTTTTCTCAGGGTTTAAATGCCACCTTTCTAATCTAAGTTTCCATGTGGGTATTTGCCTTTTGTTTTTTCAATATGTCTTTTCTTACATGAGTACCATACTTTTTTTTTCTTTATAAATTTATTTTCTTTTATTTATTTTTGGCTAAGTTGGGTCTTTGTTACTGTGTGTAGGCTTTCACTAGTTGCGGTGAGTGGGGGCTACTCTTTGCTGTGGTGCGCCGGCTTCTCATTGCGGTGGCTTCTCTTGTTGCGGAGCACAGGCTCTACGCCTGCGGGCTTCATTAGTTGTGGCTCACGGGCTCTAGAGCAGAGTGCAGGCTCAGTAGTTGTGGTGCACGGGCTTAGCTGCTCCGTGGCATGTGGGATCGTCCCGGACCAGGGACAATCCTATGTCCCCTCGAACCCGTGTCCCCTGCATTGGCAGGTGGATTCTTAACCACTGCGCCACCAGGGAAGCCCAATGCCAAACTTTTTTTTAGTAATCCTAGTTTTATGTATTTTTCTTTCTTAGTAATAGTCTTACCTTGTTATTTCTTCTTCTTGTTATTTCTTTGGCTATTCTTGCATGTTTATTCCTCCATTTTGTTACATTTCCCAGGGATGTTGCTGAATTTTTTACTGAAAAGTATTGAATTTTGGATTACTTTAGGGAGGGAAGTTTGATGTCTTTGTAATATTGAGTGAAGGTGAACTCTTCATTTCTTTTATGTCCCTCAGTAGATTTTTTTTTTAAAGAAGTTTTCTTTATGTTAACCTTGCACATTTTCCCTTAGGATTATTATTCTTAGATTTTAGTTTCTAACACTACTGTAAATGCAACCAATTCTTTCTAACTAAGTATTGCTTATTATGTACGAAAAATCATGATTTTTTAAAAAACCTTATTTTAGAATAGTTCTAGATGTATAGAAAAATTGTAAACATAGTTCAGAGAGATCCTGTATATCCTGCACCCAGTTTCTCCTGTTGTTAACATCTTAGTTTACTGTGGCACATTTGTCACAAGAAATGAACCAATATTAATACACCATTATTAACTTATAATCTGTACTTTGTACAGATTTCTTTCTTTTTTTAACTAATGTCCTTTTTTTCTGTTCCAGGATCCCACCCAAATCTATTGATTTCAATTTATTAAATTTGCAACGAGACACTGTAGAATTAGGTTATTCTTTCTAATAATTTTTCTGTTTATTTTAAAAGGATTTTCAGATATGCAGTTATATTTGTAAATAATAATTTTAACTTCTTCCCAATATTTATACTTTTTTCTCTTGTGTAATTGCTTGGTATGGTATTTACGTATCTATTGATGTAATAAATAATGTTGAAAATACAAACAACCTTGCCTTGTACCCTTCTTTAATGGGAATTTTAGTGTTTTGCCATTGAGCATACTAAGTTTTTTTTGGAATATAGATTCTTTTTTTTTTACTATGTTATGGAAGTATTTGTCCACTTTCCAGTGACTTCTGGTGGTTCACTATCAGACTAATGTTTACCTCTGTGTATTCTGAGGTCTCACAAGTCTTACCTACGTCATCTTCTTTTTTGTAGTTAATCTTTGTTTTCTCTGAACCATTTCTACTCAGAGGTCTTTTTGTTTGCTTATCTCAGATTTGTCACTACATTGCTCAAGCATTATTAACAATGTCAGATAGTTCTTGTGCTATTATATGCCCATGCACTATCTCCTTTCAAGTTTTCTCACTTAATACTCATTGTAGCCCTGTGGAATGAAGATACTGTTTTTATCCCTATTTTTCTGATGAGGAAACAGGCTCCTAGAAGTTAAACCACTGGTTCAGGGTTACGTAGATTGCCTCTGCCATTTTTCTCTCTGGTCTCCAGAGGACCATCACGGTCACCCTCCACCGTGTTCCTCCACAGTCTTGCAAGGTGCTTTTCTGATTAATCTGTTTCTGAAAGCCTACTTGTGATTGACTGTGGTGAACTAAGTGTCCCTGGATCTTTTTCAATATGTATTCTGAATCTAGAACTCTCAGAGCTGGCCTTGAAATCACCATCTAATTATA
The DNA here is from genome assembly GCF_000442215.2 of Lipotes vexillifer. Taxonomy (NCBI): domain Eukaryota; kingdom Metazoa; phylum Chordata; class Mammalia; order Artiodactyla; family Lipotidae; genus Lipotes; species Lipotes vexillifer. Next base: position 521,099 of record NW_006797362.1, read on the forward strand.
TCTTTAATCTTGGCTCCCCTTCTCAACTAGCATATTATATGAATACAGTGGAAGCCCATTATAAATCTCCCAGGGATTTAGTTACGGTTCTCACATATAGTTAAAGTGAGATAATTTGTCTCACTCATCATTTTGGAGGGAGAGGTTAGTTAGCCTTGTTCTATAGTATGTACAGGCATACCTCGTTTTACTGTGCTTCGCTTTATTATGCTTCACAGGTACTGCATTTTTTAACATGTTGAAGGTTTGTGGCAACCCTGCATTGAGCAAGTCTTTTGGCGCCGTTTTTCCAACAGCACTGTTCTCTTTGTGTCTCTGTGTCACATTTTGGTAATTCTCACAATATTTCAAAATTTTCATTATTATCAAATTTGTTATGGTGATCAGTGATCGTTGTTTACTATTGCAAGAAAATTCAGACTTGCTGAAGGCTTAGATGATGGTTAGCATTTTTTAGCAATAAAGTATTTTTACATTAAGGTAAAAATACATAAGGTAAAAAGTACAAAAAAATAAAGTAAAAAGTACATTTTTTCTAGCCATGATGCTATTGCACACTTAATAGACTACAGTATAGTGTAAATACACACACACACACACACACACATATGTGCATGCACTGGGAAACCAGAAAATTTGTGCGACTTGCTTTACTTTACTGTGCTCTTCACCTTATTGTAGTGGTCTGGAAGCAAACCTGCAATATCTCCAAGGTATGCCTGTATTATAAATGGATTTTATGAAAATTTAATATCCTTTTACTAGTTGGTCTTATACAGGCCTCTTTCCTTGCTGTGTTTATATAAAATACTATTTCTTCTTGCCGTTGCTACTACTATTACATGTGCTCCTTCACTCCAGCTACAGAGATGCAACATTTGCAGTCTGTTTATATCCTGTCCATTGCAGTCTTTTATGAACAAAATCTGGAACTGTAGTCCTTATGAATAGGTAAATAGCAGCAAGAGAAGCAATTGTTTCAAGGACTGGCACTTTTCGGGAAATTCTAACCTAACTTTGGCACAGCGGTGCTATTGGTTTCTAGTGGGTAGAGGCCAGGGAAGGTGCTAAACATCCTATATTGCATAGGACAGCCCCCAGCAACATATAAGATTATCTGGCTCAAAATGTCAACAGTGCTGGGGCTGCGAAACTTCGCTCTAGAGCATTCCTTCTTAGTGGGTATGTTGTCCTCAAGGGGGCAAAAATTAGTTCTTGGGTTGGGGGGTGGTAGTCAAATATTTTTGTGTACAAAGTACAGATGTGCACACAGTACATATAGATATACAGTGTTCCTGTGGTGGTAAACTTTCATGAGGGGCAGTGTTTAGAAAACCTGCACTTCTTTGTGTTTCTCCTTTACTGTCACAATGCTATACTCACAGCACTTCTGACACCAGATATGTGGGGGTTTCCCCCACACAAGCAATTCTCTGAGACACTGGCTGGGAGTCCTACAGTTTAATTCAATTCTGATGCTGTCCACCTGGAGACAGCATCAAATCCCACAGGTTAAGTTCTCAGTCCCACATGACTGCTCCTCTTCCCCACAATTAAGATCCCAGTCCAAAGTCCAGGTTGTTACTTGTGCTTCTGACCGACTGGCTGTAAATCACTGGCTCCCGTGACCCCATCCTGAGGTTTGATTGATTTCCTAGAGAGGTTTACAGAACTCAGGAAAACAGTTTACTTACTGTTTACCAGTTTATTATCAAAGGCTATGGTAAAAGATACAGGTGCACCTCCAGCTGGAAGGGATGCATAGAGCAGTATATGCGGGAAAGAGCACCAAGCTTTCATGCCCTCTGTGGGTGTGCCACCCTCCAGCACCTCCCTGTGTTCACCAACCTGGAAACTCTCAGAACGTCATACTATTGGGATTTTTATGGAGGTTTCATCACATAGGCATGATCAATTATTAACTCCATTTCCAGCCCCTCTCCCCTATGGAGAATGAGAGATGAGGCTGAAAATCCCAAGCTTCCAATCATGGCTTGGTCTTTCTGGTGACCAGCCCCCATCCAGGAGTCCACCCAGAGTCACCTCATTAAAACAAAAGGCATTCCCGTCACCCAGGAACTTCCAAGGGATTTAGGTGACAGGAACCAGAGCCAAAGACCAAATATTAGAACAGAAGATGCTCCTTGCGCTCTTATCATTTAGGAAACTGCAAGGGTTTTAGGAGCTCTGTATCAAGAACCAGGGACAGAAGCCAATATATGTATTTTTTATTATTTCACAGGGAGTAATTAGGGAAAAAATGCCTAAAAAGACTCCTTAGGAGAGCAATAATTAAAAAAAAAAGTTGAGAAACACTGCCTTGGAGGGAGACTGTCTAGTGTAGTGGTTAAAAACTCAGATTCTTAACCACTAGAGTCAGACTGGATGTAAATCCTGTTTCTGCCACTTACCGGCTGCAGGCAATGACTTCATCATCTAAGTTTTCTTATCTGTAAGATAGAAATAATAATAGCACTTTCTTCAAAGGATTGTTGTGAGGCAATCCATTTAAAGTACCTGGCACTTGGTAAAACAATAGTCATTCTCCTTAAGATGCTCAAGGAGAGTAAGGATCCTATTTATTGCAGTGTTTACAGTCCTTAGAAGAATATCTGGGGCTTAATAGGTGTTCAGTAAATATATGTTGAATGAATGAAATAAAACTCTTATTTATTGATTTAAGTGTGTCAGAGTTGCCATTATGGAAACTGAGGAAATGGTGGTAGTAAGATAAGCTATACTCTCCATTCTTTTTTTCTGATAGGCAGCTTTCATATTTATCTCACCTAAAGTCTAGTGTGTGATGCATTCCCTATTTTAGCATTTACTTTTAAAGGAAGAAGTGGATTATATAGCATGCAATACCATCATTCTGTTTCAAGCCAATTGAGTGAGCTCAGGGCAAAAACGAAATATGGGTTTTGTTAGTACTCATGAGAGCTAGTATACTTTTTTTTGTGTGTGGTATGCAGGCCTCTCACTGTTGTGGCCTCTCCCGTTGCGGAGCACAGGCTCCGGATGCGCAGGCTCAGCGGCCATGGCTCACGGGCCCAGCCGCTCTGCGGCATGTGGGATCTTCCCAGACCAGGGCACGAACCCGTGTCACCTGCATTGGCAGGTGGACTCTCAACCACTGCGCCACCAGGGAAGCCCGAGAGCTAGTATACTTTTAATTATAAATTTTACTGACTTACATTCTTGTGTTAGGACCTCAGCTTGCAATTTATTCCGTTCTATTTGAGTGAAACATAAAAGAATACACAAGTAATAATGTTTGATAACCTAGTTTTTTTTGTATATTCATATTTTATCTAAAAATATTTACTTTTACTTATCTTTGTAGTTTTACTTTGGCTTAATGCTTTTGTTACTGAATTAAATTCTTTTGAGTTTTAAGCCTAAAATTTGAACTGTTGTTACTTATTTTGTGCTTGTATAATACACTGCTTTTATAGGAGTATAGCTAATAAGTGCAAGAAGAGTCCCATTATTTTACATATGTTTGCCTATAAAATAATCTCATGGAATATATCTTGAACTATTGTGAGGTATAGTAAAAAGGTAACCTAGCTTCTATTCTTTAGAATTGCAAAGTCATGTTGACAGATTTCTTATTTTCACTTACTGTAAATCCTGAAAAATTGTTTCAATAGAATATATCAGAAACAAATAGAATAAAGAAATAGGTCAAAAAAAAAGAAATAGGTCAAGCAATTTAAGTTGGACTTTATGAGATAGCTTCTGGTCCTCATATTTACCGTTTAGATGAATTGTTTTTATCAGTTTACTCAGGGATTTATTTAGACTGATTAAACCATTAAAAGAGTGATTCATACAGCAAAATGTCAAGTTACTAATTTATGATATGAATCAAGATAGTTCTTAGTATAGGATATCCCATTCTCTTTCCAGGATGGTTAGGTTTACTCAGAAAAACACGTAAATCAAAACATTGGTGCCTCTCCAGAAACAGACACACAGATCAATGGAACAGGATAGAGAGCCCAGAAGTAAGTCCATGCACTTATGGTCAATTAATCTACGACAAAGGGGGCAACAATATACTAGGGAGAAAAGACAGTCTCTTCCAAGTGGTGCTGGGAAAACTGGAAAGCTACATGTAAAAGAATGAAATTAGAACATTCTCTAACACCATATACAAAAATAAGCTCAAAATGGATTAAAGTCCTAAATGTAAGACTGGACACTATAAAACTCCTAGAGGAAAACCTTGGCAGAATAGTCTTTGACGTAAATCGCCACAATATTTTTTTGGATCTGTCTCCTCAAGTAAAGGAAATAAAATCAAAAATAAATGAATGGGACCTAATTAAACGTAATAGCTTTTGCACAGCAAAGGAAACCACCGACAAAACAAAAAGAACCTTCTGAATGGGAGAAAATATTTGTAAATGATATGACTGGTAAGGGATTAATATCCAACATGTATAATCAGCTTATACAACTCAACGTCAAAAAAACAAACAAGCTAATTAAAAAATGGGCAGAAGAACTGCGTAGACGTTTTTCCAAAGAGGAAATGCAGTTGACCAACAGGCACATGAAAAGATGCTCAACATTGCTAATCATAGAGAACTATATATCAAAACCACAATGAGATAGCACCTCATACCTGTTGGGATGGCTATCATCAAAAAGAACACAAGGGCTTCCCTGGTGGCGCAGTGGTTGAGAGTCCGCCTGCCGATGCAGGGGATACGGGTTCGTGCCCCGGTCTGGGAGGATCCCACATGCCGTGGAGCGGCTGGGCCCGTGAGCCATGGCCGCTGAGCCTGCTCGTCCGGAGCCTGTGCTCCACAATGGGAGAGGCCACAACAGTGAGAGGCCCACATACCGCAAAAAAAAAAAAAAAAAAAAAAAAAGAACACAAATAAAAAGTGCTGGAGACGGTGTGGAGAAAAGGGAACCCTCCTACACTGTTGGTGGGAGTGTAAATTGGTGCAGCCACTGTGGAGGACAGTATTTTCCACAGTTTGAGGTTTCTCAGAAAACTAAAAATAGAACTACTGTGTGACTAAGCAATTCCTCTCCTGGGTATATAACTGAAAAAAACAAAAACACTAATTGGAAAAGATATAGGCACTCCAATGTTCATAGCAGCATTATTTACAATTGCCAAGATATGGAAGCAACCTAAGTGTCCAACAGATGAATGGATAAAGCAGCCATGGTGTGTATATATATATATATATATATATATATATATATATAAAATATATATATTATATATATATATATAATTATATATATATAATTATATATATAATTGAATACTACCTAGCAATAAAAAAGGATGACATTTTGCCATTTGCAGCAACATGGATGGACTTAAGGGCATTATGCTAAGTGAAATAAGCTAGACAGAGAAAGACAAGCACTGTATATCACTTATATGTAGAATCTAAAAAATACAGCAGACTAGTGAATATAACAAAGAAGGAGACTCACAGATGCAGTGGTTACCAGTGGGGCGGGGGGGGGGCAATATAAGGGCAGGGGAGTGGGAGGTACAAACTCTTAGTGTAAGATAGGCTCAAGGATGTATTCTACAACGTGGGGAATATAGCCAATATTTTGTAATAACTGTAAATGAAAAGTAACCTTTAAAATTTGTAAAAAAAAAAATTTAAAAACAAAACATTGGTGCCTCTCAATGTTCTTATAATTTCATTTGGGGGGATTTTTGGTAAAGCACAGAATCAGTCTCTAGATACTACCATCTGGATAATATTGAAAGATAAATATGTACTGGTCCCTTTATTTTAGATGCATGAATATCTCTATCTTCCAGTTTTTATTTGCTGCTCTGACATATTTTAATAACCAATTACCATTTCCAGATGTGTATCAGTTATTTTTTTATGATACTTCAGGTTGGCTGTTGCTTGATGGCTTGGGAATTTAATTTCATCAGAAAACCATTTCAACATAGAGGAAAGCATGAATTTGTTTTAGAAAGGATTTTTGTGTCATTAATTCCATCTATAGAGTTTGGATTGTTGGATATTCTATTTGAGGACCTATACCTGTTTGTTACCTTCAGTTTTGAAAAATTTCTAGAATTTCAATGTGCTATCTTTGAGAAATTGTAGACAGGAATTGTTTGAAGAATCTTTTGGAATTATGTGATGATTGTTTTTTACCCTCCTTTTGTTCTGAATAGTAATCTAAAGATGATTATGGAAACTGAGGGAAAGCTCTGCTGTTAATGTACATTCCAGTTTTTTTCTTTCTCACCATCTTTTGTTTTGTAGCATTCTAGTCTGCCACATTACTATATATATTTTAATACAAGCAAACCTCATTTTATTGAACTTTGCTTTATTGTGCTTCACAGATACTGTGTTTTTTTTTTTTTTTTTTTTTTACAAATTGAAGGTTTTGGCAGCTCTGTATCAAGCAAGTCTAATGGCACCATCTTTCCAACAGCATTAGCTCACTTTGTGTCTCTGTGTCCCATTTTGGTGATTCTTGCAGTATTTCAGATTTTTTCATTATTTGTTGTGATGATCAGTGATCCTCGATGTTACTGTTTTAGTTGTTTGGGGGCACCACAAACCGTGTCCACATAAGCCAGCAAACAATTGGTAAATGTGTCTTCTGACACTGCTCCAGCTGTTCTCCACCTCTCTCCGTTTCCTCAGGCTTCCTTATTCTCTGAGACACAACAGTGTTGAAATTAGGCCAATTAATAACCCTTCAGTGGCCTTTAAGTGTTCAACTGAAACCCTCTCACTTTAAATTTCTAATTTTAAATAAAAAGCTATAAATGATTAAGCTTAGTGAGGAAGGCATGTCAAAAGCCGAGACAGGCTGAAGGCTGGGTCTCTTGCACCAAGCAGCCAAGTTGTGAATGCAAAGGAAAAGTTCTTGAAGGAAATTAAAAGTGCTACTCCAGTGAACACATGGATGACAAGAAAGTGAAATAGCCTTATCGCTGATATGGAGAAAGCTCGAGTGGCCTGATGATCAAACCACCCACAGCAGTCCCTTTAGCCAAAGCCTCATCCAGAGCAAGGTCCTGACTCTCCAATTCTGTGAAGACTGAGAGCAGTGAGGAAGCTGCAGAAGAAAAGTTTGGAGCTGGCAGAGGTTGGTTCATGAAGCTTGATGAAAGAAGCCATCTCCGTCACGTCAGAGTGCAAGGTAAAGCAACAGGTGCTGATGTGGAAGCTGCAAGTTATCCAGAAGATCCAGCTAAGATCATTAATTAAGGTGGATACACTAAACAACAGATTTTCAGTGTAGATGAGACAGCATTCTATTCGAAGAAGATGCCTCCTAGGACTTTCATAGCTAGAGAGAAGTCAGTGCCTGGCTTCAGAGCTTCAAAGGACAGGCTGATTCTCTCGTTAGGGGCTGGTGCAGCTGGTGACTTTTTTTTTTTTTGTGGTACGCGGGCCTCTCACTGTTGTTGGCCAACAGGCACATGAAAAGATGCTCAAGGGCCTCTCCCATTGCGGAGCACAGGCTCCAGATGCGCAGGCTCAGTGGCCATGGCTCACGGGCCCAGCCGCTCCGCGGCATGTGGGATCTTCCCGGACCGGGGTACAAACCCATGTCCCCTGCATCGGCAGGCGGACTCTCAACCACTGCGCCACCAGGGAAGCCCCTGGTGACTTTCTAAGTTGAAGCCAATGCTCATTTACCACTCCAAAAATTCTAGGGCCCTTAAGAATTATGCTAAATCTACTCTGCCTGTGCTCTATTGGAAAAGCAAACCCTGGGTGACAGCTCATCCATTTACAGCATGGTTTACTGTATATTTTATGCCTCAACAGTAGATCTCACTCTTGAGACCTACTGCTGAGAAAAAAAGATTCCTTTCAAAATATTACTGCTTATTGACAATGCACCTGGCCCCTCAAGAGCTCGGATGGAGATATACAATGAAATTCCTTTTTTTTCCCCATGTTTGCTAACACTATCCATTCTGCAGCCCATGGATCAAGAAGTAATTTTGGGCAGTTCCTTGGTGACCCAGTGGCTAAGACTCCGCGCTCCCAATGCAGGGGGCCCGGGTTCAATCCCTGGTCATGGAACTAGATCCCACATGCTGCAATTAAGAGTTCACATGTTGCAACTAAAGGTCCTGCATGCTGCAACTAAAGATCCCACATTGCCTCAACTAAAGATCCCCCACGCTGCAGTGAAGATCCCATGTGCCCCAACTAAGACCTGGCACAGCCAAATAAATAAATAAGTAAATATTTTTTTTAAAAGAGTAATTTTGACTTTCAGGTCTCATTATTTAAGAAATACATTTCTTGGGCTTCCCTGGTGGCGCTGTGGTTGAGAGTCCGCCTGCCGATGCAGGGGACACGGGTTCGTGCCCCAGTCTGGGAGGATCCCACATGCCGCGGAGCGGCTGGGCCCATGAGCCATGGCCGCTGGGCCTGCACATCCAGAGCCTGTGCTCTGCAAAAGGAGGGGCCACAACAGTGAGAGGCCCGCATACCGCAAAAAAAAAAAAAAAAAAAAAAAAAAAGAGAAATACATTTCTTAAGGCCATAGTTGCCATAGATAGTGATTTCTCTGGATCTGGGCAAAGTAAATTGAAAACCTTCTGGAAAGTATTCACCATTCTTGATGCCATTAAGAACACTTGTGATTCATGGAAGGGGGTCAAAATATTGAACATTAGCAGGAATTTGGAAGAAGTTGATTCCAGCCCTCATGGATGACTTTGAGGGGTTCTGGACTTCAGTGGAGGAAGTAACTGCAGTTGTTGTGGAAATACTAGAGAACTAGGATTAAAAGTAGAGCCTGAAGATGTGACTGAATTGCTGCCATCTCATGATAAGAAATTTTTTTTTTTTTTTGGCCACACCACACAGAATGTGGGATCTTAGTTCCCTGACCAGGGATTGAACCCACGCCCCCTGCAGTGGAAGCATGGAGTTTTAACCACTGGACTGCCAGGGAAGTCCCTCATGATAAAATTTTAACAGATGAGTAGTTGCTTCTTAATGGATGAGGAAAGAAGGTGGTTTGTTGAGATGGAAACTACTGGTAAAGATGCTGTGAACATTGTTGAAATGACAAAGGATTTAGAATATTACAAAAACGATAAAGCAGTGGTAGGGTTTGAGAGGATTGACTTTAATTTTGAAAGATGTTCGAGTGTGGGTAAAATGCTATCAAACAGTGTTGCATGCTGCAGAGAAGTCATTCATGAAAGGAAGATTCAGTCGATGTGGCAACCTTCATTGTTGTCTTATTTTAAGAAATGGCCACGCCCACCCCAGCCTTCAGCATCCACGACCCTGATCAGTCAGCAGCCATCAGCATGGAGGCAAAACCCTCTACCAGGAAAAAGAGTATGATTCACTGAAGGCTCAGATGACGTAGCATTTTTAAGCAAAGTATCTTTTTTTTTTTTTTTTTTTTTTAAATTTCACAATATATATAAATCAAACCATCACACTGCACATCTTAAACATATACAGTAGTATATGTCAACTATTTCTCAATAAAGCTGGAAAAAAAAACACAACAATGAAAATTTATTTTTTTTTATTTTTTATTTTTTTTAAATTTATTTATTTGTTTATTTATGGCTGTGTTGGCTCTTCGTTTCTGTGCGAGGGCTTTCTCTAGTTGCGGCGAGTGGGGGCCACTCTTCATCGCGGTGCGCGGGCCTCTCATTATCGCGGCCTCTCCTGTTGCGGAGCACAGGCTCCAGACGCTCAGGCTCAGTAATTGTGGCTCACGGGACTAGTTGCTCTGAGGCACATGGGATCTTCCCAGACCAGGGCTCGAACCCGTGTCCCCTGCATTGGCAGGCAGATTCCCAACCACTGCGCCACCAGGGAAGCCCGCAAAGTATCTTTTAATTAAGATGTGTTCCTTTTTTTAGACATAATGCTTGCACACTTAATAGACCACAGTATAGTGTAAATATAACTTTTATATACACTTGGAAACCAAAAAATTCACGTGACTCACTTTATTGTGGTGGTCTGGATCCACACCCACGATATCTCAGAGGTATGCCTGTATAAGGCTAGATTCCCCCTGACTCCCGAACAATTATCCCTCAGCAAAGAAAGAATTACCATATTATCTGAGTCGTTACAAAGTCTTTTATATTACCTGCTGCTTGCTCAGTTACTTTTTTCACCCAGTTGCTTTTTTGTGTTTTCAACAACATGTTTTCTTTTGTTAAAGTCCTAAAAAACTTAACATATCAATAGGTATAGTAACTATTACTAGGGTTATAACTTAATAATTTGCAAGTATTGAATGTCATAATAAATTATTAAAGATAAAACAATATGTTACTCAGTTATGGAGATAGGAATATGCATTTATGATGTGAATGGAAAAAGAACAGTTGTCCTAATGAAATGCAAATGGATATTTGTTATAAACAGAATTTCCAGTAACAGCATCATGTACTTTTAAAAAGTCTTGTAACTTAAATGACATGTACCAAAATGATGATGATGTGCTATGTAAGCCTATGTTAAATAACTCATGATGGCTTTTGTGACGAAGAAAGCTCTGTTGCTAAAGGTATATGTAAATGAATTGAACAAAATTGTTTTATGAAATAGGGTAGAAATATAGTATATCTAAATATATTTTATAGAACATTTTAACTGTAAAGACATTGACTTTCACCAAAATTTATAGGTTCAGATTGTCTAAAAGCCTTTTCTTTCCTTGTTGGGAAAATTAAAAGTATAGGAAAATTCCTATAAAGTATAGGAGATAACTTTAGTCCATCAGTATACATCCTTGCTTTTATTTCTTAGGACTCTTATTCCCTCCCTTATTTTTCACATTTGTGCCCTGACTTCTCATTTATGTTTTATATATGCCTTTCCTGCCTATCTTTAGCACCTAACACATATTATTGGTGATGAGTTGTATGTACTATATTACTTTGGTCTCTTTGCAGCTTGTTAATATGTATTTTTGAATGTTGCTTTCCTACAAAGAACATTCTACTGTAGATAAAAATGTAAATACAAATATATGTTTTAGAGTGACATAAATATAAAATGCACATATAAACAGAAAAATATCTAGTATTTTTAATGATTGTATTTGTATTAAAATAGTATGTAGGTAAAATTCAAACTTCTGCAGAAGTACGGATAGGCTCAAGTTCCAGTAGTCACTTGTAAACCAGTGCCTTTGGGGAAAATGTATTCTGAGTTTGTTCGAGGTTCTTAGCTGGCCTGCTGAAATCCATTTGACTCCCTATGTAGTTGGAATTCTAGGAAGTTATATTTTTGGTTTTTTTCCTGTGGGCAAGTATGCCTGAATCCTGACATTGGGAGTAGTTTCTTTTTCTTCTGCAGCCCGTCCTATGAAAGGAGGTATTTACCTGCAGTGCTTAATCGTCAACCCCCGAAGGGGGCTGTGACAAGGGCCGAATCCCTAGAGTTAGGGTTGTGACACAAGGGCTTTCCTAAGTCCTTTGGGGGCAGCCTACATACAAAAACCCTAAGGTTTCAAAACAGTCCTTTTCTTTCTGATCCAACCTCTTTCTTTACCCCTAATTAATAGTCATTGTCTACAATTTATGGGCAATATTTGGTTACTAAGACCTTCTCCCTCCCTTTTCCCCCAACATTCTCTCTGTTGGCCAGAAATGAAAGGGGGTACAGATATGGAACTGATTTCTGCACTTTGCAGGAATTAGCTTATGCATTTATCTTTTTTGTGAATAAGCCAGAAGGGATTTTCCATCAGGATGAGGAAATAACAGGTATTCCCACAGCTTCGGGTATACCAGTAGAAAAGCTAGAACCCAGGGCCAATTGGCTATCTTGGTATAGCTTTATGAAGACTGGTTCTTAATTCTTTGCCCGGTTGGCCATTTGTGCCCAGCAGAATAGCCATAGGCCTGATGCATTTGGGGGTAGACTATGGAAGGAAGGGAGTACCCTTGTTATCGCTGTCTAGTTTTTCTTCTGAAAAAGTTTTAAGAAAAGTTAGTCCGGATGTTATTGATGGATGGAATTTATAATTTAGGACAGGATTCGTATCTGTGGTTCCCTGTCCCATCCCCAGGGCATAAGGCATACTGCTTTCAAATTCTGCTAACTTTTGTTTTCATTTACCAGATTTTTTGGGCTATAATTTTATTTTTACTTCCTTTTCTATTACATGTTGACAGAGCAGACAGGACTTTACAGCTAAGAAAAATTTAAGTTCATTTTTTCTGTCTAAATATCTCAGTGATTGTTTATGTTGTAGCTCGGTAAAAGCACCAACTACCTTGGTAGTTGGCAGCATTCAGTGATCCCAAACCGCACAAGGAGAGAAGCTTGGACTTAAAAGGAATAATCTGAATGAATTTAGTGTTTTGAACTTGGAAGCAAAACTGTTACTCAGTTTTTTCTTATAGCTGGATATCGAACTATGGTTTATCGTAAGGCAGCAAAGAAAGGCCTCAGGGGAATGACAGTTGTATTTATTAATTACAAATTTATGGCTAAACATTTTGAGGAAAAATATCTAATTAAAGGAGATGTGTAGAAACGTGACCTTCTTGCTATCTATTTGTTTTGAAAGGCTGACCTAAATTTGTTTTTTCACTTCTACGATTCTGTTTTGTTTTTCTTTTCTTTTGGCTGTGCCACATGGCTTGTGGGATCTTAGCTTCCCAACCAGGCATTGAACGCAGGCCCTCAGCAGTGAGAGCACGGAGTCCTAACCAGGGAAGTCCCTTCTATGATTCTCTTAACAGTTAATCTACTATTTTAGAGACAGTGAGGTTCAGTCTTCAGTGTTTGCGTCAGAAGTTTTCCTTCATAGTACAGAGAGACCCTCTGCCCCTTGTCCCTAGTTAGTTTCTTTTCATGAAACTTTGTCAAATAGTTTCTGAAAGCCATTGTTTTTCTCATTTTTCCAGTGATTTCTGTGGAACCAGTGGAATTTTCCATGATAATCCCAAACCAATGCTTTCTGTGTAAATTGATAGACTTTCTCACTGAAAGGGAAGAGCAATTACTGTCCTATGTTTGCTAGCAGTTACTTTGCTTCATAGTTGGATGAAACTGGAGATGTTGGAGATTATAGATTTGTACTGGGCATATATGAGGGGGAAGTGCTTGATGATCTTTTGTTTGGTGATGATATCTTACTGGTGAGAGAAGAAAATAAACTTTGATTTAGAGCAGGTATCAATAAACTACGGCCCATGTAGTTTTTGTATGGCCCATGAGCTAAGTAAGGATGGTTTTTACAGTTTTTAGTGGTTGGAAAAAAATCAAAAGAAGAGTAATACTTTATGCTATGTAAAAATTAAATGAATTTCAAATTTCAGTGTCTACAAAGTGTCCATAGAGTTTTATTGGAAAACACCATGTTCATGTTCACGTTCATGTATGCTGCCTATAGCTGCTTTCAGACTACAACAGCAGAGTTGAGTGGTTATGACAGATCATATGACCTGCACACTGTGAAATACTTTTTGTTTCAAACAGAAAAAGTCTGCCAACCCCTGATTTAGAGACAATTAGGTATCATGATGAAGAGCAAGGACTCTGGAGCCAAATTGCTCCTTAACGTCTCATTCTGAGACCTTGAGCAAGTTACTTACCTCTTTGTGCCTCAGTTTCTAAATTTGTAAAATGGGAAGAATGATAATGCTGACTTCATGAGGTGATCGTGAGGGTTAAATGAGTTAATATACATAGAGCACTTAGAAACGTGCCTAGCACGTGGTGTTCACTAAGTGTTAGATGTTAGTTGATATCTAAGTATGTTAGGTGGCACTAAGTATTGTAACATGAACTGGAAAAGATGCAGTGAAATCAGTTCTAATTGAGAACAGCTACAAATATATTAAGGAAGGATACGCATTTGTTAACAGTATGCTTCAGATCTCAACTCAGTGGTGTAGAAAATAGAGAAAATTAAGATTCCACCACAAAGCATAGACAGTGAGCATAATGTCTTTACATTGCTGCACAATGAAATGAGCATTGTGTAAAAGATAGCTTTTCTGCCATGCAGTGTGCCTGCCATAGGGGAGAATTTATTCACTTGAGTTTTGAAATGAAATGTAAGATAAATTTACTTCATGGCACTGTTAATTCTGGTATGACCATTTCTGTGATTCCAAGTGGCTTTCTCAAGAGTCCTATCAGAAATATATTTGGCGTCTTGAATAGCTTGAACCTATCACTCCTGGCTGAAATAACACAACTTTTTAATGTTCAGGATAAACTGTCAGAATTTAAGAAGTGGTGTAAATGGCTCAGTCTCCTAGCTTGTTTCTCAACACTTGACTTTCCTCACCAGAGAGAAAAGAGTGAAACATTTGTCCGTCTAACTTTTTAAATTGTAGTAAAAAACACGTAACGTAAAATTTACCATTTTTAAGTGTTTAACATTTTTAAGTGTTCTGTTCAGTAGTGTTAAGTATATTTACATTGTTGTGGAATGCATTTCCAGGACCTTTTCATTCTGCAAAACTGAAACTCTACACCCATTAAACAACTCTTCACTCTCTCCCACCAGCCCATGGCAACCATCATTCTGCTTTCTATTTCTATAAATTTGACTACTTTAGATGCCTCATATAAGTGGAATCATCCAGTATTTTGCCTTTTTGTTGCTGGCTTATTTCACTTAGCATACTGTTCTCAAGGTTCATCTGTGCAGCATCATGCGACTTTTGGGCTTCCCTGGTGGCGCAGTGGTTGAGAGTCCGCCTGCCAATGCAGGGGACACGGGTTCGTGCTCTGGTCCGGGAAGATCCCACATGCCGCGGAGCGGCTGGGTCCGTGAGCCCGGGCCGCTGAGCCTGCGCTCCGCAACGGGAGAGGCCACAACAGTGAGACGCCCGCGTACCGCAAAAAAAAAAAAAAAAAAAAGAGTTCATTCCTTTCAATGCTGAATAATGCATCATACATATAGACCACATTTTTGTTTATCTATTCGTCCATTCATAGACACTGCATTGCTTCCATCTCTTGGCTATTGTGCATATGCATAATGCTGCTGTGTACATGAATGTCCAGATATATTTTCGAGATCCTGCAGTTTATTCAAGATTCGATTTATTCTTTGGAATAAATACCCAGAATTGGAATTGCTAGATCATATGGTAATTCTATTTTTAATATTTTTGAGGAACCACCATACTGTTTTTATAGAGGCTGCATCATTTTACTGTCCCACCAACAGCGTACAGAGGTTCCAATTTCTCCACACCCATGCCAACACTTGTTATTTTCTGTCCTTTTTTTTTTTTTTCTGGTTAGTTGATAGTAGCCATCCTAATGGGTATGTGGTAATATTTAATTGTAGTTTTCATTTACATTTCTATTCATCCAGCTTCTAAGAGGATTGATCTTATGTAAAGTATCTAACATAGTTCTTAGTAAGGAGGCTTACTACAATTTGGGGGGCTATGTTTGATCTGAATATCTAGAGCTCTCTGACAGCTGTTAACACTTCCTGCCATTCAGGGATGTATAATTGAGAGTTAAGATTTTTTTTTAAACTTCTTGAAAATAAGGAGTAAGATGACAAACGGCCTTGATGTGGAACTTGACCTATTGATAAGGCATCCATTAATGAGAAGAATGTAGATCATGTCTTTGTAAAAGATGAAAGCTAATATACTCTTTTTCTAATATGAAAACCTTTTTATCACTATTAAAATTTTAGCTCTCTTTTCTAACTATAAAAGAAATACATGCTTATTACCAAAAAATCAAGAAAATACAGTAAAACGTAAGTTTATATTAGGAATACAACACATATTGTATATGTACAGTTAATGTTGCTGCCTGTAGCTGTAGTTTTTACTGTTATATTCCGTTGGTAACTAGTCTTCCGTTTTCCATTTTCCTGTTGATTTTCAATTGAGGTCCCCCCCCACCCCCAGTTTTTGGTAAAAGTCTTATGCTGCGAGTGTAAGAGTTTCTTTCATTTTTATGCTTATGAGAGAAATTGGTGGATCTTGGGTGGTGTATCTATCAATTTATATTTCTACTAGCAGTTTATAAGAGGTCTGGTTGTCCATACTTAATTTTGTCTGATTTCTTAATTTTTGTTCATTAAGATGGGCGTTAATGATATATTGTTGAGGTTTTACATTGTATTTTGCTCATTACTGATGAAGTTGAACATGTTGTTTTTATTGGCTATTTATATTTTTCTGTGTAAGTTCTATCTGTTGTCCTTTATTTTCATTGGTCTGCCTCTTTGTTATTGATTTTGAAGGAATTCTTTATATTTATTCTTTATATAATATACATTTCATTCTGCAAAACTGAAACTCTACACCCATTAAACAACTCTTCACTCTCTCTCCCACTTATATATGTATATGTATACACACATACATATATAAATATATACATATTCCTATATACAGTGATACATGTTTTTAAATTAATTAATTAATTTCATGGAAAGTCATTTTATTTTAAATACAGCAGTATGTACATGTCAATCCCAAACTCCCAATGTATCCCTCCACCCCACTCTTCCCCCCTGGTAACCATAAATTCATTTTCTAAGTCTGTGAGTTTGTTTCTGTTTTGTAAGTAAGTTCATTTGTATCATTTTTTTTTTTGATTCAGCTTATAAGTGATATCATATGATATTTGTCTTTCTCTGTCTGACTTCACTTAGTATGATAATCTCCAGGTCCACCCATGTTGCTGCAGACGGTATTATTTCATTCTTTTTAACGGCTGAGTAATACTGTATATATGTACAATATTACTTGTATATATGTACCGCATCTTTATCCATTCATCTGTCGATGGACATTTAGGTTGCTTCCATGTCTTGGCTGTGGTAAACAGTGATGCAGTGAACATGGAGGTGCATGTATTTTTCCGAACTATGGTTTTCTTCAGATATATGCTAAGGAGTGGGATTGCTGGATTATACAGTAGCTCTGTTTTTAGTCCGGAAATGAGGGTGTTGAACTAAATGATCTCCAAGAATTCCAGTTCTTAAGTGAACATATCATATGGAAATCGGCATCATGCAGAACTTCTATAAATATTCTAAGCAGTGTATGTGTTTGTATGTATTTATGTGCATGTTTACTTTGAAATTTTTGTCAATTTGTGTGTGTGTGTTTCTGTTTGGAAAAAGTTTTTCAGGGAACTTTTTTTTTTTTTTTGCAATGAATGTTAGATTTATTAAAGCTATAAATTAACTTAGAATTTTAAACTCAACTCTTTACAAATTGAACACATTTTAACAGTCATTTTTAAGAGATTTGTTTTTTTCATGTAGCTTAAGATCCCTTGAATTTAAATTGCATTTATAAATTTTAAGTAAATTTTAAGTAAATTATGTAAATTATCTAACATCTTTTGGAGTACTTAACTCTTCTAAACCTGATATTTATGGATTTTGTAAGATTTTAAATACATTTTATAAGCCTAGATCTGTTATTCAATGACATTTTAAATTGAAATCACCAGTGTAATTTTTTAGATACACTAATATGAAGGGCTTCTTAATCTAAGCATTTAAAAATACCAAATAGGACTTCCCTGGTGGTGCAGTGGTTAAGCATCCACATGCCAATTCAGGAGGCACAGGTTCGATCCCTGGTCTGGGAAGATCCCACATGTCGCGGAGCAGCTAAGCCCGTGTGCTGCAGCTACTGAGCTTGTGCTCTAGAACCCGCGAACCACAACTACTGAAGTCTGTGCGCTTAGAGCCTGTGCTCCGCAACAAGAGAAGCCACCACAGTGAGAAGCCCGTGCACGGCAATGAAGAGTAGCCCGCGCTCGCCGCAACTCGAGAAAGCCCATGTGCAGCAATGAAGACCCAACACAGCCAAAAATAAATAAAATTAAAAAATAAAAATACCAAATATTTACCTATTATGCCTGCACTCAACCCCAAAGTATTAAACTTTAGGCTTGATTTACTTTCTTTTCCCGCCTCCCAGTTCCAACCCACAATGTTTCCCTCTCTCTACCTCCCAAATAACTGTCTTATTTTTTAAACTTTTATCATATCTGTCTTTGAAACCTCCCTGGTTCATTAGAACCTTTTCAATTTCACCTTCTCAAGCGATTTGAGGATATCTTTCCAAGTAAACTTAGAGCCATGTTCTCAGATTAATGAGGTGGAACCTTATGAATACATGTGAAATCTAGAGCTGTGAACACCTGGGATGATTTTTTTCTCATGAAAAGGGGCATAACTTGAGCCTAGTTTTATAGGCTTTGCTAGCAGTGACTCTGAGTCATGCCTTCCAAGTGGGGTGTTCTCCAGCCTGCCAGCCCCGGACTCATGTCCACATCACTGAATTCTCAGGTATGATGGGTGTGCAGTCCCCATGCCCAGGATGCTTCTGACTATTTCAATAAATCTATTTATTGCTTGATTCTATTCTGTATTCTTTTATTCGTTTTATTTGGCAGGTTACAATTTTTCAGTATTTTCAACATTTAAGTATTTTAAAATAAAACATTTGGATTTTGAATGTCCCCCATGTCTTATCTGGTTTTATAGTCATAGTTCTAAGGTTATTCTCATAACAGTTTTAACTTGGGATTTTCTAGGACACAAAGAAAGTTCATATCCTAAAAAAAAGTTACAGGGAGCACATAAACAGGGATTATATGTATTTGGATCACAACCCTGTCTTATTCACATATTATATAATGTGATACCTTAACTCTCTACTAGTATTAAAAATTTTTTGGCATGGACTTTGTAACAGTGCTGTCCAGTGGACATATATTGTAAGCCACGTATGTAATTTAAAACTTTTCTAGTAGCTACATTAAAAATAAAAGTAACAGATGAAATTAACTTTAATAATATATTTTATTTAACCCAATATAATCTAAATATATTTCAGTGTGTAATCAGTATAAAAATTGAGATATTTTGCATTCTTTTTTTCATACTGAATTTTCAAAATCCAGTGTTATTTTATTCTTAGTGCACATCTCAATTCAGGCTAACCACATTTCAAGCACTCAATAGCCACATGTAGCAAGTGGCTACTGTATTGAGTGGTGCTGTCTTATACTTTTACAACTTAGTGCTAGGAACACAATTGTTGCTTTGTGTGAGAATGTGTTTATTATTTTAGTTACAGATTTCTCTAATTGAATAAAGTATAAAATATTTTAAAATTCCTATCTTTATTTTCTTTCTCTTTAAGGCCCTTCCTTCTTCCATGATTATAGTAGCAGTCTATTGTCCTGTGATAGCTGCTGTTTTCATTGTTCTGAAGATGGTCAACTATCGACTCCACAGAGCACTTGATGCTGGAGAGATTGTAGATAGGAACACAAATGATTTCACAGATCAGCGAGCCAGAGCTGAGCAAGGCAACTGTTCAACAAGGAGAAAAGACAGCAATGGCCCAAGGTAAGGAAACCCATGCCACTCAGTTTGTAATGATGTACAATGATGCATGTGTACAATGATGTGATTATTGTGTCATGCCTGTTCTGTTCACCTGGTTTTAAGGCAGTGGTAGATCTTACCACTATTGATACAGTGACAAGTGTGATTGTCACATTAGACCACAGCAAAGCTGACTGGCTATCTGGGGATAAATCAGTATCCTTGGCCTTGTTAATAAATAACATTTTAGAACAATAATAGTCATAATAGTGTAATAGTTATTCATACCAAAGACCAAAACCAATGGAAAACAGGCTAAAGAAATAATAAAACATGGCTTTATAAATCTAAGCATTTATTTTTATACATATAAATAAAATGTGTATATATATCTTAAGCAAACTGTGATAATATTTTACTTGACATTTATAATCTACAGTTTTCACTTTATCCATTGTAAATTTTTTTCAATTTTATATTCTCACCTTAGAAACTTAGCTGTTCCTTCCCTAGATCTTAGCATGACTGACTTCCTAGGGTTCAACTCTGTGTAGGTGTCACCCCTTCCTGGAGGCTTTCCTGGAGCCTGTCTCAGCTAAAATAGTCCCCTACTGCCCTCAGTCACATTCTATCCCATTACCTTGGCCTCACCCACTTTCTCTTTCTGACAGAGGGATTTAGTTATCATAGTCAAAAGGTTATAGTGACTTTATAGAAATAATAGGTGTCCCTAATATAACTTTTAAACAGTTGCTATATGAGCACTTGACATTTTTAAGCTCATACAGTTCTCAAAAACAATCCTATGAGATGGTTGCTGTTATTATCCCTGATTTGCAGATGTGGAAAGTGAGGTGAGAAAGATCAAATAATCTACGCTATCAAGCTCTGGAGGTGAGGCCATGCTTTTAACCACTATGCCATGTTTCCAGTCAGTATAATATGAAATATTTCAGGTTCAAGATATAAATAATACCACTAAAAGTGGGTACTCAATATCTATGAAGACAGGTAATGTTTCTGTATATTCTCCAGTGCACTGAAAGCCTTCATCCTTTTTTAGTTACATTTTCCTCCATCCCTAACATGATTACCCTGTTTGTTCATTGAACAGATATTTTACCTTATAATAATTTTGTTAATAGCATAAATCACTATCTAAAATTATATTATTTAATCATTTGTTTGCATTTATAAGCTTTTTGAAGGCAGGGCCTTGTTTTTCTTACAAACTATTATATTCCCAGGCTCCAGAACAGTGTCTTGCACTGATAGGTACTCAGGAAATACTTTGAACTACTGAAAATACTTTTTTCTGTGACAGTATTTTTTTGTTTGTTTCTTTGTTTTTTTATACAGCAGGTTCTTATTAGTCATCAATTTTATACACATAAGTGTATACATGTCAATTCCAGTCGCCCAATTGAGCACACCACCATCCCCACCCCCACCGTGGTTTTACCCCCTTGGTGTCCATACGTTTGTTCTCTACAACTGTGTCTCAACTTCTGCCCTGCAAACCGGCTCATCTGTACCATTTTTCTAAGTTACACATACATGCGTTAATATACGATATTTGTTTTTCTCTTTCTGACTTACTTTGTATGAGAGTCTCTAGATCCATCCACATGTCAACAGATGACTCAATTTCGTTCCTTTTTATGGCTGAGTAATATTCCACTGTATATATGTACCACAACTTCTTTATCCATTCATCTGTCGATGGGCATTTAGCTTGCTTCCATGACCTGGCTATTTAAATAGTGCTGCAGTGAACATTGGGGTGCATGTGTCTTTTTGAATTATGGTTTTCTCTGGGTATATGCCCAGTAGTGGGATTGCTGGATCACATGGTACTTCTATTTTTAGTTTCTTAAGGAGCCTCCATACTGTTCTCCATAGTGTCTGTATCAATATACATTCCCACCAGCAGTGTAAGAGGGTTCCCTTTTCTCCACAACCTCTCCAGCATTTGTTGTTTGTAGATTTTCTGATGATGGCCCATTCTAACTGGTGTGAGGTGATACCTCATTGTAGTTTTGATTTGCATTTCTATAATAATTAGTGATATTGAGCAGCTTTTCATGTGCTTCTGCCCATTTTTTGGATTGAACAGCTTTTCATGTGCTTCTGCCCATTTTTGGATTGGGTTGTTTGTTTCTTTAATATTGAGCTGCATGAGCTGTTTATATATTTTGGAGATTAATCCATTGTCTGCTGATTCATTTGCAAATATTTTCTCCCATTCTGAGGGTTGTCTTTTCGTCTTGTTTATGGTTTCTTTTGCTGTGCAAAAGCTTTGAAGTTTCATTAGGTCCCATTTGTTTATTTTTGTTTTTATTTCCATTATTTTAGGAGGTGTATCAAAAAAGATGTTGCTGTGATTTATGTCAAAGAGTGTTCTTCCCGTGTTTTCCTCTAAGAGTTTTCTAGTGTCCAGTCTTATATTTAGGTCTCTAATCCATTTTGAGTTTATTTTTGTGGATGGTGTTAGGGAGTGTTCTAATTTCATTCTTTTACATGTAGCAGTCCAATTTTCCCAGCACCACTTATTGAAGAGACTGTCTTTTCTCCATTGTATATCTTTGCCTCCTTTGTCACAGATTAGTTGACCATAGGTGGGTGGGTTTATCTCTGGGCTTTCTGTCTTGTTCCATTAATCTGTGTTTCTGTTTCTGTGCCAGTACCATATTGTCTCGATTACTGTAGCTTTGTAGTATAGTCTGAAATCAGGGAGTCTGATTCCTCCAGCTCTGTTTTTCGTTCACAAGATTGCTTTGGCTATTCGGGGTCTTTTGTGTCTCCATACAAATTTTAAGATGATTTGTTCTAGTTCCGAAAAAAATGCCATTGGTAATTTGATAGGGATTGCATTGAATCTGTAGATTGCTTTGGGTAGTATAGTCATTTTCACAATATTGGTTCTTCCAATCCAAAAACATGATATATCTCTCCATCTGTTGGTGTCATCTTTAATTTCTTTCATCAGTGTCTTATTGTTTTCTGCATGCAGGTCTTTTGTCTCCCTAAGTAGGGAGACAAAAGACCTACCTAGGGACACAAAAGGTAGGTAAAATACCTCCAATTCCTAGGTATTTTATTCTTTTGTTTTAATGGTAAATGAGAGCGTTTCCTGAATTTCTCTTTCAGATTTTTCATCATTAGTGTATAGGAATGCAAGAGATTCCTGTGCATTAATTTTGTATCCTTCAACTTTACCAAATTCATTGATTAGCTCTAATAGTTTTCTGGTGGCATCTTTAGGCTTCTCTATGTATATAGTATCATGCCATCTGCCAACAGTGACAGTTTTACTTCTTCTTTTCCAATTTGTATTCCTTTTATTTCTTTTTCTTCTCTGATTGCCGTGACTAGGACTTCCAAAACTTTGTTGAATAATAATGGTGAGAGTGGACATCCTTGTCTTATTCCTGATCTTAGAGGAAATGCTTTCAGTTTTTCACCATTGAGAATGTTGTTTGCTGTGGGTTGTTCGTATATGGCCTTTATTATGTTGAGGTAGGTTCCCTCTGTGCCCACTTTCTGGAGAGTTCTTATCATAAATGGGTGTTGAATTTTGTCAAAAGCTTTTTCTGCATCTATTGAGATGATCATATGGTTTTTATTCTTCAGTTTGTTAATATGGTGTATCACATTGGTTGATTTGCATATATTGAAGAATCCTTGCATCCCTGGGATAAATCCCACTTGATCATGGTGTGTGATCCTTTTAATGTGTTGTTGGATTCCATTTGCTAGTATTTTGTTGTGGATTTTTGCATCTATGTTCATCAGTGATATTGGTGTCTAATTTGTGTGTGTGTGTGATATCTTTGTCTGGTTTTGGTATCAGGGTGATGGTGGCCTCATAGAATGAGTTTGGGAGTGTTCCTTCCTCTGCAATTTTTTGGAAGAGTTTGAGAAGGATGGGTGTTAGCTTTTCTCTAAATGTTTGATAGAATTCACCTGTGAAGCCATCTGGTCCTGGACTTTTGTTTGTTGGAGGATTTTTAATCACAGTTTCAATTTCATTACTTGTGATTAGTCTGTTCCTATTTTCTATTTCTTCCTGGTTCAGGGTGGGAAGGTTACACATTTCTAAGAATTCGTCCATTTCTTCCAGATTGTCCATTTTATTGGCATAGAGTTGCTTGTAGTAGTCTTTTAGGATGCTTTGTATTTCTGCGGTGTCTGTTGTAACTTCTCCTTTTTTATTTCTAATTTTATTGATTTGAGTCCTCTCCCTCGTTATCTTGATGAGTCTGGCTAATGGTTTATCAATTTTGTTTCTGTTCTCGAAGAACCAGCTTTTAGTTGTATTGATCTTTGCTATTGTTTTCTTTGTTTCTATTTCATTTATTTCTGCTCTGATCTTTATGATTTCTTTCCTTCTTCTAACTTTGGGTTTTGTTTGTCCTTCTTTCTCTAGTTCTTTTAGGTGTAATGCTAGATTGTTTATTTGAAATGTTTCTTGTTTCTTGAGGTAGGCTTGTATTGCTATAAACTTCCCTCTTAGAACTGCTTTTGCTACATCCCATAGGTTTTGGATCATCGTGTTTTCATTGTCATTTGTCTCTAGGTATTTTTTGATTTCCTCTTTGCTTTCTTCAGTGATATCTTTGTTATTTAGTAGCGTATTGTTTAGCCTCCATGTATTTGTGTTTTTTATGTTTTTTTCCATGTAATTCATTTCTGTCTCATAGCATTGTGGTCAGAGAAGATGCCTGATATGACTTCAATTTTCTTATGTTTACTGTGGCTTGATTTGTGACCCAAGATGTGATCTATCCTGGAGAATGTTCCGTGTGCACTTGAGAAGAAAGTGTAATCTGCTGTTTTTGGATGGAATGTCCTATAAATATCAATTAAATCTATCTGATGTATTGTGTCATTTAAAGCTTATGTTTCCTTATGAATTTTCTGTTTGTATGGTCTGTCCATTGGTGTAAGTGAGGTGTTAAAGTCCCCCACTATTATTGTGTTACTGTCGATTTCCTCTTTTAGAGCTGTTAGCAGTTGCCTTATGTATTGAGGTGCTCCTATGTTAGGTGCATATATATTTATAATTGTTATATCTTCTTCTTGGATTGATCCCTTGATCATTATGTAGTGTCCTTCTTGTCTCTTGTAACATTCTCTGTTTTAAAGTCTATTTTATCTGATATGAGTATAGCTACTCCAGCTTTCTTTTGATTTCCATTTGCATGGAATATCTTTTTCCATCCCCTCACTTTCTGTCTGTATGTGTCCCTAGGTCTTTAGTGGGTCTCTTGTTTGCAGCATATATATGGGTTTTGTTTTTGTATCCATTCAGCAAGCCTGTGTCTTTTGGTTTGAGCATTTAATCCATTCACATTTAAGGTAATTATTGATATGTGTGTTCCTATGACCATTTTCTTAATTGTTTTGGGTTTGTTTTTGTAGGTCTTTTTCTTCTCTTGTGTTTCCCACTTAGAGAACTTCCTTTAGCTTGTGTTGTAGAGCTGGTTTGGTGGTGCTGAATTCTCTTAGCTTTTGCTTGTCTGTAAAGCTTTTGATTTCTCCATCGAATCTGAATGAGATCCTTGCCTTGTAGAATAATATTGGTTGTAGGTTCTTCCCTTTCATCACTTAAGTATATCATGCCACTCCCTTCTGGCTTGTAGAGTTTCTGCTGAGAAATCAGCTGTTAACCTTATAGGAGTTCCCTTGTATGTTATTTGTCATTTTTCCCTTGCTGCTTTTAATAATTTTTCTTTGTCTTTAATTTTTGCCAATTTGATTACTGTGTGTCTGGGCATGTTTCTCCTTGGGTTTATCCTGTATGGGACTCGCTGCGCTTCCTGTACTAGGCTGGCTATTTCCTTTCCCATGTAAGGGAAGGTTTCGAGTATAATCTCTTCAGATATTTTCTCGGGTCCTTTCTCTCTCTCTTCTCCTTCTGGGACCCCTATGATGCGAATGTTGTTGTGTTTAATGTTGTCCCAGGGGTCTCTTGGGCTGTCTTCATTTCTTTTCATTCTTTTTCTTTATTCTGCTCCATAGCAGTGACATCCACCATTCTGTCTTCCAGGTCACTTATCCATTCTTCTGCCTTAGTTATTCTGCGATTGATTCCTTCTAGTGTAGTTTTCATTTCAGTTATTGTATTGTTCATCTCTGTTTGTTTGTTCTTTAATTCTTCTAGGTCTTTGTTAAACATTTCTTGCATCTTCTCGGTCTTTGCCTCCATTCTTTTTCTGAGGTCCTGGATCATCTTCACTATCATTATTCTGAATTCTTTTTCTGGAAGGTTGCCTGTGTCCACTTCATTTATTTGTTTTTCTGGGGTTTTTACTTGTTCCTTCATCTGGTACATAGCCCTCTGCCTTTTCATCTTGTCTATCTCTCTGTGAATGTGGTTTTTGTTCCGCAGGCTGCAGGATTGTAGTTTTTCTTGCTTCTGCTGTCTGCCCTCTAGTGGATGAGGCTATCTAACTCTGTGATAGTATTTTTTTAAAAATTTTATTTATTTATTTATTTATTTATTTATGGCTGTGTTGGGTCTTCGTTTCTGTGCGAGGGCTTCCTCTAGTTGCGGTGAGCGGGGGCCCCTCTTCATCGCAGTGCACGGGTCTCTCTCACTGTCGCAGCCTCTCTTGTTGCGGAGCACAAGCTCGAGACGCGCAGGGTCAGTAGTTGTGGCTCACGGGCCTAGTTGCTCCGTGGCATGTGGGATCTTCCCAGACCAGGGCTCGAACCCGTGTCCCCTGCATTGGCAGGCAGATTCTCAACCACTGCGCCACCAGGGAAGCCCCTGTGATAGTATTTTTAATGACTACACTGTATTCCATTTTGTGGGTATACAGGACCTTAATTTAGCTATCTTGTTTTTAATTATTTCAATTTTTTTCTAATTTAAATTTGTGTTAGGTCACTGTGATGTTCAAAGTTTAAATGAGTAAATTTTTTATTATGATTTAGCAGAAGTAGAATTACTGGAAAGGTACACCCATTTTAAAGTTTCTCAATATATATTGCCAAATTCTGAAGATTTTTACCTTTTAATTACTGTGGTCAGCAGTTTGAGGGCTTCTTTTCTTGTACTTTTGACTACACTATTTAGTATTTTCACAAACTGGTAAATAATTCATTGTTTACTTTTTTCAGTTTTTGGATTACTAGTGAAATGGAGCTATTTTTCTTGTGCTGTTCCATTTATATTTGTTATTTTGTGAATTGTATATTTTTCTGTTGGTGGTTAGTTTTTTACTATTGATTTGAAGAAGATATTTATGAAGGATATCATTTTGTGTCAAATACTTTTCCTAACTTTATGGCATTTTATTTATATATTTATATGCCACAATTAATTTTTCTGTGATTGTTCCATTCTATGAAACTTTATTAGTTATGTCTTTTTTTTTTTTTTTGGGGTATGTGGGCCTGTCACTGTTGTGGCCTCTCCCGTTGCGGAGCACAGGCTCCAGACGCACAGGCTCAGCAGCCACGGCTCTTGGCCCAGCCGCTCCACTGCATGTGGGATCTTCCCAGACCAGGGCACGAACCTGTGTCCCCTGCATTGGCAGGCGGACTCTCAGCCACTGTGCCACCAGGGAAGCCCTCTAACTTCTTTTTTTTTAAGGCTTGTTAGTATTGTACCAACAACATTGAGTGAATAATGCATTTTTCCCCCCAGTAATTTTAAATTCTTGCCTTTTCATGTAGCATACTTGTATTATGTCCGTTTCTGGGCTTTGTTTTCTGCTCCATTGCTCTCTCTTTTTGCTTATAACTTACTGTTTTTATGGCCTTCTAGAATGCTTAATACTTAGCTGTGTGAATCCCTCTTCAGTATTTTTCTTTCAGTATTATCTTAATTACCCTTATGCATATACTTACTTAAGATGTTTCCTTGTAAACACATCCTCCAGAAAATTTCAGTAGAATTTTGATGATAATTGTGTTAAATTTGGAGAGAACTCAACCTTTAAAATAGAAAGTCTCACTCAGAGACATGGTATATGTGTGTACATTTTTTAGTGGGTCCCAAAGCACCGAGCCAATATCCTTCTGCCATGTGGCTGCTTCCCACTATCTATCTACCTTATGTTTGTTAGTGTATATGTGTCCATGCCTCTCTCTCGCCCTGTCACAGCTCACCCTTCCCCCTCCCCATATCCTCAAGTCCATTCTCCAGTAGGTCTGTGTCTTTATTCCTGTCTTACCCCTAGGTTCTTCATATCATACATTCTTAAATTTAATACACAGTTTATCATTTTTTGGTAATTAACATTTTTGTGTCTTGTTTAAGAAATTATTCCTACACAGATATCAGAAGGATACTCTCAGAAAGATTGTCTTTTTAAAGTTTCATGTTTCTTTTGTTTTCACATTTCAGTTTTGTTGGAAATTATTATGATCTGTTGTAAGGTAGGGATTCAGGATTTGTTTTTTTTCTTTATAAGTAACTGGTTTAATCAGTATTTGTTAAACAGACTATCTTTTCCTTGGTGATCTGCACTACTCATTTTTTCATTAATTAAATTTTCATATATGGTGGGTATGTTTCTGGGCTCTTTTCTGTTCTGTTGATATAGTTTATGCCTGTGCAGGTACCACACTATCCTAAGTGCTTTATAACATGACTTTTGATACCTAGTGGGGCAAACCTCGTACCTCGTTCTTTTTCAGGAATTAATTTGCTACTCTCAGCTCCTTGATCGTTTTTTTTTTTTTTTATAAATTTATTTTATTTATTTATTTTTGGCTGCTTTGGATCTTCATTGCTGCGCGCAGCCTTTCTCTAGTTGTGGCGAGCGGGGACTCCTCTTCATTGTGATGTGCAGGCTTCTCATTGCGGTGGCTTCTCTTGTTGTGGAACACAGGCTTCAGTAGTTGTGGCACGTGGGCTCTAGAGCTCAGGCTCAGTTGTGGCACACGGGCTTAGTTGCTCCACGACATGTGGGATCTTCCCAGATGAGGGCTCTAACCCGTGTCCCCTGCATTGGCAGGCCGATTCTTAACCACTGTGTCACCAGGGAAGCTTCTCCTTGATCTTTGATGTAAACTTTAGAGTCTACTGGGCAAAATCTGCAAGAACTTAGGGTTTTTATTGGAATTACACTGGCTATGTAGATTCCTCTGCTGAGAATTGGTATCTTTACAATATTAAATCTCTCCATTTATTTAGTCTTCTTTAATGTCTTTCAGTGAAGATTGATCATTTCTCCATTAAAAGGCTTTCATAGGGCTTCCCTGGTGGTGCAGTGGTTGAGAGTCTGCCTGCCGATGCAGCAGACGTGGGTTCGTGCCCCGGTCCGGGAAGATCCCACATGCCACGGAGCGGCTGGGCCCGTGAGCCATGGCCACTGAGCCTGCGCGTCCAGAGCCTGTGCTCCGCAATGGGAGAGGCCACAACAGTGAGAGGCCCGCGTTCCACAAAAAAAAAAAGAAAAAAAGGCTTTCATAGCTTTTATTAAATTTGAGAAATTATTTTTTAGTTTTTCTGCTATTATATGATTTTTTCTAATTACCTTTTGTTTTTCTCCCTTTAAACATAGCAGTTTACTTTGTATCCAGCAACTTTATTAAACTCCCTTAGTAATGGTAAAACTTTGTAGGTTATTTCTTGATTTTCTGTAAAGATGACAGTTTTATTTCTTCCTTTCTAGACCTTATGCTTCTTGTTTAACTTTTCATTGGGTATAACTTCTCACACATGGTTAAATTGAAATAGTATTGGTGTACATCCTTGTCTTTTTAGGAGTACTTTTAAGTTTCGCCATTAAATAAGGTCTTTGTTGTAGATTTTTGCTTTCGACATCTCCTTTCCCCCACTCTCCCACTTGTAAATCTCTGTTCTGAACAGAAATGAACAGGAAAACAGATACACTTATTTCCAGAGCCTATCACTATGCTTGGTACATTAGAGCTGTCAATTTGTTGCATGAATGAATGAATATAGTAAGACTGACTACTTGTGCTTCTTGTTGTCATTGGCTGTGGTATAGCAGCTCAGAAATGCTTGTTCAGTCTTTATCTGAGAGAAAAAGCCATTAATGTATGTATTATATTTCTAATGTTTCATGAGAGGAAATTAGCACACTGAATTTTAGAATTTGAATACAATTATTTGGAGACAAACCATATTTTTTTTCCTTTTCTCATTCAGTGATGCTTACAATATCGTAAATTAAGGATCCATTTAAAATATACACAGGTGAATTTTAGGCTAAAGTTTCTGAAGATTTATTCTGTTTAGGGAGTTTGCTTTTATCTCTTCATACTTTGAGGAACATCATTGTGATCTAGATTAGATTTGTAAATTTAGTACTGTGCTGGTTCTGTGAAGTTCTAATTAAAGCCTGAGCAGTTTATGATACTGATAATCAACAAATTAATTTGTGAAGCCTCCTTTATAATTCAGATCAGACCCTTTCTGCTTTTCTGCGTTTCCCTGTACCTGTTTTTAGTTTTAAACAGATGAGGAAATTAAGGCATAAAGGTAGAGATTCCCTGAATTTGGTGTACTGCTTACTGCAGTAGACCACTTTGCTTCTGTGAGAATTGTAAACTACTTACTTTCCAGGTATGTGCTGAAATTTCCATTGCTGAAAATGCAAGTCTTGCTAATAAAGAAAATTCTTATTCAGTCAATTTATATGTTAGGACACCAACAGCTGACTAAAAGGTCTGCTCCTGAATTTGTAGAGAAGAGAAAGGTACAGTAAGTTTGCAAGAGGATATATTTTTTCTATAAAAGGAGCTGTTTGTTTTTTCCTTCATCTTTTTTCTCCCTTAATACCTCCTTCCCACTCAGTGTTGACCGTTGAGCATTAGTTCTAGATTATTGTTTCTCCACTGCAGATGACCTTGCCCCCCAGGAGACATTTGGCAATATTTGGAGACATTTTTGGTTATCACGGGGAGAAATGCTACTGGCATCTGGTGGGTAGAGGTCAGGGATGCTACTAACCATCCTAACAGTGAACAAGATGGTCTCCTACAGTCAAGAATTATATGGCCCAAAATGTCAGTAGTGCTGAGGTTAAGAAACCTTCCCTAGATAATGGTGTTTACTTTTGGTTTTGAACTGGAAAGAGAACTTTAATGCCTGTTTGTTAAAAGGCATTATTGGTGTCTTAGACTATAGCCTTTAGAGTTAGACCTGGTGTTCAAATCTTTTCTCAGTCCTTACTGGTTATGAGTACCTACATTCATGTGTGAAGGAAAAAAACCAGAAAGAGCAGATCTGATAACACATTGCAAAGTGATGAGGAAGTATTATTTGTGTCCTCCCTTCCCACCTGAACTCCATATACCAATGACTTGGCTTATTTTGTTTACTCCTCTGAGACCTTAAGCAAGTCTTTACACCTTTTGGTTTTCAGTTTTTTCATCTGTAAAATGAGGATGATAGTATTTATATCAGATTTTTAGGGGAATGTTTCATGAGAAAATGCAAATAAAGCATGCACCCCTATGACTGGAATGTATTAAATATTTAGTAAATATTTGCTTTTTATCTCTATTGTATCTCTTTGTATCTTTGTATCTCTATCTATTGCTTTTATATCTCTCTTAGAGAGATAATTTCCATTAGTTAACTGTAGCCAATGGCTTAGAGTTAGAAACCCAATGAGCAAACAGGGACATGGTAGTTATGAGACCATTAATTTAAAAAACACACTAGAATTCAAACAGCTATAGTGATAAGTACATAAATGGAAGGTGAACTTGTAAGCAGATTGTATTTTGCCTATATCTTTTGATTGCAGCTGTTGGAATCCCCACCCAAACAGGCTTAAGGTAATTTATGGCTCACATTACCGAAAAGTCTATGTTTAAGGGATGTCTTCAGATGTGGCAATGTGCAGAATTTCAAGTAGCTTCATGACTCTGGTTCCCTTTACCAGGCTATGCTTTTCTTTTAGTTGGCTTCTTAGACGGGCTCTCCCCTTATGGTTGTAAAATGGCTACAGCAGCTCCAGGACTCATCTTCTCAGCATTAAGACAAGCAGATAGAGAGAAGTTTCTTCTCTCAACAGTAGAACATTTCTGGCCTGAGTTGGGTCATGTGCTTGTTCTAGAACTACTAGTTGCTGTGACCAAGAGATTGGGATATGCTGATTGACTTTGGCCAGTAGAGCTTACCCTTAAACTTGAGAGTGGGGTCAGCATTACCCACAGCCATATGAGAGATTGGGATGAGGTGATTCACCAGAAGAATTTGGAGTTGCTTTTTTTGTTGTTGTTAACCAGTAGGTTGAATTAGATGCTAGGTGGTAGGATAGCTTATGTCCACAGTAATGTCGAGCATATATACTAGAGCTTTTATCCTTGATAATAATAGCTAAAAAATTTATTGACTGACTTTGTATACCAGGTAGAATGAGTAAAAATCTTCGGGCAAAAATAGGATTATGATAACTTTTAGGCCTGAATTGTTCTAAAAGTTGTGTTCTTGAGGAACTTTATTATAAAATTGTCCAGGGGACTTCCCTGGCGGTCCAGTGGTTAAGACTCCCTCGCTTCCAACACAGGGGGTGCGGGTTTGATCCCTGGTCGTGGAACTAAGATCCCGTATGCCGAGTGGCTCCCTCACTAAAAAGAAAATTTCTTGAACTGAATAAAAATGAAAATACAACATATCAACTTAAAAAAAATTTTTTTAATTGTCTAAGTTTTTTGAAATTTGGTGTGATTTTTTTCCCTTATTTTAGGATCCTGTTATCTTTAAGTTCTATATGTGGACTTCCTTAGTTCTTTGAACCTAGTACTTTTCTCTTTTGTCTTTCTAATGCCTGTTTTTACTACATAGCATCATTTCACTTTTTAAACTTGTGCCTTCTAACTCTACACATGCAAGTCTAAAATCTTAGGTTCCCAGCTCTGTGAAACAAGTTAGTATCCTAGTTAAATTCTGTTAACTTAAGAAATACAGATAGATAGCTTGACCAGGATAATTGCTCTCATGCATGTTCGTCATTGTATCATGCAGCTCAATCAGAGTGTGCTCTTGGAGAGATCAGGGAGTGTAAGATCTGATTACTTGGGACTTCCCTGGTGGTGCAGTGGCTAAGAATCTGCCTGCCATTGCAGGGGACACAGGTTCATGTCCTGGTCCAGGAAGATCCCACATGCCGTGGAGCAACTAAGCCCATGCGCCACAACTACTGAGCCTGCGCTCTAGAGCCCGCGAGCCACAACTACTGAGCTTACATGCCACAACTACTGAATCCCGCGTGCCTAGAGCCCGTGCTCTGTAACAAGAGAAGCCACCGCAATGAGAAGCCTGCCTGCCACAACGAAGAGTAGCCCCCGTTCACCGCAACTAGAGAAAGCCCGCGTGCAGTGATGAAGACCCAACACAGCCAAAAATAAATAAATTAAAAAAATTAAAAATAAATAAATTTAAAAAAAGATCTGATTACTTTCTGACCAATATCTCTTTGCTGTTAGGAAACAAAAGGCAAATAATTTCTTTGCTAGAGTGGTTTTATGGCACGTATCATAAAATATGTGCTATATTTCGTATGGTACAA
Source organism: Lipotes vexillifer (assembly GCF_000442215.2). Lineage (NCBI taxonomy): Eukaryota > Metazoa > Chordata > Mammalia > Artiodactyla > Lipotidae > Lipotes > Lipotes vexillifer. Next base: position 553,939 of record NW_006797362.1, read on the forward strand.
TTGTAAGCAAGGCCAGTTTCTAATATTGGATTGAATATAGACAGTTTGGGAGAGAGTTTTAAATGGTTTGGAGTAGTGACATGGTTATAAAATAGTTCAAATTTATCAGACTTATAAAAGAAGAATGATTTTTTTTTCAGTTTGCTATGTTAAATATCTGAACCTGTTAGATTTACAGAAAAAAGGATAACTTAAAAAACAAACGAAAAGAAAACCATTGGTGTCAGAATAATGACAGTTATTCTCCTTTTCTTATTTTTTCACCACAGTGATCCTGGTGGGGGCATTGAAATGTCTGAGTTCATTCGAGAGGCCACACCCCCAGTTGGTTGCAGTTCAAGAAATTCTTATGCTGGCCTTGATCCAGGCCACCAGGTAGGAACCTGTGCTGTTGTATTTTGCTTTTTCCCCTCCTCCTGATGGTGGTCTCAGGTGTTCTCTTGTCTGTAACAGTCAGTGTTTGGGTTTATCTTGCTGATTAATAATATTTTGATGGTGTACTGATTATCTTTTATTACTGTTATTTTAAGCAGAATTTTCACATTAATTAAGTACTTTGTTGCTGAGCACATACCACATGCTAATTGGCCAGGGGTAGTTTTGATCGAGACAGTTGTGGTGAGTGCCCTTAGGAACTTTAGCTCCTAGTGTGTGCTTATTTACCTTCATGTTGTCTGTCTGTATTGGAGACATATAGGTTATCCCTTGTGCTTTTCTCAGTCTCTTTGTATAGAATGAAATGACTTAGTCCTTAAATATGGCTGCGCATTTTATATTCTTAATTAGACCTGGCCTTTCTTCTTACTGACAAATATTAGCAACATCAGATTACCCTGGGGAATAAGCCTACACTTTTGCAACAAAGTTTGAAGAGGCACACCTTTTTTTTTTCTTTTTCTTTTTCTTTTTCTGTTAGGACAGACAAAAGGACACAGCAATGGCCAGCCACCTTTGGTAACTCTACCCTTGGCATCATGTCCATTAGAACTTGCCCTACTTGTTTTAGGGAGGAAGTCCCATCTTGAATGTAATTATTGCATGTCTGCACCTAAATGCACACAGGGAGCAGCACATCTAATTTGGTTTTCCTTAAAATATTAACTCTTGAATAAAAAAGGGCAGATAACAGAAGCTATTGTGCTACTTAGATTTTGGTGTTTTAGTTTTATACTGTTTTATGCCAAAAGGAATTATTGACATAATTATTGTTATCCTTTAGGGCAGCTGAAGTGGGGAAGTGAAGTTGGGCTTTTTGTATATCGGTAGAGATATTACCAATATAGACATACCATGTTTCTCACACATGTTTTATTATATAGGTCTTATTACACATTATCATAGTTGTATATAAATGTCTTCTGTACTAGATAGTGAACTCCTTGAACACAGTGTCTCTGTCATAGTCATTGTGATCATTCTTTCCTTCCTGCCACTGCTACCCTTCTTCTTTCCATCTTCTGCTCTCCATTCCCACCCCCGCCCCGTCCCTCTCTTCCCTTTTATCACTTATCTTCCTTAAAATATTTTAGTCCCTGATGGTATTTAAGGCATTTTGTTTGTCCGGGATGTGGAGTGGGTCTTAACCCTCAAAGAGTTTGCAGTTTCCTAGTAGATGTCTATAAGTAACTGAAGTTATAAATATATGTTACCAAGTAAGTGTAAGTACAATATACAAAGTAATAGTTGCCATAGGAATGGTACAGAAAAGGGGCTATAGATTTCAGAGGAGAAAGTAATTGTTACCAGCTAGAGAGAGGGGCAAGGCTTCATGGAGGAGGTGGCCTTGCCTGATTGCTCTTTAGTTGGAAGTAATTTTTCTTCTCTGACATCCATAGTCCTTCCTGGACTTTCCTTTGGCACTTATCAAAGAGAAGAAACACTGGACCATCTTAGTTTGTGCAAACCTATTAAGTAAAAACTTTACCTCTAAGTGTATGAAGATATCATTTTTTTCTTAATTTTTTCCTTTTCTGAATGTGTTTATTTTTAGAAAGTTAGCAAAAAACAAGAAGAAAATAAAAATCATCTGTAATGTCATAATCAAAAAAACTTTTTAAACAAAGAGGGATTTTAGTGTGCTGTTCTTTGGAACTTGATTCTCTTTACTGACTATATCATGAATGTTAATATTATTAAGTGTTTTTCTGCAGTGACATTTTGGGGACTGTATTGCATTCTTTTATTTGTATGCACTGTGGTTTATATTTTCAGTCCCCTATTGTTTCATGTGTGAACAGTCACAACTCCATTATATTTATGGGGGGGGGATAAATTTTAAATAATATAGAAAAGCGTGAAGAATAAAATATAACCACCCATTGTATCTGTTAAGATTGCTTTTGTCACCAAATAATAGAACTCAACTAATTAGGTGACTTAAAGAAATAGTTTTATGTTTGTCACCTAAGTTTGGAGCTGGTTTAATAGCATTTGTTCAGCAGCTCAATAATATTAGGGCTCTGGGTTGGAATTTCCCTAGTTCTTTTGGCTTTTCCTTAGAGTTGCAGGATGAGCACAGCAGCTTCAATTATGATCCTGTTGAAAAGTTAAGAAGCAGGTGACAGTGTGGGGCAGAGTTGTCCTTGCTCATCATCTTCTCAGACGTGAAAAGGTCTTTCCTCAAAGCCCTCCAGCAGACTCTCCCATACATTCATTGAGCAGAACTAGAGCACACACCTAGATGAGAGTCTGGGCCCTCTTCTCATAAGTCAGAAGATAATATGCCCAGCATTTGAACAAAATGGGAAGCTTGTTAAGGAAAGAAAAAGAGAACACTTTGAGGTTGTGAGCAAGTGACTACCGTACACATATTCAAAAAACTTTTTTTTTTAAGTTTAAATTCTTAGAAGGGTGGCACGAAATGGTGTTTTTTGTTTGCTTACTTGTTTTTAAACTTCTGTCTAGGAAGTTACATGTTTATTATTCTAGTAGATAAATAACATATGTTAGTTTTATAACTTGTTTAGCAGGTGTGATAAGAATGAAACTCTTGCAGTAAAATGCTTTTTGGCCTTTTTCTTTCTGTCTAGTTGCAGTGCCTTTTATGGGTAATTTAAAGCAGAAATTAGGAAAAATCAGGAGAATCAAACTTAATAAACAGTTCAAAAAATATTGCAAAGCTCATTTTTTTTATTGGCTACATAAGAATTTATTAGTAGTTTTAACCTGTATGTGTATGCTTATTTTTACTTACTTTTTCACTGACATATAACTTTTATACAGCGTAGTATACACTTATTAAGTGTACGGCTCAGTAGATTTTTACATATTTGTACACCCATTTAATTGCCGTCCAGACAATTAGACAATTAGGCTCTGCCATCCAGAGCCCTAATATTATTGAGCTGCTGAACAAATGCTATGAAACCAGCTCCAAACTTAGGTGACAAACATAAAACTATTTCTTTAAGTCACCTAATTAGTTGAGTTCTATTATTTGGTGACAAAAGCAATCTTAACAGATACAATGGGTGGTTATGTTTTATTCTTCATGCTTTTCTGTATTTATCCCCCCCAAATATAGACCAAGAAAGTCCCTCATGCCCCTTCAAAGTCAATATTAACCTATATTTTGACCAAATTTCTCATTGTGTACTTCTGTTCAGTTGAATCAATGAAAGAAAAGATTTGGTAAAATATGGGTATTATATGAATGTTCTTGATTTTAGTATAAGGTGTTAAATTTGCTTGACTATTTTCTTCTTGAATCCCTTGAAAACAGGTTATAAAAAGAGTTACTCAGACTTGTTGATTTAGTAACTGTCATGTTATATTTGGTTTCCTTAATGTGTTCATGGAATTTGTGGTATTTGTTTCTATGATTTTTATGGTAGTATAATAATTGATGGTTATGAAATTTTAGGGACGTCTTATACCATCTTGAATATAAGCCCTAAAAGCTCCGCAGATTTTAGTGTTCTGTTTATAGAGTTTGTGCTAAAAATTCCTTTTTCTTAGATGCCTTAGCTTTTTTTTATTCTTTAAAAATATGTTATAGCAGCCTACAAAGAAGTACTTACTTTTCTGTCTGAAACTCAGGAAAGAACATATTGATTTACTAACAATTTGAAAGTAAGATTTAGGTTGCTCTTTGTTGGTATGTTATGTCCTCCAAACTTTCCCTTTATATGCCCTGATAAGTCTAAATTTATTTCAGGTAGACTTAACACCTAGTTTAGCTTTTGTTTATAACTTGAACATGTCATGATGCAATATAAAAATGACAATGACCGTTTGGCACAGATTGTTCGAGTTTGGAGACTCTTGCCCTGGGGGCTCCATCAGTCCTGAGTACGCAGAGGGATTCAGTGTCTCAGCAAATCTGTACTAGATGCGCAGCATGCGCCACAGCAGACAGGGAATGCGGCTCTGATATATCATGGCCTTTTGGTGAAAGTGACTGATAACATGTTTTGATAATATAATTTCATTTGATAATCTTGCTAGTCTGTGCCGATGGCGTAGCTAGCATTTCGTTTACTTCATGTCATGTTTTCAGATTGGATCTGGTTCTTCTCGTCTTGGAACAGCAACAACTATTAAAGGTAGGTGTGATCTAACCCGAAAGTTACCTCTGACTTTCCATTTCTTTTTTGTTTCTAGTAAAGATAACTGTATCATATATTTACGTGTAATGAAAAATCATTTTTGAAATTATTTTGTGGATAAAATTATGTATCTTTTTTTATGGTAAACTTTTTAAAGAATTTATTTATTTAATGAATTTATTTTTGGCTGCATTGGCTCTTCATTGCTGTGAGTGGGCTTTCTCTAGTTGTGGCGAGTGGGGGCTACTCTGTGATGCGGTGTGTGGGCTTCTCATTGCGGTGGCTTCTCTTGTTGTGGAGCACGGGTTCTAGGTGTGTGGGCTTCAGTAGTTGTGGCTCATGGGCCCTAGAGCGCAGGCTCAGTAGTTGTGGTGCACGGGTTTAGTTGCTCCGCGGCATGTGGGATCTTCCCGGACCAGGGCTCGAACCTGTGTCCCCTGCAACGGCAAGCAGATTCTTAACCACTGCATCACCATGGAAGCCCAAAATTATGTATCTTATATTAAAGATTAATTGATTTAAATTGTGGTCTCCTTGCATCATCCAAATTTCATAAAAGTATTTAACCATTTGCATTACACTGTATGAATTATAAATTTTGATCTTTAAGAAACTTCTTTGCCTTGAGGGAAAATGTTTTCATGGGTTTTGATGAGGTTCATAGAGAACTAATTTAATGTGAAACCTTTAAATTGGGCATGAATAAGACACTAAAAAATAGTTTTTTTCCTGTACATCTTATATATCCCTTTTATTCAATACATCTATTTCAGATAAATTCATTATTATTTTTGCCCTATAATTTTATAACTCTCTAATTTTCCCTGGGAGGGAATTTTATGTTGTTTCAACTTGTTATTTCATGATTTGCATTTCCTTTTTAAAACTTCTTTTGAAAGAAATAGTTGTATTAGCTAATATTATGAAACTTTCCGTATTTGGTTTGTAGCACTATGAGAATAATTATGTGAGCTGACAGTCCACGATACTTCCTGTTAGTTTAATACATCTCCCATCATTGTAACCCTTGATACAAAAACTGCTTTAGTTAATAAATTATCTACTGGACTCCCTCATGTCCTTCCTTGTTATGCCACACTGTACGGCCTTTACTTTTCATATAATGTCTTCATGGGTCTCTCTTCACTTTGTAGGAGATACAGACACCGCTAAGACTTCTGATGATATCAGTTTAAGTCTGGGCCAGAGCTCTAGTCTTTGTAAGGAAGGAAGTGAAGAACAGGGTAAGAACATTTTACTTCATGATGCCCTTATGTATTATGGTGACCAGGGTGAGTTTGTGGTTGTGCTGTTCATATTTTGGCAGAGGTTTATAATAACTTAATTTGGTATTTTTTAGAAACATTAAAATAAAATGATTTGCTAGCATAACAGTTACACAGTGTTATAAGTACTTACAGCTTTCTGGAATTAGCTACACATGTTCTGCCAAGTAAACAGGGAAACTTTATGAGCATATGCCCCAGAATGAATGTCAGATGGGAGATAAGAATCTGCTATTCCTTTAATTGGTCAGAGCATCTTGCTTAGCTTAGTGATAACCTAGTATGTAAAACTGTTCTCTTCCATTCAGTATGACGTCTAAATGCCAACTGCTGTATATGTTGCCCAACTATAGAAACGACAGTGTGTTTTCACAGAGAAATAACTTGCTGTTGGACTTACTGAGAAACTGTCTGCTTCCAGCTTGGTGCCTTCCTGTAGCAGATTTTTAATGTTTAATAGAAATTTTGGTTTTAAGTGATTTTTTTTTTCTCCTTATTCAACTCCATTATAAATGAGTATTTTGGATTTTATAGGAGTTCCTTTTTTTTTTTTTTTTTTAAGAACTGCCACATTTTCAAGTTTGGTTTTTAATTTTCAAACATGAAAGGATGGATATGTCATACCCATTTCAAGTGGAGATTATCCAAGGTTATATAATCAGTGAGCCAAAATTGGATTAGAAACCTGTCTCCCTGTTTCCAGCCTGTTGTTTTTATTAGCTTATGGGTGATGTTTGGTAGGCAGGCAAGGTGATAAATTTCCTGTACTGAATTATGAAACTTATTTATGAAGTTACAAATAGATCACTGAATTGTGACATTTTCCCACTAATTTAATATTTTACCCAGGTTTAATTCTTGCAAGTATGTTTTGTTCCTGGTACTTAGCATTCTAGGTTTATCACTGTAGCTGCTTTTTTTGAATTACAGTACCTTGTCACTGTTTGCTTCTGTGGACCACCCCTCACAACCTACCCCTCTCCCCTTAAAAATACTTTTAAACATACTATATGGTATGGAAGCTATTTTCTTATAAAAAGGAAAGGTGAATTAAGTATTCCTTTCTATAATATGTAATCATTAGTGTCTCAGAAACTGGATAGTGATCTTAGAGGGGCTAGTGCCACTACCATTACGGGTCATAGGTCTCTTTATTTTCCTCTGGAAAGTACCTTGTGCAAGTACGTTGGGAATTATATTCCTATAAATCTACCCTGGCAGATACATATTGACATAGATAATGGTGTTTGACAGTAACTGAGTGCATACCGTTGCCCTGTGGGGGGTCAGCACACTTCCTCTGTAAAGCTTTGTTGGCCACGTGGTCTCTCCTGCAGCCACTCAGCTCTGCCATTGTAGAGTGAAAGAGGCCGTAAACAACATATAAATGGGTGGGAATGTCTGTGTTACACTAAAACTTTACTTACAAACAGGCAGAGGGCCTCTTTGGCTCTACAGGCCTTAGTTTATCAAACCCTGGTTTAGGTCTTTTTCTAAGCACTTTATATGCATTCACCCAGTTAATCTTCACGACAAGCATTTGAAGTTAATATGGTTATTATTTTCACTTTACAGATGAGCGTATCATAGCTTAGAGCAAAGTTATAAGAAACTTGCCCAAAGTCACCCATCTGCAAAGTGGCAGTTCTGTAGTTCAAATCGAGTTCTAAATCCTGCTTTTAATCACTATGCAATACTACTTTTACATAGTTTTATAACTTGCTTTTATCATGTAACATTTTCACACGTATTTCACATTTAACACTTATTATTGAGTACTCATATGTGCCTGGTACCAGTCTAAGTACTAGAAATAATGGGTGAACAGACAAAAATTTCTACCCTTGTGGCTTCCATACTACTAGTACGGAAACATACCATTATAAATCAAATATAGATGTAGTAATAGAGACAGAGGATAGGGCGTGTTGGGGGCTCTGGCCATCGTAAGTTTAAATAGAACGGTTGAGGGAAAACCTGGCTAAGCACAAAGACCTGAAGGAGGTGAAGGAGCGAGCTGTTGGGGTATTTGGGAGGAAGGCGGCCTCCGTGCAGAGGTAGCAGCACAGGCAAAAGTCCTAAAGCAGGAACATGCCTGTCAGGTTTGAGAAATAGTGGGGCTGGTACAGAGTAAGTGAGGCCAAATTACAGTCTTGTAAGCCATTTTAAAGATTTTGCTTTTAATTTCCAGTGAGACGATGAACTGCTATCTAGGGTTTTGAGCAGAGAAGTGTCATCATCTGTGTTACATTTTTTTTTTTTTTTTTTTTTTTCCTTGCGTTATGCGGGCCTCTCACTGTTGTGGCCTCTCCCATTTGCGGAGCACAGGCTCCGGACGCGCAGGCTCAGCGGCCATGGCTCACGGGCCCAGCCGCTCCGCGGCATGTGGGATCTTCCCGAAACGGGGCACGAACCCGCGTCTCCTGCATCGGCAGGCGGACTCTCAAGCACTGCGCCACCAGGGAAGCCCCCTGTGTTACATTTTAACAGTTGTTCTGGCTCCTGTGTTGAGAATATATTAAAAGGGACAAAGGCTGTTGCAGAGAGCTCAGTTAGCAGATTATTGCAATAATCGGGGCACAGATCAGGGTAGTGAGAAGTGGTCTGACCGTGTGTGGCAGATGTTAATGAGAGATATATGTGGATGGATTTGGAAATACCGTGTGAGAGAAATAGTAGTCATAGATGGCTCTAAGATTTTGGTGTTTAATAATGGGGAGGATGGAGTCTCCATTAACTGAAAGGGGGAAGACTGAGAAGGAGCAGATTTAGGAGTGGGGAGAGCATGGTGAAGGGCAAGAGAGGGAGTTCAGTTTGGGCATATCAAGTATGAGTTGCTGTTAGACTTCTAAGCAGCAGTAATTGGTAGATAATTTAGATAGGTCTGGATTTCGGGTAAGAAATCTGGGTTGAGGTTTTAAATTTAGGAGTTTTCATTGTATAAATATCAAAAATAAAAATTCAGTTATGTCAGATGTGGGGTTGGGTTAACATGAAATTCATGAACTAACAGGGAAAGCCTCTACGGTTAGATGGCCTGGAGTTGAGGCAGCCTGGCTCCCTGAGGCAAATCCCTGTAGATCTTGGCTACGGTTAGGCACCACCTAGTGGCTGGCGTTCATTCTGGCTTAAATATCAGCGGGGGCTCTTCTGGCTCTCTGACTGGTTTGGATTTACAGGGCAGTGACCTTTAATTAGTTGTTAGTTAGCAGTTAGTTGACTAGTTGGCACTCATTTTAACAACATGATTCAGGATGATTGGGAGAAAACTGAGGTTGTGGGGATGTGTCCTCTACGTTTTCTAAGAAGGGGTTATCTACAGTTTCCCTCCCCGGCCTCACTCAGGTCTTCCCTACCCAGGATCAGAACTCTAGTCCATCCCTGTATAGTACCGGGGCTGTGTAGAAGATGCAGGAACTAGTTACACGTATTTCTGAACTTCAGTTATTATGGGGCCAGAAAATTGGGTGAGACCTACAAAAGAGAAAGTATAGATAGAAGAATGAAGAGTTCCAGCCGTTGAGCTCTGAGCCACTGCAGTCTAATAAATCCGGGAGACTGAACTGGAGCAACTGGTGAGGTAGAGGTGTGTATCCCCACATTTCAAGGAGAGTACAGTGATCACCTTTGTCAAGTGTTGCTGATAGGCCAAGTTATATGAGACTGAGACTTGACCATTGGACTGAGCGTAGAGGTTGTTAGTGACCTTGATAAGCTGCTTAATGGGGTGGGACTAGAATACGTGGCAGAGGAGGTGAATTGAAGACAGTGAATATAGACTACTTTTTGGTGAATTTTTGTAAAGGAGATCAGAGGTACAAGGTGAGAGCTTGCAGGGGTTGTGAGGACAAAGGAGGAGATTTGGAATTTCTGAGAATGTACGAGAAATCACGGCTTGTTTTTTATAATTGATGGGGATGATCTAGAAGAGAGGAGGAAGATAATGATTTTTGTTTATAAAAGTAGTATGTTCTAGAAAATACAGTTGAGTATGAGGAAGAAGATAATTTACACTTCTGCCATTGAGATAACTTGTTAATATTTTTTCGTGTCACTTTTTTCCTTTTTTTTTTGTTTTTTTGTTTTTTTGTTTTTTTGTTTTGTAGTACCTGGGCCCCTCACTGTTGTGGCCTCTCCCGTTGCGGAGCACAGGCTCCGGACGCGCAGGCTCAGCGGCCATGGCTCACGGGCCCAGCCGCTCCGCGGCATGTGGGATCTTCCCAGACCGGGGCACGAACCCGTGTCCCCTGCATCGGCAGGCGGACTCTCAACCACTGCGCCACCAGGGAAGCCCTCCTTATTTTTTATTGTGATATAGTTTACATACCATAAAATTCACCCTGCTAAGTATACAATTCAGTGGTTTTTAGTATATTCACAGATTTGGGTACCCATGACCACTATCCAACTCCAGAACATTTTCATCACACCCAAAAGAAACCCATAACCATTATACTCCCCATTTCCTCCTTCAACCAGCCCCTGGCAACCACTAATCTACTTTCTGTTGCTATGCATTTGCCTATTTTGGACATTTCATATAAATGGAATTTTGTAATATGTGGCTTTTTGTGTCTGGCTTCTTTCACTTTGCGTGCTATAGCATGTGTCAGGACTTTATTCCTTTTTATGGCTAAATATGGTATATTACTTTTAATATTCCTACAAACATATGTACATATACCCTTAGTATTCTCTTTAACTCTTACAGACTGGAGTCATATTTTTTATATAGTGCCATCTTTTTCACTCTAAGTATTTTCTCATATTACATAATCTTTGAAAACATATGTAGTGCCTGCATGGTGTTATTACTAGACAGTGTAATTTATTCAACCTCCTTTTATTGGACATTTTTATAGTTCTGTGTTTTAAGGAGTTTTATAACAACCTGAGACGAATAGCCTTTTTCTAAAACCTTATTCACATATCAGATTTTTATCCTTTAGTAAAATTTTCTAGAAATAGTTAGTGAACAAAGGGTAAGTATATTTTTGAAGGCTTTTGGCAACGTCGCTAAATTGCTTTGCAGAAGGTTGGTTGCGCTAGTTTGCACCACCATGAGCAGTATGTGAGATGCTTTTCTTATCCTGAACACTGCTGGTAGCTGTCACTGGAAAAAAGTTTAATTAGATGAAAAATAGTATCTCTCTGGGTTGATTTGAGCCTGTCTTTGACGGTATTGCTACCAGTAAGAAAAATATCTAAGAAGACGTGTTTACTTGGATTTTTCCTAAAACCACCTAAAGTTCTTCCTGACAAAGTCAAACTTATTATGGTATATTTATTTAGCAACACTGAAAAGAACACATGTATTGTAGCAAGTTTGACTGCATCTTTTAAAATGAAAAACTTAAATTTCTGCTTTATTAATGTCTTGGAAAGGAGTTGGTTTTGATCATTAGTATTTTTTAAAAAGTCTTTTGTTGTATTTTAGAATTAGTGATTTTCAGCTACTTACTCAGTTAAGTTTTTGTTTTATGAAATTCATATCCTTGAAATGTGACTATTACACCATCCCATAATTGCTTATTAGGGATATAGAGAGTTTTTAGAAATAACATTATAGATTAATACTACAGAAAAGTAAATACAGTACTAATTTTTAAATTTGGGTTTTTAGAGAATATAAGAACCCAAGTACAGTGGCACAGTTCTGGACAAATGAAAATAACATTGGTTTCACTTATCTTGAAGACTTTAAAACATAAGATAAAGCCTAATATGTCATTTATAAATCACAATTTATATGGTACATTCTAGAGGGTACCTCTTAGTTTTTAATTACTTAGATCTAATCTACATTTAGATTTTTTAAAGTACATAAATAGTTCTAATAGTTCATTTTTATTTTATATTAATATTAAGGGAAAATATATGCTTTTATTATTTAAGGTAACTCTACTGGGAAGAGTCTAACTTATTATAGAATCTGTTATTATATTTTTCCTATCTAGTTATGATAAATAAGACAATAATATGTCATTTTATTGAACTAACAGATCAACTAGCAGATTCAACCATCCTTATCTGTCAAAAGGTATATAAAAAATCAGCTATTGTACAGTTCAGTTGTCAAGCTATATTTCAAGATAAGTTACTATGTAGGTAGGTGGGTAGATGGGTTTATTTATGTTTATATCTGTATTTATATATATAGTATATATGATAACTCAAGTCACTAATCACTGCCCTAAATGGAGAATTGAAGGAATAGTCTTACAGATATAGGAGAGGATATGTATTTTTTTCATGAAGCATTTTGTAATTGTTGCGTCCGTGGTGAAAGATAAAATGTAGTATTTTGCCCTGTAATTATTGTTTTAATTTTTTTCAACCACTGTGAACAGTAGCATATCTTATATCATTATATCATATCTTTTTTTTTTTTTTTTTTCCTTGCGTTATGCGGGCCTCTCACTGTCGTGGCCTCTCCCATTTGCGGAGCACAGGCTCCGGACGCGCAGGCTCAGCGGCCATGGCCCACGGGCCCAGCCGCTCCGCGGCATGCGGGATCCTCCCGAAACGGGGCACGAACCCGCGTCTCCTGCATCGGCAGGCGGACTCTCAAGCACTGTGCCACCAGGGAAGCCCCCCATTATATCATATCTTGTCTGTGCATTGGTCAGCCTCTTGATTTTTTTGTTTGTTTCTAATTACTCTAGGTTTTTGTGGATTTGTAAAGCAATTATATTAGTTTTTTTTAAAGATTTTTAATTTGCAAGGTAAAATAATGATAGCTACCATACATTGTGCTAAGTAACGTTATGTTATTAACTCAATATTAAGTTATTCCATGGTACTAAGTGAGATTGATATCACATTTTACAGATGAGGAAACAGAGGCTTAGAAAGGTAACCCAAGGTTACCTAGTTAGTAAGTTAGGGACAGAACTCGCACAGAAATCCAGGTGCATTTTAAGTATAATCCTTCGTTGCTTCTTATTTTCTTGTTAATAATCTATAGAACTTTTTCTGAAGCCAGTTGAAGATTTGGAAATTGAGTTCATTCCGTTAGTAGAATGCTTTCTTTGTACAGCTGTGAAATAAAACCAGCCCTTTGGAATAACTGGTCAACTGTTATTCAGTAAGCTACTTGAGAAATTGTTTATACTTTTATGGTACACTGTGAATTCTTTCCATTGTAAAACAGTAGAAAAACAGATCGTAGATTTGTGTTAACATTTCCAAATATATGTTTGAAACAGATTTGGCAACTGATCGGAAGCTCTTCCGTTTGGTCTCCAATGATTCATTCATCTCCATTCAGCCGTCCTTATCCTCATGTGGACAGGACTTACCAAGAGACTTCAGTGACAAAGTGAGCCTGCCAGGTCACAGCCACCACCACCACATCGAGCAGTCTCTGTCCAGTGCCTGTGACACAGAAGTAGCATCTCTTGTCCCTTTACATTCACACTCTTACAGGAAAGATCACCGGCCGCGAGGCGTACCACGGACTTCTAGCTCTGCTGTGGCTTTTCCAGACACTTCACTGAATGACTTCCCTCTGTATCAGCAAAGACGTGGGTTAGATCCTGTTAGTGAGTTAGAATCTTCCAAGCCTCATTCTGGATCCAAAGAATCCTTGGTGGAAAATTCCTGTTTATCTGGGGAATTTCAGCTTGTTGGTGAGCTGAAAAACAGTAATTCTCAGCCACCTACCAAAAGTGGGAAGAGCAAACCTTTGAAAGCAGACAAAAGCATGGACAGCTTGCGGAGTCTGAGCACGCGCAGTAGTGGCTCAACAGAGAGCTACTGCAGTGGTACAGACCGGGACACTCACAGCACCGTCAGCAGCTACAAAAGCGAGCAGACCAGCTCCACTCACATAGAGAGCATCTTGTCAGAGCATGAGGAGTCTCCCCAAGTGGGAAAGACCAGTGGTCAGAAGAAAGAGTGCTGCGCTGAGCCAGAGGACAAGAGTAGCTGTGCCAGTGACAAAAGGACTAGCAGTGAAAAAACTGCCTTGGAAGTGAGTACGAATAGTGGGGTTCAAGAAGCCAAGCATTCTAATAGCTCTGATGATATGCACAATCAGAAAGGTCTCAGCACCTCTGCATCTGAAGAAGCCAATAAAAACCCCCATGCAAATGAATTTACTTCACAGGGGGACACGCCACTTGGGAAAACTGCTGAAAACAAAGGGGAGGAGAGTGATAAGCCAGCTGTTTCAGTGGATTCAAAAGCTGGTGAAGATGTTGGCGGAAAGCAAAAGGAAGGGGATGTACGACCTAAATCCTCTAGCTTAATCCACCGGACAGCCTCTGCTCATAAGTCAGGCAGGAGACGGACAGGGAAAAAACGGGCTAGCAGTTTTGATTCAAGTCGGCATAGGGACTATGTGTCCTTTCGAGGTATTTCTGCTACCAAGCCACATAGTGCTATATTCTGTCACGATGAGGACTCCAGTGACCAAAGTGACTTGAGCAGAGCGTCAAGCGTTCAGTCTGCTCACCAGTTGGGCAGTGACAGCTCTTCTAGCACCACTTCTCATTCATGTCAGTCTCCCGAGGGCAGATACAGCGCCCTAAAGACCAAACACGCCCCTAAGGAGAGGGGCACCGACCCTGAGCACGCACACAAAGCCCGTCTGGGCCCTGAAGGAACTGGCAAAAAGCGGACAGCACGGCGGACTTCCAGCACAAATAGTGCCAAGACTCGGGCCCGAGTGTTGAGCCTGGACAGCGGCACAGTAGCGTGTTTGAATGACTCCGCTAGGCTGATGGCACCCGAAAGCATAGAACCCTTAACCACTTCAAAATCAGATCTCGAGGCCAAAGAGGGAGAGGTGCTAGATGAGCTATCTTTATTGGGACGGGCTTCCCAGTTAGAGACAGTCACTCGATCTAGGAATAGCTTGCCAAGCCAGGTTGCATTTCCTGAAGGCGAAGAGCAAGACGCAGTCAGTGGAGGTAAGTAAATTGCAGCAAGAGATTTACCCAGGAGTCACTGTAATTTTTGGCGCTATTGATTGGAGTACCAATTTAGAGTGTATTTTGTGTTAATAGCCCCTCTTCCACTATGTTGTTAAAATAAACGTTCTTTCCATGAAGAGGGAGATGGTTATCTTAGAAAAGGTTTTGGTGTGAACACCAAGAAAATGTTTTTTCGTTGTATTATTTGAGTATGTCAGTTTGTTCTTGAGGGCATTCACCTTTTCTAAGCCATTTGCCACCTGTTAATGTTTTACCAGGAGTAACAAAAAATTGGTCCCCTTCCTCCTTTGTACAGCCATAGCAACAACAAAATGTAGAATTTTATTAGGGCGCCAAACCATTTTTAGTTCTCTCTTATTCAATGTGTGCTACTGAACTTTGAGAATTAGGTCGCTCAACCTGTTATATAAGATTTGTCCAAATATTACTTTAGCTCTGACTGTGTACTTTGAAAACTTGTGGCTCTTTTTTTGTCTGTCTCTTTGGTTTTATTTCTTGCTTACTCAAGTTTTAGGCATTAAAAACATTTTATTTTTTTTCTGTAATTTCACATTAAATTTATTAATCAGCTTTTATAGTTTATATTGACATTTATTGCCCATTAGTGGATATATGGTTCTCCCCATGATAACAGTGATGCTGTTTTGATTAAAGTAATAGCTTATTTATTTCAGGTTTATGAGGAATTGTGCAAAATTTGATAGGTGATTTTATATTGTCAGTGTGTATTGGCCATTTTGTTTATTTCAGAGTTGTTTCTTGGTATTTCCTTTTGCCCAGAATAGTTTGCTTACTCTGTTTGGTTATTATGGAGTCTCATTCTTGACTAGAATCAGAAGAATGAAGTCCTGTGTTGCTAGCTAGCACGTGGCTTTTTTATCCTCCACCTCATATCCTTTAATAAAGCTTATATCTTTAGTTTTAAAGTTTATAGTCTGTTGGTGTAGTAATGGTCAGTCTTTTATGAAAAGTTAAGCTGAGTTTTTTGTTTGCACAAACATTCTGAAACAAGGAACAAGCTTTTTCTCTCAAAGAATTCTAATTTCACCCACAGTGTTTTAAAAGTCCATAATGTGGTAAACATTCTCTTCTTTTGGTATAGTTTCTAACAAAGATTAATTTCTAATGGGAATGTAGAAAAATGATCTTTAATACCTAAGGAAGAAGCTAGTCTGTCAGACCTAAATACTGAGAACTAATTATATCTGAAGTTATAATCATTTGGTGACAATATAGTAATTAAATTCCCTCAAGTCTTTGATGTGGGTATCATTCTGTTTTTTATAAAAGGTCTGAAATGCTTTTAGTGATTTCTCACACAAATCATGTCAGATATGTTCACAATATGCAAGAAACCATTGGGTTTTAAATTATAGCTTAATTTTTATTAAAGTTGTCATTAAAATAAATTTTAAGAGTGAATATGCAATGATAGAAAAATATTGCTGTTCTAAATATTGTTGAAATGTAAATACTAAAATATGTATAAGAGCTATAGTAAATCTTATGTCTTGGTCTTTAAAATGCCATTTCCTTTTCATAGGGATGTGGGGCGTTCTGTTTTTTAGGAAAAGTTATATGAAGGTCTTATTTGCTTCTCAGTGCTGATCTTTGACTAAGATGAGCCCTCATTTTTCAAGATTCCAGCTTTTCTTTTGTTTGTGTTCTTTTTTTTTTTTTTTAAACAAATCATCGACTGTTAATAAGAAACAAATAATGAACTAAAAATTTCCAGGCACTTTAGTGGAATAAATGTAATCATCTATGGGCTGTTAAAAAACATTTTTTGCCAAAGGAAGGCATTGTCGGGGCTGTTTTTATTTGAGCTTCAGTGTGTTTAGAATAAAAATAAGATCAAAACTAAACTGCTTAAACGTATTGGATTTATATTTAGTTGGTTTTCTTCACATTTTATTAGGATCTTGTTTGGGCTTTTTGGATGATTGGTGGTAGTGGGAGGGGATATATTTTGGTTTTCATTATTTAAAAATTATATAGATTCCCAAGTACTTTGTAAAATTTATTAGATTGTTACTTCTTTCTGATAATTAGGAGAAATTTTTCTTGGCTATCTATTCTGCTTTACATACTCTACTCCTAAAATGTGTCAGCACAACAGAGGATACTGCTTGACCATTCACATGGCTATACATAAACCATAAGTAGATTTTATCCTAATGAATTTGTGTGTGTTAATGAGCTCTCTGATGATTTCTTTTTGTCTTATCTTTAAGCTGAATGGGTGTTGGTCCTGTGGAAGGATGGAACTAAGGAAGTGTACTTTAAAGTAGTAAAATAAAATACTCTAAAATAGCAGGTACCTAATACAGTGACATGGAGTCATACATCCTTGTTAGTATATGGGCTCAATGTAGTTGTGACTGTGGGAAAGCTGCTTACCTTCTTAAGCCTTGGCTTCCTCATCTTAAAATGGAGAAGATAGTAGTTTCTATCCCATAGGGGTTTGTTTTTTGTTTTTAATAGATCTTTATTGGAGTATAATTGCTTCAGGATACCGTGTTAGTTTCTGTTGCACAACAAAGCGAATCAGCCACATGCATACACATATCCCCATGTCCCCTCCCTCTTGACCCTCCCTCCCACCCTCCCTATCCCACCTATCTAGGTGGTCACAAAGCACTGAGCCAATCTCCCTGTGCTATGCTGCTGCTTCCCACTAGCTATCTGTTTTACATTAGGTAGTGTATGTATGTCGATGCTACTCTCACTTTGCCCCAGCTTCACCCATCCTATAGGGTTTTTATGAGGACTGAAGGAGTTAATAGATGTAAAATGCTTACAACAGTGCCTGGCACATAGTAACAGCTTAATAGTGCTGATGTTTCTATTTCACAGGCCAGTCTGTTACTCTACTGATATGTATCCTGTCCTTAAAGTTGAAGAAAATGATTAGCTATAGAAATACATTAAAGATACTCTCATTGTGCCATTGTGAAATTCAATAATAGTAAAAATAAATAATCTGAATTCCTAATTTCTTACATAATACCAAAAAGAAAAATATTTTTATTAACATCTAATCTAGTAATATGGATTTTAATCTTACCTTGGCAGCAATATGTCATATAACTTTTCTCTTGATACTGAGTCACATAGCAAATGATTGTTTTCATAGGACGTCTCACCATTGATCTAGTACTTTGGTTAAAATTGGATTTCATCAATAATGTTCTGTGATTGCTTAGGCAGGAAAATTTTATACTCAGGCTAAGACATTTTCTATTGATGATCTCTTGTTTTTGCATTTAATTTTTCTTTTATAATTATAAAGCATATCTTTAATAACTTACGACTAGTACTTTAGGAATAAAAAGTACAGACAAGTTATATATAATAGAAAATTATCCTGTTTTCCTTTGGGTAACTTAAACTTATATATTGCCTGATTCAACAGACTGTAAAGAGCAACCAGAATAGGAAGGTTTATATTCATTCTGTTATTCTTTGTATTTTTTTCTGAATTTCTCAACCTCTGTTTTTCTGTTTGAGAAAAGTATTTTAAATGTAATACTTGGGTCACTATTTTATAAGCATGAAATAGGATCCTATTATAATATTTTTGTGTTGGGAATCAAAGATAGTCTTTATTTAAAGAAAAGCCAAATCTTCTTTTTTTTTTTTTTTTTTTTTAAAATTTATTTTTGGCTGAATTGGGTCTCTGTTGCTGCGCGTGGGCTTTCTCTAGTTGCAGAGAGCAGGGGCTACCCTTCATTGTGGTGCGAGGGCCTCTCATTGCTGTGGCTTTGTTGCGGAGCACGGGCTCTAGGTGTGCAGGCCTCAGTAGCTGTGGCTTGCAGGCTCCAGAGCACAGGCTCATGGCACACGGGTTTAGTTACTCCGCAGCATGTGGGATCCTCCCAGACCAGGTCTCGAACCCGTGTCCCCGGCATTGGCAGGCGGATTCTTAACCACTGCGCCATCAGGGAAGCCCGCCAAATCTTCTTGATAAACAGTTTATGAGGGTTTGTACCATACATGTAAATTTGATCCCAAATATTATTAAAAAAAAAAAAAGACAAAGACCACTGAACAGACAAGAATATGTGGATTAAAGCTGTTTTATTTTACTGAATAGAGGGACTCTAAACTTTAAGAAACTTAATTTTCTGATTTCCCAGTCAACATAGTAAGTGAGAAGAAGAAAATTAGTAGAAAGGGAGGGGTGCTTGTAGAGGCTAAAAATAATGACAGCAGAAGAAATGCACTGCTAATTCTGCGGAAGCTGGAATAACCATACACACCAGTGCCAAAAACAGAATGGTAGGGAGTCATCACATCCAGGGCAAACTATCTTAATTTGTTCAAGGACATCATAGTATCATAACTTAATGCTGTATTACAGTATAACGCACTAATAAATGTATGTGACTAAGGAAAGATTGTATTCTATTTAGTCTATACTGAGAAGAAAGCTTAGAAATATAAAACCACATAGAAGAATGCTCATTAGATGTAGTAAGCAGGTTTGTATGCTTCAGTTACTTGAAAAAATTATCTTCTCTTAAAGCAGTGTCAAGAAAAGAGGTATTTTACTGATGAGGCAAGTAAGGGTTTGTGTATCAAATTCCCAAAACCAGCCCATTCTTTCTAGTAGCAGTAAAGTTCTGTATAAGGATTCAAACAGTTACATTTTAATACCACCTCTAATTACTAACTGGATAGTCTGGCAAGCCATTAAACCTGTGTCTCAGTTTCCTCAGTTGTTTAACAGTAATAATAACTGCTTAAGCATGTCTCACAGTTAATGATCAGACTCTAACAAGCTTCCATGTGTCAAGTGCTTTTTAGATTTATTATGAAAACTAAGACACTGATGCCATTTGTAAGGAAGTTTTCCTTTTCAGATATGTCACTTCAAATATATATTCTTCCCTAATATCCCTTATTATGTGAATCTCCTGAAAATATATTCAAAATTGTTTCTGAGTGCAGTTTTCCAGGAGAGAGGGTCTATCAGACCATTCACAAAGGATTCAAAAAGATTAGGAACCACCTATGAAAGTAAGTAATCCTTAAACTATATATCTTTTAGGAACTGTTCCTAAATGACTCCAGAGTATCATTTAACTTTGTCTACCCAACTGTATTTGTGTGACTGCCTGGGATTATGGAGAGTATCAATAAAGATGTGCAAATTCTCTAACTCAAGATACAGCTAATAATTTTGTTGTTGTTTGCTACTGTTTGCTGGTTTATGTGTCAAAAAATAGAGTAGACCTTTAAAATGTTTTCATAGACGGAAATTATTTTAATTCAGAATGAATGCTTAGAAATTGTGCAGCAGATTCTTGTTCTTTGGCCTCCCAGAAAATGATGCTTGTAAGCATTTGTTTCTATAGTAGAACAAAATCTTTGCATGCTGATGTTAGCATCATTCTTGACTGACATGGAAAGTAAGAAAGGGAAAAGATGTTTAGATAAAAAGGATTTCATGCCTAGACTAAAATATTTCCTTTAAAATTTTTTTGCAAAATCATTTGAATGTTCATTTCTTCATATAGTAACTTAATTCTTAAGTAAAATAATTTTTACCTTGAAGAATATTTCAGTGTATTTCAGAATGTTTATATTTTAATTTTCTGAAATGTGTATATATTTGTTTCATACTTTCATCTTTTTTCCTTAAAGTGTTGGCTTAAACAGCTTGCTTCTGTGGTACCAAAACACATTTTTATTTTCGTGATCTTCCCAAATTTACTCCTTTTTTCCTACAATAGACACTGCTCTCTGAAAACAACACCTTTCTTGAGCAGTGTCTTCTGTCTAAATTTTTATCAATTCATTTACTAGCCATTGAGCTATCACAAGAGGCCAGCCATAGCAGCATGTAACAACTAGAAAGCAGCTTATTACATATGAATCCTTTCACTAAGCAGTCAGCTGTATGATTCGCATCATTTTTAAGTGGCATCTTTTTCTATATGTATTTTTGCTCATAACTTTACAATTTTTGAGATACAATGTGAACAATCCTCACCTCCTGCCTCACCAAATTGTGTTCTTTTGTGCCATCCCAGTCATCCTGAAAGTATATTAGTGCCTTTAATGCTTTCCCTGTTTTTTTTTTTTTTTTTTTTTTTTTTTTTTTTTTTTTTCTTGCGTTATGCGGGCCTCTCACTGTCGTGGCCTCTCCCATTTGCGGAGCACAGGCTCCGGACGCGCAGGCTCAGCGGCCATGGCTCACGGGCCCAGCCGCTCCGCGGCACGCGGGATCCTCCCGAAACAGGGCACGAACCCGCGTCTCCTGGCACGGCAGGCGGACTCTCAAGCACTGCGCCACCAGGGAAGCCCTTTCCCTGTTTTTTTAACAGACTAAAACAAACTGGAAGTGTATTGTTTTAATACCCCCATATTAAAAAAAAAATAGGGCATTAAAATAATTCACTATAGAATGTGTAGAATTTTCCTTAATTCGTTGAGATAAATGGGAAGTAACTCCTTAGGCGGGAGGTGTGTATTTTGTTTTCTCTGTGGCCTTTAGGAATAGATCAGACCACAGCTGTCTAAAATATCTTTGGATATCTGTGCCTTGTGCATGAGAATGTTTAAACTTAATTGAATGATTGTATCACTACTCCAGAAATAGAGGTAAATTATCTGAAGTTATCTCTTAAACTTATGATCGTAATTCAGTCTCTTGAAGTCTTTTTAACACAAAGAAATAATTAGAGAGTCAACTCTTATAATTTTTAAAAAAATGTTAAAAAATTCACATTTGTCTAAATATATGTCCTTGAAAGTGCTTTATATCTGTCTTGCCATTCATGGTTTTTGAATCACTTGAATGTTTGTGATTTTTTTTCTCCTTTACCTACACATGCATAAAATTTAGTTGTACCTAGAGTGCTAAATTTTTACTGTTTGCATTTTATACTCATTATCATACTAGTTAATTTTATTCTTTGCCAGGGGACACTGAGTTTTAAGCAATATCAACTTCAAAACCAGGTTTTAAAGTGTTTTCTCTCTCCTCTCTGGTTCCCTAGTTAAAAGATTTTGTTGTTGTTGTTTTCTTTCTCTTATAAAGTTAAAGGATTCAAAAAGAGTTTTTTGCAGTTGGATTGTGGAAGTGAATTTTCATCAAGTAAGGCTATAACTTATGTGACTGAGCATGCTTACAGCAAATTATTTTTAAGCTTTAGACACTTTTTCCCCCTCGGCTCTAATAGAACTGGACCCCCACTGGAACCTGTTCCAAATGGAAATGTTCTATATAAGTAGCACCTTCCCCGGGGGTGGGGTGGGGGGGGCATGGTTTAATCTTATTTGTGTGACCATAAATAATAGCACAGTGTTTTCAGCTGAATGTGTGATCCTAGCTACTGTTAAACGGGTGGCTCTAGTAAACATTGAATATTCTTTTATCATCAGTTATTTATACCCTGAATATTACAGAGGCTAACATGGGCAGTAATCAGAACTCCATTTTAATACGTTGTTCTATGGACGTCTAAACTTTTGATATGTTTCTAAAACTATTTTCTTAAGAAAATAATGTTAATAGTTATTTTGCAGATAACAAAATGTAAGTGGTATGTTACTAGCCAAAAGAAAAAAAAGTGCCTTCTGGAGAAGCCAAAGAACATTTTGACTACAAATGGACACTGTAGTTTTGTTTTTTTGTCCCAATACTATGGAATAACTAGCTTTTATTTTAAATTAACCCCATTAAGTCCTCAGTAGAAGGAAGATAGTAAAGAAAGCTGTTTCCTATGTCACTTCTTCCTCTTCTCAGTATTCAGTGATCATCTATTCCTTCTGAATAATTTTAGTACATTTATGGATTAAATTATCCTCTATAAATTCTATCTGGGTAAATTTACTCTGTTATTTTGGTTGAAACAACATATCTCAAACTAGAAAGAATGTTTGAAAGTTTCTTAAGAGAAGTGAATTGACCTGTAAATTGAGCAATAGTTTATTACAACAAGAGAATAGAAATCTTCAATATAATTTCAAAAATAAGTCTTGAATTGAGGTTTAAAATAGTGACTTAAAATTTCATAACCCAAATTAACCTTACTGACATCTGAGAACCATTAATAGGTATACGAGTCACTCATCTAATTTCTCATTTCTTCTTTCAAGTGGCTTGTTTGCTTTGTTTTATCCTTCATCCAATGACTGCCATGCCAATGTTATGTTTTCTTCTTAGTGACACAGTGCTGGTTACTGTTTCCTTTGTTGAGGTCTTGGTTGTCAGGAATAGGCAAAGCACACAATATGCTCTGTAGGTTGCAGTGACAAACAGGCATCCTTGACTCTAAATCAGCACCATACGATACAGCTTTCTGTGGTGATGGAAGTGTCTGTATCTGGCCACATGCAACTGTTGAGCGCTTGAAATATGGGTCATGAATCTGGTAAACTGAACTTTTAATTTTCAATACCCATATATGGCTAGTGGTTACCATGTTGGACAGCACAGTTCTAAATAATCATATTTAATCAGCATTATTTGTTCTCACAGGTCATATATAATTTTTGTATACATGAGCTTTTACATCACAAGTAGTGGCCTTTTCACATTAAAGGAATTTTCATTATATCACAATAAAACTGGTGAAAGAAAAGAAAAGAAGCATTAACTCCAGGAGTCAAGTTTGGTTTGGATTCAAAGCCCCAGAGCCTAATTCTGATTTAGTTGTCTAACTTTAGAATGTCACTGGAGTGCGTGAGCAGAAAAAGAAAGAAGGAATGTAAATTGTTGACCCGTTATTTGTGACTTACACTTCTTACCGGCAGAAGCTTGCCAAGTGTGTGAAATAATTCTGTGCTTGTCATCCCTTTAATAAGAGAAAACGTTGCCTAAAGATAGAGAAGTCCATGTCTTCTGGAGGTAATCCATGTATTCCTAATTATAATGGATTAATTACACGAAGAACGTTCACTGGGGCAGCCTGAGGAAGGGATAAAAGTGTAAACATTTAAAAGAATACTTTATTAAAATCAACATTTAAATTGATGGAAATGGCTGTTGCTAAGCAGAATTATGATGAGAATTAGTAACGCCTTCAAAATGCCAAGAACACTTGTCAGAGAACTGAAGTCCAAATACAACATTGTTGATTTTGTAATCCATTTCATACTTGCTGAAAAGAAAGAAATTTTCATTTGTTGTAAAAAAAAAAATGTCATCTGGACTAAGTTGTTTTGTCTTTATTCATATTTAGTATAAAAATACCCTTTCTCAAAATCAAAATGATTCTTAAAATATTTAGATCACTATAGGAAACAATTGTTTTAGATTCAAATGGATAAACATCATTTTGCGTTTTGTTTTAGAAACCCAAATCAGTCATGGTTTTATAAAATGTTATGTAATTCTATTAAGCCATAGTTTTTTCTCATTGTTATATATTTGGTTTTAGTTTGTACTTTATTGCTTTTGGATTAAGCTATGGGTTTCAAATTTTTTTGGTGATATTTTGCTGACATTTGCTTCCTAGTGTTAAGGGGACCAGTGTGAGGGCATGGAGTTGAATAAAGTTCGATGGCAGCAAACCACTCTACAGTTAACATATACACATGCTACCTTGAATTGAGCATTTAAAAAGCTAGTTGTGCAGCATAGCAGGCAGCAGTTTCATTTAATGCTGCCAAAACTATGGCACAGGGTAGTGTGAGATAAACTTACTGCCTGACTCCTTGTCATCACAGGCACTATCACTGTTGCTTTTACTGTCTTCCTGAAAGGAAGAAATTAATACCCCTTTACCATTGGTTGGAACTGACACATACAGTACTTTTAAGGCTGACTTAAAGGGCTAGTAGAGGAATATGGGACTAAATAAGACTTTTAGAAAAAGATTTAAAACAACAGAGATCTTAAAATAGAAAATTGAGGTTGAAGAGAAGACGGTGAGGCCAGATCACATCAGAAACATTATTTTTAAAGAAACAGTTATCTTTAATAAAAAGGAATGTGTGTAGTCCCTGACTTCCCACCCTCAAAGTAGAGGGAACTTGACTAACTGAGCCAAAAGGTTTTCATAGGTTCACTGTTAATCTGTCGTATCTGGGGAGGACAGGCTCAGCTGCTGTTTACGCCTCTGACCTAGGCTCCTGTTTGACCTAAGTCTGTCTTGATGCAGCAGCACAGGCCAGCGAGGAGGCAGTGTCATTTCGCCGTGAACGCAGCACATTTAGGCGCCAGGCAGTACGGCGCCGGCACAATGCAGGGAGTAACCCTACCCCTCCTACATTGCTCATCGGATCACCCCTAAGGTATGGTATTTTAAAATTCCACCAAGCTTAGCATGCATGTAACAGATCTCTAACTTGATCTGTCAGTCTCAAGAAAGCATTTATTAAGTAGCTTTGTTTTTCTTTTTTCTTCCAGTTTCTCTCGTATACCGTACGCTTCTTTAGGCTTTCTCTGCATGTGACTGAGCTTATTGAATTATGCATGTCTTATATTGCATTATTTAAACAAAATGATCAGATTGGTTTAGCCAATTTTAAATCACAAAAATTATTTTAGGGCAGTTATAAAAATGTAAATAGAGGCCTTAAGTCAGCTTTTCATTTTTTTTCCTACACCAAATTAGTAATATTAATGAAGTATCTTTCCCGAACACCTTGGACAGTGTTCAGTATGAACAGATATGGACTGAGTGGTGAGCTTGTTGACGTCAGCCTGATAAACCAGTTTGATTATTTTATTTCACTAAAATATAATATATTTTATTTTGCATTGCTTGAAAATTAATCACCAGGACCTAGTAAATGACACGGAACTAGAATATTTAATTTTTGGTAACTTATGGTCAATTGGAGATATATATATATATATATATATATATATACAGATATATATATTTGTATGTACGTTTATGGTGAATTTCTCAACCTCTATAGTATGCTGAACAACAAAAAATTATTTTTCCAATATTCCTAATTAGGAAAGCATCTATTTATAATCTTGGGAGTAATTTTTAATTGAAATTCTTAAGCTTTTTTATTCTCAATTATGTCAAATCTAATGAGCCTATGGCTTAAATTAGAAATATAAAAAAAACTATTCAAAAGACTTATGCTTTATTTAAAGAATACAAATATGGACGAAAATATATGTGCTTGCTTAAGCAGTGCGTATGTTATTATACCGTATGCTTTTATTAATCTCTTGTGTCCAAAAGCATCATTACCCAAATTATTTTACTACATTTTTAAATTCAAAAGGAAGAAAATTTGGTGAAATAACTGCTGTTGAATGCATGGTAGGTTTGAAGAGATAAATCCCTTCCCTTGTTAAAATCTTGTTCATGAAAGTAGCAAAATCTTTATATCTTTAAATCACTGCTTTATTTTATATTCCCCTTGGGATTTAAGACTTTAAGATTGTTTTTCTGAGTTTTACATTACAACCAGGAACTTCATCTTTCATAGATCATGTTCCTAATTAATCCTGCAGTAATACATAATTTATAATGCAGTGTGGATTAGTTAAACCAATATTTAAAATATAAAAATGGGAAAGCAACCATTGAAAAGAAACATTTGGTCTAGAAATCTTTTCTGAGTGCCTTTACTTTTTGTGAGCCCTCCTCTTCTATTTCCTTTGCTCCCTGAGGTAACTTTTTTTTGCTGATGGGTTTGGGGTGTAGTCCCAACCTGCAGAAAGTGTTCACCATTTCATTTTACTTTTCCTATTTTGTGTTTTCCAACCTCTTCTTTTTTCCGCTTGAATTATACTTTCCATAGACATATTCTTTGCTTACCTTCTCACTCCATGTTGATATTTCTTAATCTTTAACCTTTTTAGTCTTTAAAAATCCTTTCATTCTTTGGATCTCACTCACTAAACAAATGTAGACAATTTTTTTTTTTTTCTCTGCCTGGTGGAATATTAAAGAACTGTTCTAACTCCGGCCAACCACATAGGATTTCTCCATGTTTTTCTAAGGTTTTAAATACATTACCATTCAAATGAGGATATGCTGTGAGCCCTTTATTTGTAAAGGGCTCACATTAGGATTTTTGGAAAGTAGTCTTCCAGTAATCAGTCAGCATGCAGATTTTGTTAAGGTTCCATGATATTTCCAGTACAAAGATTGCATGTATCTTAAAGAGGCTGACTTCATTATGAATGAAATAAGATAAAATTTAGCTGTGAGGAATCAGGAGAAGCACCAATTGAATAAAACCATTTTTTTTAATTGCAAAAATATTCAGGTAAAGTAACAGTGGTGTTCTCAATGTGAGTTACATAATAATCTCATCTTTAAATAAATATAGGATAGCATGGTTATGCAAAACTTGAAAAACTTGTCAAAAGAAATGGAATAGGTATGATAACACTTTAATTATAATTACTCTATAAATATCAGTAAAATCTATTAACTTATTTTAAAGTTTAATGAATAGTGTAAGTAATTGACAGTCTAAAAAGCAACTTGGTAAAGTATATGTCTCCACAGATTGGGGGTGAATCATCAATTTCCTCACAAAGAGAATTTGCATGTATTTTTTATGCTTGTTAGAATATCCTATTTCAGAATTACTTTTTAAAGTTTTTTTGTTCATTAAGTTAACCTTGTAGGCCCTTATTAATTCTTCCCAGTTACTAGAGATAAAAACAAAAATGAATATTTAAAAATTCTATAATAATATTAAGAGTTAGTTCTATATTTATCAGCCTAAATGTGATATCTTTTAGAACTCTAGTTAATGGACTGGAATGAAAATAAATCATCAGTGCATTTGGGGGAAGGGAAAGAAGCTTTACTGTATTCTTAAATTTATTTATTTATTTATTTTTTATTTTTTGCGGTACGCGGGCCTCTCACTGTTGTGGCCTCTCCTGTTGCGGAGCACAGGCTCCGGACACGCAGGCCCAGCGGCCATGGCTCACGGGCCC
Organism: Lipotes vexillifer; assembly: GCF_000442215.2. Classification (NCBI taxonomy): domain Eukaryota; kingdom Metazoa; phylum Chordata; class Mammalia; order Artiodactyla; family Lipotidae; genus Lipotes; species Lipotes vexillifer. The sequence continues at coordinate 581,594 of NW_006797362.1, forward strand.
AGCCGCTCCGCGGCATGTGGGATCTTCCCGGACCGGGGCACAAACCCGTGTCCCCTGCATTGACAGGAGGACTCTCAACCACTGCGCCGCCAGGGAAGCCCTTAAATTTATTTTTTTAAATATAAGATTGAAAGACTTGTAATCAAATAAGGTCATGGTAATAACTGAGTCCATAATTGGAAATTCATATCATTTTGTGGTACTCAGGAAGGAATCCACCAGATATTTGTTGTTTGTGTACTGTGTTCAAGATACTCTTCTGAGTGTTCTCTGGGATCTGGAGATTCATAGCAATAATGTGATCATACTCTTAGAGCTTATTGTTTAGTTGGGGAGATACATACAAAGATAACAGTGTAAGGCAGAATGTGTCAAATATTAAGTGGTACAGAGGAAGGAAAGACCAAGACCAACTATATTTTTTTATCATTTAAATTAGAAGAGTTAATTAATTAGTAAGACTGCGTGTCAGTGATGCTACTGATAATTAATGGTTTAGAAACCTAAATTTCTGCCTTTTGCTGTGTTGTGAAATAGTTGCTACCTTTTCTGAAACTGATAGTTTTGATATATATTTGGTATTGTAAAAAAGATTAATTTTTGTCAATTATTAGTTAGCTTAAGGTGAAGTACCACCTCCAGGAATAGTTTTCCTAGCAATTTGTGCAAAAATAATATGCTTTTTTCTCGTTGAAGGATTCTTGAAAACAGGAATTCAAGGGACATAAATACTTTTTGCCTAGCTTTTGATGTTCAGAAACTGGACATTTACAACTGCATAGATTTTGGCTAATTTTCTTTGTTTCTTTATTCTGGAGTTGATTTTCATGCATAGCCTAATATTTTGAAAACCTTTTATATATTGATACGTTGAAGATTAGCGTATTCTCAATACGTTCACATTAGAATACATCTAACTGACGTATAGCACCTTTGTTTATGACTTTTAAGTGAAGAAATTGATGGAAAAATTTGTTGAGTATATATATACATATATTATAAAATTTTGTCTTCTGAATCTGAAGGATCATAGTACTTGAGCTACTCAAAATTTTCTCCCTTGTGAAATTTCGTCATTTTGGTAAGGTTTATGGATAACTTTAGATGGCTTCCAAGGACAGACTTACTATTTATAGTTATGACTTAAAAAGTTAGTGCCGGTAAGCATTGTCAGTGTTTTGCAGACTAATTTGTTTTTAATATGTTGCATACATTCCTGTGCTCTATTTAGATTATGTACTTTTTTTTTTTTTTTCGGTACGCGGGCCTCTCACTGTTGTGGCCTCTCCCGTTGCGGAGCACAGGCTCCGGATGCACAGGCTCAGCGGCCATGGCTCATGGGCCCAGCCGCTCCGCGGGATGTGGGATCTTACCGGACCAGGGCACGAACCCGTGTCCCCTGCATTGGCAGGCGGACTCTCAACCACTGTGCCACCAGTGAAGCCCTAGATTATGTACTTTTTACTGGCTGTAAAAGAAGCCTGAAAAAAAATTAATGTTTCAGGTAGTGGTGCTTAACAGAACTTTCTGTGGTGGTGGAAATATTTTATAATCTGCACTGTCCAGTATAGAAGACACTAACTACTAGCTTCTGCTCACTCTGGTAGCTGTGGTAGCCATGGTAGCCACTAGCTGTGTTACGTGGCTCCTGAGCGCTTGAAATACGGTTAGCATGAATGAGGAACTAACATTTTAGTTATTTTAGTCATGTGTGGCTACTGTATTAGACAGTACAGTTCCAGAGTGTGTTCTGTTACCATAACCACAGCTTTAAGCAATATATGAAGTATTTTTTTTTTTTTTTTTTTTTTTTTTTGGCCTCTCACTGTTGTGGCCTCTCCCGTTGCGGAGCAAAGGCTCCAGACGTGCAGTCTCAGCGGCCATGGCTCACGGGCCCAACCGCTCTGCAGCATATGGGATCTTCCTGGACCGGGGCACGAACCCATGTCCCCTGCATCGGCAGGCTGACTCTCAACCACTGCGCCACCAGGGAAGCCCAGGATGGAGTATTCTTTAAATGTCAATTAGATACAGTTGATTGATGGTGCTCTTCAGTTTAACTATGTCCTTACTGATCAACCACTGCGCCACCAGAAAAGCCCTATGAAGTATTTTTTACTTAGTCTTATTTCATGGTTACAGTTGACCCTTAAACAACATGGGTTTGAACTGTGTGGGTCCAATTACATGTGGGTGTTTTTTGATAATAAATACTATAGGATGACATGATCCGTAATTGGTTGAATCTTTGGACGCTGAACCGTGGATAAGGAGGGGCACTATAAGTTATACGCGGATTTTCAACTCTGTAGATTCGGCTCCCTAACCCCCGCGTTTTTCAAGGCTCAACTCTACTTCAAATTACCGCTCTCTTCCCAGTCTGCAGCAGAATTAGTCTTGTTTTATAGACATCAGAGAAACCGCTGCGTTTAATTCAAAGGATTAGAGAGAAATTGACACTTATGAAAATGATAACGTTACCGAATAAGGCCATTCTAAGTAGCATACTTCTTTTAATTCCTAAAAGGTCTAATAATAGTGCAGAGTTGCATTGAACATTATGTAGAGAACGACATATAATAATTATACTCAGAGTGTTTTCATGAGTTTTATCAGTTTAAATTTGAGTGTTATACTAAGTTAAAATTCAGTGTTTTAAAATATATATAAACATAAAATGAGTTAAGAATATAATATAGTTTCTTAATTTTATCTAATTTTTAGATAATTTAGATAATTTTAATAACATTTATAATCACAAAATACTATTTTTAAATTTTTGTAAAATTCAGAGAAGACTATAATATCCCTTGAGAAATTACTGGTTTCCAAATTATTTTTATGGTTTTGTAAAACGATGGGTTCTTGTAATGAAACTTTGGTATGAATTGGAAAAGATAAGAACAAAATTCACTAAGGGAACATAATTATTTTAACCAACACCTGTATATAAAGCCTGTGGCCTTATTTCAGAACTATGTAGGCTTTTGATAGAAAAAACACTTTATATATGAATTATATTTCTTCTAGCATCTCAGCAAGTCATTTTTATTTCACTTGATTGAGTCAGTGTTTTTTATTCTGGTTTTCTTCACTAGTTTGTGATTTTCTTTTGATTCAAAATTGTCATCTTGGTTGCATTTGATAATTCTTTGGTTTTCAAGTGCATAGAAGTTTTGTCTTATTGTGAATTTGAGATGCCAGAATATTTGAAAGAACAGTTCTAGAATAATTATATCAAAAGGTTATTTATAAAAATGCATATTGAACTAAAAAATAGTTTTTTTCTATGAGGGACCAGCTACAACCTACATATATTTAGTGTACTTGTGACTCTTCTTTGCTACTTTTTTCCTTATACTAGAACTTTGTTTTCTTGAGGTGGAAAGGTGTCACAGATTGGTTGCTTTACGTATACATTGAATTTTTTCTGTGTTCATCACCATGAATCAGATTTCTAAAGACCAGAAATTTTAAGCCGGCAGTATGATCTGCATATTTTACAAAGTTTGTTGGCTCTTTCTTAGGTTACATTGAAATCTTTTTTTTTTTTAATTAGTTTTCTATATTGACTTCTAGCTATTGTTTTCTCTTTTCTTCCCTGTAATGTCTCCCCAATCCATGTTTTTTCCTAGCCTTCAAGATGGTCAGCAAGACCAGCAGTCCACAGCCCAGGTCAAAGTCCAGTCCCGCCCCCCTTCCCAGGCTGCAGTGCTCAGTGCTAGTGCCTCCTTGCTGGTGAGAAATGGGAGTGTCCACTTAGAAGCATCACATGACAATGCATCTGCTGTAGGCGGCAGCAGTTTGCACGATGAACTTGGTACGCAGGCCTTATATAATCTTGGTGACGTAAAACTTTGATGTGGCAGATAATGGGTAACAATGATTACACTTCTCTCCTGAGATAGCTTCATTTTGGAACTATGCATAAGAGCACTTTTTTTTAGGATTTGCCCTGTGTATAAGGAAAATTTGATATTTGCTTTTCCTTTTTCTGTTTCTTTCAACTCTTACTCTACATTTTCTTTTGAGCATGTCCGTTATTAATGGTAAAGTATTAATAAATGTTCATGCTTTACTGTCCTCTTATAACGATTTGGGCAATTTTATTATTTCTTGGCATTTGTACCATGTGGTGAAATGTTTTAAAAAATTATTTTGATTGAACCTTAATTTCTCTGAATTCTCTGCTGCAGGAAAGGCAAAAGTACTTTCTAATGGCCTATTACTGTATAATCTTTCTTTTAAGTATTCTATATTTTACTTCAATGTCTATCATCTGAAATAGGACTTACTATAATTCTAAATGCAGTATTCTGAGGACATGATATGGCTCTATACCACTATCAAATGACTTTATAAAGTTTTTTCTTTTTCCTGTTAATACATCTAAAAATAGAAATATAAGTTATTAAATAGTTAATTCTCAGAGAGGTGGTATAGTTTAAAGCCTCAGTAATGCCTTAAAAAGACAGTATTTTATACTGGTTTGTTTTCTATTTCTCTGTCCAGTTCAGCTTTCTCGTGCTCAAAATGCAGATTAATAGCAATTTAAGTAAATATAATGAAGAAGAAAATCCTGTTGTTCAGAAATACATATTTCAAAGTATTATATTTGCTCATTACTGTGATTTTGTTTCTCCATGTTATAACTGTCTTTCATTTATAAAGAAGATAATTTAGTTGATGCTTTTACTAGAAGGATGTATGGTATAGGGTGCCCAAAATAGGTATAATACAATTTCATATGCTATTTATTGACTCTTTTCCCATTTTGTAAAAACTCTTAGTTACAGAGAGAATTAGAAAGTTTTAGATATGCATATTGATGAAAATTGTCGTCTTTAGCAAATCTTACAGAAAGCTGAAAATGGGCATCTAAGATATTTATACATTAGAATGTACGGTGATTTCTAAATAAAATGAGAAGGCAATAAAACATTTTAATTTTAGAGTGCTTTTGCTTTTGAGTTTGTAATTTGAAGAGGGCAGGGAGTCTATAAAGAGGGTGTTTGAGAAGAGTAAGGTAAACTTTAGTTACTTGCTTTGACTGAAAGGGATGCTTACTCAAATATATTGAGTAAATAGTATCTTTTTATTGACATTTCTCTTGGGTTAACCCAAAGTTCCTATGAACAGAGGACTTGTCAATTTGTATGTGTAAAATTACAGTCACTATCACCATTGTCCATTGATCATTTAGTAGTATATTAGCTAAGCTTAGTTTTAATCCATTTTGGATTTTTAAACTCTTGTCAAATGAAGAATAAGTTGAACCAGTAGGTGATTTTCCTTTGTAAAAATTCTTAATTTGCTCAAAAAACTTGCTAAGCAAGATTTAGTTATAAAGTTCCATCCTTAAACCACATGCAGATTATTGAGAATATGTACATATCAATTTAGCATCTACTGGTGAATATTCAGGATATTCTCTTAAAATTTGGATTTTATCTTTTGTGTTAACTGCTTTCTGATAGTTCTTGGCCTGTGGTAATTGAATGTTGCCAAGTTGAATGCTTAGTAATAATTAGCACAAAACACACAATCAATGGACAGTGTATACCTGTTCGTTTCATAGCACATAAGGTTGGCCAAAAAAGATTCTAAAAATGAACTGCAACTGAACTTGAAGGAATTGGTAGACACTGATTTTTTAATATATTCCGCTAGAATATTTTTGTTGCATAGTTTAATTTTCTACATGATTTTAATTAACAGTAGTAAACTAATTTTGTGTGAATGAATTTGGATACTGTATACTCAAATATGTTGAAGTTAGCCATGATATTCCCTGAAAGTATGGAGTATTTACAAAGGATTTGCTTCCTTCCAAATTTAGCTTCTTCAGCTGAAAATTTTAAATGTATAATTTTTACATGTGAAAATTTATAAATACACATAATACATTTATATAACACACTCATACACATACACACTCAAACTTACATATGTCCACTTATACATATATATGTTTGGATGCATATAAATGTTTTTATGTGTATACATGTATATGTTGTAATTGTGCGTTTACTTTTTAAAGTGAGGAATATTAGCCTTTTTCGATTAAAGGAAACGTGCAGTCAGGCATTATTTAATTCCAAGCCTAGGTAGTTTTCCTTAACTATGTTTTTGACAGTTTTACTCTGTGGTGTCATATTACATAACCACATCCATTTCCTATACTAAACCCTGAGAATCCTTATTTTTCTGTTGCATTTTATCTAGCATTTCAAGATTGTCAGGTAGCATTGGACATGGTGGAAAAGTTCATTGACGATGGCATTATAAGGTTTTATTAGTAGCTTAATCAGCAGAGAATAATACATTTTCATCATCCATTTTCCACAGGCATAATAATTGTTCATCATAATTTTAAAAACTGAATTATAAGTGTATAATTTAGAACCTGGCTGAAAAAATTTGGATGGCTTCCTTTCTCATTTATAGACTTCATTTCCTTGGAAACTTTATTTAAATAATTATGTAAGTGATGGGTAAGTTTTGAAGTTAAAATCTTTGAAAAGGAAATTACTATCAAAGAATTTCTCAAATCCTTCAATGTAACACGTTATTCTTTTTGTAAAAACCACATTCTAAAGGTTAATTTTCTTTTTATCAGCCTTTTGTTGAACTTATTTGCAGTTGATTTCATACTATAGTCTGAATTAAACTGCAGTTTTACTAAATAAAACAAGCTTTTGCTTATTACCCAGGTAAGTCACACAAGAGACAGTTTTTATGTTAATCCTGGCTTCCGCTTGTGAATTAAGACTAATAAATTGATGTAATGATGAAACAGGTTATTATAATTGATAGTTAAACTCTTAATATATATCACATCTCAGAGGAAGTATTCTAGATGGGATCAAACAGGAAAATTTGTCTTTTTTTTTTCTGTGTATGAAATTAGTGGTGGTGAGGATATGTTTTGAGAAGTGTATATAAAATTATTTTCATGTGAAAAATAAAAATACTGTCACAGGCAAGAAATGAGGACAATAGAGTTCTATGTTTATCAAGACATAAATGTAAAATATATAAATATCATAGGTAGTGTTCCTCTGAATTCAAGACTTTCTTAATTTCATTAATGTATTAGAGGTTTAAAGAGTAATGAATTGATTTTTCTAAGGTTTTTTTTTTTTATTTCATTACTGTACAAGTATTTACAAAGAAGGTATTCTTTCTGATAATCTGCTTTACTACAGAACTTATTACCTTGAAAATGTGATCAGCTCTAGAAAAAGATTTAACGGAAATCTGGCAACGCCCTATTGACCTTCTTAAGCAGTTTCTAGCAGCTATGCGTTATTAAGGAGAAATACAATTTGGAGGCTTTAAATTTTTTTTTTTTAAAAAAATCAGAGACTCAGATCATCTATAATACTTTCAGTGATTTTTATGTTAGTCTTAGTGTTTAAAATAGATTATATTATTATGAACTACTCTGTAACATTTTGAGCTCTGTCATTAAGTACTTCTCATTACTATAAATACAAAGTCAAGATGGCTTTAAAGGGACCTTGGAGTCCATACTTTAGTCTCCTATGTTATGGTAGATCTTTTTCATTCATCTAAACTAAAAGTTATGTTCTTTTTTGCAACAACCTTGATCTTACCCTTTATTGTTGTTTTTGAATACAAATTCTATTTTTTGTACCTTTTTGCAGGGGAGGGCAACACAATGTATTTATTTATTTAACATCTTTATTGGAGTATAATCGCTTTACAATGGTATGTTAGTTTCTGCTTTATAACAAAGTGAATCAGCTATACATATACATATATCCCCATATCTCCAGTATTTATAAATGAAAGTAAAATGTTTATTTCTATGGAAACAGTAAAAATGCTTCATTATCTCTGGAAGGAAGAAGTATTAAGAATTTAGGGGGATGTATTCTATTTATACTTTGTGGTGTAAGGATGGGAAAAGCATGTTCTAATACAAGTTTACAAATACTGGGAAATAAAACGAAGAAAATTAAGTCATCTGCAGTCTTACCACTCAGAGATAGTCACTATTAACATTTTATTTTTATTTCCTTTCTTTTTTTTTTTTTTTTTTTTTT
>NW_006797362.1:589960-619773 GCF_000442215.2 Lipotes vexillifer
AGGCGGACTGTCAAGCACTGCGCCACCAGGGAAGCCCTCTCCTTTCTTTTTTAATGCATACATGTATATGCTTTTCTAACACAGAACTGGGATGATGTTGTATGACTTTTATGTCATGGTATGAGTTTTGCTTCTTGCTGTTTTAGCACATTTGAACATTTATTCATGTTGTTTTTTAACTTGTTCTTAAGAGACTGCGTAATATTTTATCACTGAGAGCTACATGAAAGGTAGTGTAGAATAGTGAACTCTAGAGTTAAACTTCCTGGCCTCAAATGCGAGCTCTACCACTTTCCTAGCTGTGTGACCTTGGACAAGTTATTTTCTCTCCCTGTGCCTCAGTTTCCTCATGTATCAAAGGGGGGGATAGTAATAATACTTCATAGATTTGTGGTGAGGATTATACCTATTAAAATATTGAAAGCAATTAGAACAGTGCCTGGCAATAGTAAATTACATAAATAATCATCACTATTATTGTTAACATTATTATTTATTGCAATTTATTTAACCAGTTAACTAACCCCATTGTTAGTCTTCAAGATGATTCCTGATATTTTCTATTTTAATAAACACTCTGCTGAATGTCCTTTGCACAGCCCTTTCTGTACAGCTGTGATTATGTCCTTAGGACAAATACAGTGAAATGGAATTATCCGTCAAGGGGAAATAAACATTATTGAGACTTTGATGTATACTCTTAATTGCTTTATGGAAAGCTTGTTTACACTTTATCTGGCAGGGGTTGAGAGTGTCTGTTTTATCCCCACAAATATTAAAATTAAAAATAAACCTAGATAAATTTTATCTACTCTAACCGTCATTTCCTGGGAATGCTCAGAAGTGTATCATTGTTACTGTGGAAAGACGACCGGCATATTATTTTTAAAAGTTTGGGATGCTTGAACTACTCTAGGAATTTTACAGAAGGTAACAGAGACTGGCTGAGATATCTGATTTGTCTCTTGCCAGTCTGTGTTGTAAAGAATTCATTGAAGCACTAGATTAACTGCTTTCTAACATTAACGTTCTTAAGATTCTAAATTAAATTTGTTTAGTATGTGCATTAGTTAGAATATAGGTAGAGTCTTTAATGGAGAGACCTGCCCTCCCTCATCCCCCATCAGTGACTGAAATTAGAGAGAAGTTTACATCTCTCTCATAACAGTCTGTTGGGAGCTGTCCCTAGCAGATGGGTTGGTTCTTTTATCTTCCACATATGGCTTCCCTGCTTGGTCCACAGTGACTGCTCCAGTTGTTGACATTTCCCCCCAGACAGGAGGGCAGTGGGGAGGGTGGTGCTAAAAAAAGGTCAAGGACAGCTAGCCTTTATCTTTCAGACTGTGACTTGGGAAATGTGCCTGTCACTTTCTCCTGCCTTCCATGGGCTCATACATAGTCACGTGGCAACTTCTAGCTTCAGGAGAGGCTGGGAGAGATCTCTAAGTAGATAGACATAGGTTCAGCTGAAATTCAGCAAGGGGAAGGTCCTATTTTTAAAAGGGATAAGGACAAGGTGCATACTGGAGGCCAGTCATCAGTCTTTGCCACAATAAGACAATAAACACTTCAGATCAGTAAGATTAAGATCAATGACCTACTAGAAAAGTTGAGAGTTACAAGTAGCTTGCAATTATGGGCAAACAGCTCAACTTTGCTCATAATTTTTAAAATTGCAAATTAAAAATAGGATTATGATATTTTTCATCTACTGAATGTGTAGTGATGTCCATTGTTGGAAAGGGTCTGGTGAAATAGTCCACTACAAGATTGAAGATTTTTGGAGGGAGGTTTAGAACAATAGACCAAAAATGCCGATATATTTTAATCCACAAGTTTCACAAAAATGCAAAGGTATATGTACGTGGATATTCATTGTAGCATTGCTTGTAATTTGGAAAACTGTAAACAGTCTAAATGTCTCTGTTACTAGAGAACCCCTGATGTATTGTTCATGAACATAACTGTCATGTTCAGAACTTGATATATATGTGTTATCGACATGAAAAGGTAAGCTGTTAGTAAGCAAAAGAAGTAAGTTTTAGAAAGTGTGTATGAAGAGAATGATCCATTTGTTTTGGGACAAAATGTAGATAAAAATTGTTCAGAAGAACACAGAAACTGCTCTTGGCAGTGGCTTTCTGTGGGGAGTGGGGAACTTTCTTCGTTTTATATACTGCTTTTGAATCTTTCGATGCGTCTTATTTTTAAAATGAAACACAAAAACAAAACAACAGATGTCACTCATTCTCCAGAACCTTGATTAGTAACTTGTGGGAATTTCACTGACTACATGCTGTCTCATGTTCATCCATCTACTTGGTCTTTTACCTGACTAGTCTTTTTTTTCTTGTTTGTTTTTAAATCAACTTTGTTGACATATAATTTTGGCATGATAAATTGTGTTCATTTGACATGTACAATTTGGTGAGTTTTAACAGATGTGCACGCCTGTGAAATCCCACAGTCAAGATACAGAACATTTTCATTATCTTCAAAAGATTGTGCCCCCGTTGCAGTCCGTGCCTCCTCTGCTCCTGGCCACAGGCATCCACTGTGTGCTCTATGTCATTATGTTTTTCCTCTCCTAGAAGTTCATATAAATGCAGTCACACAATATGTCACCTTTTGTGTTTAGTTTTGCACTTAGCATGGTGCTTCTGAGATTCATTATGTTGTTAGCGGTATGTTCCTTGTTGCTGTGTATTCATTCTATGAGCTTACTATATGTTTTATATTCATTCGTCTGTCAATGGACAAGTTTGTGTTGTTTCCAGGTGTTAGCTCTTGTGAATAAAATGTCTAAAAGGTTTTCAAAAGTAATTTTATATTCCCACCAGCATGTATGAGTTCCATTTGTTCCCATTCTCGCTGACATTTGCTATTTTGGGCCTTTTAAATGTTAGCCCTAATGAGTGTATAATGATATCTCATTGTGGCTTAAATCTACATTTCTCCTGTGAGCAGGGATGATGAGGATGCTTTGGTGTGTTTATTGACTATACATATTTTATATCTTCTGTGAAGTGTGTCCAAATCTTTTACTCAGTTTTAAAATCAAGCTGTTTGTCTTATTATTGACATTTAAGAGTTCTTTTGATATTTTAGATACAACTAATGTGTCAGATAAAAATTACAAATGTCTTCTCCCATTCTGTGACTTTTTTTGTTTATTTATCTAATCATTTGTAATGTCATCAATGTCATTGTTATGGATTATTTTACCAAGATGAGGAGGACTTGCCCTTTTGAAGGAGATGTGAGATGATGAAATTATATCAGAATATGAACTTGTACATTGACTTCTGGAAGGTTCACCTGATCTGGGGATCTGGGGATTCCACTTATTGAACTGACATGTTGTGTTAAGTCAGAACTAGCGAACAGTGACCATGGCAGTAAAATATATCAGTATATGAATCTCTTTCACTGTTACCAAGCAATAGAGTTTATCTGTCTTTTCTTACCAGTACTCAAAAGCTCTCTTCTAAACCAACCTCTTTCTTCTCATTTCCACCCTTTTTCTTATTCTTCTCCTGTTTTAAAAACCTAGCACAGCATTGCACGTTCTAGGAAGAAGGGCTGGTTGTCAGTATTGAACAGGAGCAACATAGTGACTTGATTTCCATTCAGCACAAGAATTAAAGATATTTTATAAGAGTAAGGCTTTTGGTCTAGGACAGGGATTGGCAAACTATGGCCTGGTGACTATATCCAGCTTGACGCTTGTTTTGTGAATAAAGTAAATATTTATTTTATGTGTTTTCTGTGGCTGCTTTCACGCTACAATGGTAGAACTCGAACTGTTGCAACAGAGACCATCTGGCCCACAAAGCCTAAAATATCTATTTATCTGTCCCTTTACAGAAAGAGTTTGCTGATCCCTGGTCTAGGGAGAAATAGGTCCATAAACCTGTAAGCAGCAGTAAAATGAGTCATTTCTGTCTGGGTGAAAACTCATGTTTCCTCAGAGACTCGCAGGCACCACTCATAATAAGGGGGGTGCTATCCATGAAATTGGAACTTGTCAAGGCCTTCTCTCTTAGAAGTGTCATGTATTCATTGGAATGGCATTGTGAGCACAATACTCATCACCACCAGAAAAAGACACTTTTTGTAGAGTACTCAAGTTCGTCATAGAGATGTGTATAGTCCCCCAGTTGTCTTCTAAAAACACTTTGTAAAGCTGCCTCCCTTGTCTCTCTCTCTCTTTGCTCTTGTAGGCCTTCCTTGCGCTAAGAATAATGCTAGAAAAGTGAGAAGTCAAGCAGTGTATCAGGCTTAGGCTTGGAGAATGCAGAATGAATGGGGCTGTAGGGTGGGGATCTACAGAAGGAAATCGTCCAAGAAATGTAAGAGGCCTTCTTTGTCGTTGGTGCTAGGAAGATTGGAAGAACCCTACGGATGATTTGTCCTTCTGGGAACCACCTCTTTCTAAGATAAATAAGTGAAATGAGAGTGACATTAAGAATGCATTAAGGGTTTCTCACAATATTAACTGAACTTTGTGCTACGTGGTGAGGATTTTTATTGATAGGACTAATTAGAGAATCTCATTAATTTCTGTGTCTTACCAGTGTTTTGCCAGTGTTTATTTTGGTTTTTTGTTTTTTAATTTATTTATTTAATTTATTTATTTTTGGCTGCGTTGGGTCTTCGTTGCTGCGCACGGGCTTTCTGTAGTTGCGGTGAGCGGGGCTACTCTTCGCTGTGGTGCGCGGACTTCTCATTGTGGTGGCTTCTTTGTTGCAGAGCACAGGCTCTAGGTGCGCGGGCTTCAGTAGTTGTGGCGCACAGGCTTCAGTAGTTGTGGCTCGCGGGCTCTAGAGCGCAGGCTCAGTAGTTGTGGCGCACGGGCTTAGTTGCTGCAGGGCATGTGGGATCTTCCCAGACCAGGGCTCGAACCCATGTCCCCTGCGTTGGCAGGCGGATTCTTAACCACTGCACCACCAGGGAAGTCCCCAGTGTTTATTTTGAATTTGTGGCTTCAGGGAAATGCTTCAAGTGTCCTTGTTCCTTAAATCAGTATTCAGTTTTACTTATCTTCTTGTTCATCACTTACGTATTGACCTGTGGTTACTGGAAATTCTCCCACCTCAAGAAGAATAGGGTTTTGTGTAATTAAATTGAATTTTTGAAGACAATAGCAGTCATTATTGAATATTTGAAACAGAAATACCAGGTGCCTTAACTTTTCTTTATCTTAGAGGTGCTATATCATGGCCAATGTCATTATTAAGTCTGAAAATCCAGCCTCTAATCTTCTTTGTCAGAAATTAATGTTTTTCTTTTAAAATCATGACAGAGCCATACTGTTAGATATAATTAGTTATGACCTGGGAGTTGAATTATGAGGAGATAGTTTATAATCATAATGCATGTGAGGAGGACATATTTCATTGATGTTCTACTTTCTTCCCAGTTAATGTTCATTAGAAATAATATTTAAATGGAAGTATTTTTCTAAATACAGAATACTTATTAAAATAGGGTTATTAATAAGGGCACATTTACTTATTAGTTCAGAAAGGTTAACTGTGATTATGGTTTTAATCTCAAATGAGGTATATGTCAAGTTGTTAGGTTTGCTAAGAAGATTTGTACAAATTTAAGGTATTATTAATTTTTATAAACCAATAGCAATATGTACTTATTTCTGTTTTGGTTATTTTTGAAGATGTCTTTAGTAGATTATTATATTCATATATTAAAATGTTACTAAGTTTTTCTCTGAAACCTTAAGCTAAACACTTTTTAGTGTAATTTTTTTTTCTGAATTATCTTCTGAATAAAATCTGTTACTTCTGAAGTGCTGTCAGCTTCCAAGCCCAAAGATGTAAGAGGGACATAGAATCTATTCTTTTGGTTGAGTTAAGTTGGGACTACACCATGAAGCCTTAATACAAAGTTAGCTTGTTCTGACATATGCCATGTATGTTTTTATGAACCTGACATGTTTGTAAAGTTAGTAGGTAGACAGACGCTTCTTAGGGAAAAAAAAAAAGCACTGTTGAAGTCATGCACATTTGTTGTAATTATAACTGCCCTTTTCTTAGACATGTTTTATGCCTTGTTTAAATTTTTAAATTTTATTCCTTGTTACTCAGTGGTTTGTATGCATTCAGAGTTCTAGATTTGTAGTTGTAGTTGTAGATTTATGTAGTAATAAAACTACTCAGTTTTTCCAGCTTTCTTTCTGAAAAGCTTTTGGCAGGGGGTGTTTTATTTTTATTTAAAATGCACCCATTTCTATATAAGTTTCATACTAGGCATCTATACATAAAAGACAACATAGTTGCAGTAATGACTGAATCATCTTTTACTGTTTCATTTGAAAATTACAAAGAGTAATATTTTAGTTGATTTCAGTTGCATATAAATATTTATTATTTTTAATATCCCAAGAACAGGACTTATATTACTAAAAATCCCATGGAATGCTTAAATACTCAGAATATACTCCAATAATTTAAATTCTACTGAATATAGAATTAGCTTATTTCAAAACTACACACAAATTATGTGAGATAAACACAAATATTTATGCATTCCATTCTTACTGGATTTCATACAAGCCCGCCCAGCTCTGTTACTCTGATTTAGTCATTTAATATGGTTTTATAATTCTTCTGCATTTATGCAATCTGTGATTTTGATCAGGTGTTTCTTTTTTTCTGCTAATCTAATTTTAGCACTGTCCATCTCTGATTATCCATGCTAATAAGTAAGGAAAGAGCACAGCATAAAAAGTTACAATTTAAAAATAATTTTTAACTCAATCAAGGCAGTTTTTAACTTGTTTCTTTACTAACAATTTCTGCAACCCACCCTGTCACTTCAAAAAACTCTATCATTTCATTTTAGTTCCGTGCTCTGGTTTCTGTTAGAGGTGCGAAGAGTGAGTAACTCATGGCTAGAAGACAGGGGTGTTAAAAGCGGAGTTTTAGATAATCTACATGCTCAGTAATCCTTCTTGGAAAAACAGCAAATGAGCTGAGCATTTCATAGAGTGCCTTTTCCCCTAATTTATCTCAGGAGCATTTTGACCAAAAAAACTGCTACTACAGAAAACACCATAATAGGATAAAATATTATGACTCATAGGAAGTACTCAAATAATCCTGTTTAATAAAGTACTTTTTCTGATTCTAGTCCTTTTGACGAAAGAAGTAATTGTTGAAATGTTCTGTGAACCCTTGGTTATATTAGAATATTACGGGGGCCTTTTATTGTCATTTTTCAAGGATTTCACTTAAATAAACATTCTTACTGTATACTGTTTTCACTGTAGTCATGGAAAAGCAATCTTTTAGCCTTGTCATTAAGTTGAAATTGCCCTTTAGATTTCTCATATTTATAACCTCAGTAGTTCTAGCTAGTAAAACAAAAACCTCATAAATACTCAAAAGGCAGTCTGGACTAGATCCAAACAGTTGCAGTTATATACCTCATCTTATTGTCCTGCTAGAAATTTATATTCATTTATTTATGCTCCCTACCCACCATTGATATGGCTTACCATAGATCTTCAAAGTACAGCATGCATTTCAGACAGTATTCAGGTTTCTAAAATTCCATTATCAGAAATCATTTTACGTTATACAGTTCATTTTAAGAGAGCTTTTTTTTTCAAACCTGTATTCTTTGCAACCAATAAAATTTCTAAGGCTTTTATCAGTTCTGTAGATACTTGGCTACAGAAAATGGTGTTCCTAAATTCTTTCATAGAGTTCTTGTAGAATCATACAACTACTGATATTCATTGAATACTGTAGTTTGTCACCAACATTATTATACTTCATTCATTGAACTTCCTTAGATCCATTTTGATACTTTTCATTTCTTCTTAAAAGTAAAACAAAACCAAAAAACTCTGAAGGTAATCACATAAATTTGTTGTCTTGCAGTTTGAGCTATCTTAAAACTTAAGCAGCCCTCCAAATGGCTACTCACCACTTGTAAGTAGTGGTCAGGTGACCTTTAAACAACATTCAGTTTGTTTGTATTATAATTTAAATTGAGAATGTGCTGGGAGGAGGAAAGAGAAGGAGACTGCTGTTACGAAGCTGACTTGAATCACTTTTAACACCTGATTATGTATGTTGACATTTTGCCCCACTGTTTAGCATTCCTTTTCAATTCACATCATGCTGAATTACATGTAGATCATTGTTTTTTAAATATTTTGGAAAAAGAAGGTTATAGTACATTTTCTTAGATTGTAACAAGCTTAAAATTAGTGTTTCATGAAGGAAAATTTCTGAGTATTCTAATGGCTTTTTTAAAAAAATCATTTATTTGCTAGGTAAGTTCTCTTCTACGCTTTATGAGACTGGTGGCTGTGATATGTCACTTGTGAATTTTGAACCAGCAGCAAGAAGAGCATCCAATATCTGGTA
The DNA here is from genome assembly GCF_000442215.2 of Lipotes vexillifer. Lineage (NCBI taxonomy): Eukaryota > Metazoa > Chordata > Mammalia > Artiodactyla > Lipotidae > Lipotes > Lipotes vexillifer. The sequence goes on from NW_006797362.1 coordinate 598,360, forward strand.
TGTGTGAAGTCATATTAGGAGAGTGTATGTACTTGCATATGTTTGCCGTTTTTAAAGTTTGTAAGCGTTGAGATAGAAAAGTTATTTTGAAAACATTTGTTTATATTGGCTTAAATAAATTGTCATTATGCATTTGTCGCCAAAGAATTAAAGTAGAATTTTTTGCTGTGGAAAAAAAGAAAGCTGTTATTCTTAAAACAAAAGCTATTATGTATTTTAAAAAAAATTAAGTAAAAATTTCCTGTAGATCTTACCATGGGACAGTGGTTTCCCGCAATTTCAAATTTAACTATGTATATATATTGCATGATGGAAAAAACTTATTAGAAAAATATTTTATACAGCTAAGTTCAAACCCATCAATTCTCTTTCTTTGTGTAATTTCAAATTTTTATTTCTGTGTGAGGGTTTTGGTCAAGTGTCTTTTTAAATGATTATCTTTCATTTTGTTTTAAAATGTGTTTAACAGCTGTAAGAAGGAGGAATTTCTTAAAATATGGGTCATATGTTACATTTAGTTTCTTTTCTCTCCTTCCCTCAGGAAGGAATTATGTAAGATAACAGAAGTTAGGAGGAAAGCAAATAAGAAATAGAAATCTTGATCGTATAACATAATCAATTATAGTTTAGAATGTGTTAAATTTTTTTCTGAAATTTTAATCTTACTCATCTATTCAAATTGCTGCATTGAAATTCATTGTTGATTGATTAGCTCACTTTTTTTCCACAAGAGTCATTTGATTCTTATTTTAGGACTTCCATTTAATAGTGGGACACGCCTATTTATATGTTACATGTCTATGGGCAGTTTTTTCAGTTTTGAGGGTCTCTTTAAAGCAATAGGGTCTTGTGATCACTTAGCTTAGCATGCTTAAAAGATAGAACATTTCAGAAACTGTACTCTTTAATAAAGCTCCTTTAGTCCAGTTTCAGAATTCACCCCCTCAAAAATGATTGGAGTGTTTAGATGATTTTGTAGCAGTGGAAGCAATAGGAGGATGGAGCAATGGGAACACTTTATTATGTTTAATATAGTTCAAGATAAGAACAATTCCTTACACCATAAATGTGGTAAGGTCTTAAGTTTTGAAATCTAAATTTGACTGAACTGTGGAAACTGAATTGTCACGTTCTAGACTATTATATCATAGGTTAAATTTATTATGGCTCCTGGCAATATGTTAATTGCTTTCTTAAACAATTTTCACAAGAACTCTGTGATAGAGGTACTTTTATCCTATGTTACCAATGAGGAAACTGAGGTATAAAAAGGTTAGATAACTTGTCCAAGATCTCATTCAGTTGTTGAGGAGATTTGAATATAGATACTTTGACCCAGAGGCTATGCTCCTAATCACAACTCTAGGAAAATTCGATTTTGCACTTTGAACTTTACATGGAAAAGTAGACAGTGTAAGTATCATGTAATTGTTAATAGACTTATTTTTCTTTCTACTACTTGACAAGCTGTTTATTCCCTAAAGTCTTCTTCATTTTTCTTTAGTGACACGGATTCACATGTATCCAGTTCTACCTCAGTTCGATTTTATCCACATGATGTGGTAGGTTTTCCTTTATTTTTATAAAATGCTGTATTTTCAGATTAAGTAGCTATACAAATCCGAAAATTGGTGAGGTTACAAAATATCAGTTTTGTTGAAAACTGGCAAAATCACCTTTGCTGTCCCGTAGTGGATCTCTTCTCATAAGTCCTTTGTTAAGAAACAAACAAGCGTAAAGCACCGTGATGTTTAATTAGCTATTTATGAATCAGTAATTACACTTTTGAGGGTACATAGAGGTCTGTTTACTCACCAGTGTCATAATCTGGTTGTGCCGTTTTTAACTGTGCCATTTTAAAACTTCATTTTGAACATTATGATTTTGGTACATAGCTAACTGATTTGGTACTTATCTACTAACTGTTGGTTAACTATTAGTTATTCATATACCAGTGTGTGTGCTTAGTGATGTTATCACTGTATAAAAAAATGCCCTATGAGAAGCAGTGGGTATATTTTAAAAAGGTAACACTGCCTTTGTGTGATGTATATCAAAATATATATATCGAGGTTAGAAAAGATAAAGCAGTTGAAATCCTTATAAGCAATATTTAAGAGATACGAGGTACGTGTAGATAAATTTAGTGCCAAAGAGATTAATTATTAGCGGCTTCCTGAAGATGATGAGTTGTGAGGAGGGTTTTAAAACCATAGATGTGAATTGGCACAGAACAATAGTTTTCAACATTTGGCAATGTCTGGAAATATTTTTGCTTGTTACAACCAGGGGGATGCTGTAGGTATCAAGTGGGTGGAAGCCAGGGATGCTGTAAAACATTCTGCAGTGGAAAGTGTAGCCCCCACCCAAAGAATTATCTGGCTTGAAAGTACCTGTAGTGCCAAGATTGAGAAACCCTGGCATAGAGGATAAGGGAAAAAAAGTGTTTGGGGAGATATTTGTCAATGCTTAGAGACAGAAATGGCTGTTATATATAAGAAACATATTTTCTTGACTATACCCCACCCCTGTGTAGGAAAAATAAAGACTGTCCCTACTCTTCTGCTGCAGTGTATTCCTGGAAACTCCACAGGAAAGCAGAAATGGGGAAATGATTACAGTGATCCCTTGGTGTCTGCAGGGGATTGGTTCCAGGACCCTGTGCAGATACCAAAATCTATGTTTGCCCAAGTCCTTTATATAAAATCGCATAGTATTTTCCACTGTTAAATGGTATGAGAGCCTTGAGACAGCAAAATGCTGGCTAGTGCTATGCTAAATGCAGTAAGCTTTGGATTCTTTCAGAGGAAGGGGAAACTGGTGAATGGATGAGTTGAAGCTGAAACAAATGTAATGTGGTAATATCCTGTATAGCCTCAGATGAGCAGCCTGCCAAAACAAGAATAAAGGAGTGTGGGAGGCATTTGAAAACAGCAGTAACAGTGATAAGAGACTGTACGAAGAATTGAGATTTGAAGGCATTGAATCCAGTGCAGAGGAGCTTAGATTTGACACAGTAGTGAGGTTCATAGCTTAATGAGAGAAGAGAAGGGGTAGGGAGAAGGGAAGCCACTAATGATTCCCTGTTGGTGATTTTAATGGATTGACTAGCTATACAATCATAAAATACTAAAATTTCAAATACTTCCTAGTAAAATCTTTCCAAAAGGCCTTTGTTGTAGTTCACTTCCTTTTGTCACCTTCTGTAGTTTCTAACAATCATAAAATATCCACAAGAGTGGACTAGTGTAGAGAATTAAGGAGGTTTAGATAATTTGCAAGCTGATTGCATAGCCCTTGAAGCATGACTTGATTAAAGATATTTTAAGCCTTTCAATGCCGATTTTCTTGTAGCTCTCTCTTCCACAGATTCGATTGAACAGACTATTGACCATCGATACAGATTTGTTGGAGCAACAAGACATTGACCTAAGCCCTGATTTGGCAGCTACTTATGGTCCAACAGAAGAAGCTGCCCAAAAAGTTAAACACTATTATCGCTTTTGGATCCTGCCCCAGCTGTGGATCGGCATTAACTTTGACAGACTCACACTTTTGGCCCTGTTTGATAGGTGAGAATATAGTGTGATATTAAAGATATATGCAGATTTTGTTTTTAAATTGAAATGTATTAAATTACCCATTGAGTATTTGACTTGGTTTCCATGTTGGAAGGTGTTTTCTATTTTGGTTCTCTTGAGATAAAATTTAAGTTAGTAAGGCTCCCAAACATTGACTCTCCTGAATCCATTAAAAGCTTTTTTTGTGGCAATTTTAATATGTTTATTTAAAAAAATGTTTTTATCATTTAAGAATCATGCAACTGTACTTAAAAGCCAGAGAATTTGAGGTGTTAATGACCATAAGGTTATACGTAATATGACTCTAACTGTAAAAGGTATAATAGTAAACAGTATTAGTCAATTATGAACTTGGTGACCAACTGCTGCTTCTAGTTGACATGGAGTAACAAAGACTGGGTTTACTCTTCTACCTGAAACAATGAAAAACAGATAAAATGCATGAAACAGTGGTTTTCAAGACACTGGAAGTAAGACAGAAAAGGACCGTGATTCCTGAGAAATGGGAAGCAAGTTATGTGAGCCCACCTTACTGCCTTAAGAGAGTCCCCAGGCTGTGGTGCTTAAGTAGAGTCCAGCAGACTTCCTGAGTTGAGGAGATGGAGCTCAGAGTCCAGGGAGACTAGAGCAGCTCAAGTCTGTAGGGTAGAACATCAGAGAGAGGATTGCTGCTGAGAGAGAGAACCTCAGAGACTTTTAGTGGGTCTCCTCAACTGTTCATCAGGGTATTGGTAAGAGAATATATATGAGGAAGCCAGGGTCAGAATGATGTGAAAGAAACAGAGGGACAGTGCCTGGCACACAGGGCTGGGGATAGTGCCTATCCCCACCCACCATAATAATTAATACTTTATGATGCATTGTGTAGGGTACTCAGGAAAGTCTTGCCTTAGAAGTGGGGAGTAATTAGCCCTAGCATGAGCACTGCTCCAGACCCACCTAGCAAGTCATAAGGATCAAACTGTTCCCAAGTAGCATAACAAAGCTCAACAAGATTTATAGAAATCCAGAAATTCTCACCACATAAAAAGTTAAGATTCACAATATCTGGCATCCAGTCGGAGACTACCAGGCATACAAAGAAATGACAAAATGTGATTTATAATGAGGGAAGTAAGGAAACCAACCTGTAACTGTCACGGATAGTAGAATTAGCAAAGACATTAAACAGTTATAAGTGTACTTCACGTGTTAATAAAAATTAAGTAGAGATATGGAAGATATGAAAAAAAAAGACCCAAGTCACACTTAGAGATGAAAACTAAAGTGTCTGAGATGAAAAATACAATGGATGAGATTAATGGTAGATTAGACATTGCAGAAGAAAATATAAGTGAAGCTGACAGCATGGCAGTAGAAACTATTGAAAATGAAACAGAGAAAAAAGAATCATTCTCCTACTCCCATCCCCCCATGAAAAGAATATACAAAGTGAAAGTAAACCAAGGGAGACAGGAAGAGAGAAAAAATTTTGAGGAAGTAATGGTGGAAAACTTTCTAAATTTGATGAAAACTACAAATGTACACATTGAAGAAGCTCCATGAACCTCAAGTACAAGAAACACGAAAAAAACTATATACCAAGGCACATAATTGCTCAAAACCAGTGACAAAATCTTAAAAGCGGCAAGAGAAAAAAAGATGTAGTTTGTACAGAGGAACAAGAATAAAGAAGACATCAGATTTATTGTTGGAAAAAATACAAATGAGGAGATGATGGAGCAGCATTTTTAAAGTATTGAAAGGAGAAAAAAACTCAACCTGGAATTCTGTAGCCAACAAAACTGCAAAAACCAAGATGAAATAAAGACATTTTTGGACTAGGAAAAACTGAAAGAATTTTTTTCAAGCAGACCCACACTACAAAATATATTACAGGATGTCTTTCAAGCAGAAGGATAATAATACCAACTGGAAATATGGACCTACCAAAGAAATAAAGGATGACTGTAAATGGTAAGTAACTACATGAATAAATACATAAAAATTTTTCTTACTAATTAAATCTCTTTGAGACATAATTGGATGTTTAAACAAAAATAATAACGGGACTTCCCTGGTGGCACAGTGGTTGAGAGTCCGCCTGCCGATGGCAGGGGACATGGGTTCGTGCCCTGGTCCAGGAAGAACCCACGTGCCGTGGAGCAGCTGGGCCCGTGAGCCATGGCCGCTGAGCCTGCACGTCCGGAGCCTGTGCTCCGCAACGGGAGAGGCCACAACAGTGAGATGCCCGCATACGGCAAAACAAAAACAAAAACAAAAAAACTTTACACATGCGGTTGACCTTCTAAATATCAAATCTGTGCCTCTTCTCTGCTTCTTTTCTTTGTCCTACTTCTAGTTCTCATCACCCCTCATCCAAACCACTGCAATAAGCCCTTTAGCTGACCTTCCTGCCTTCAATCTCTCTGCTTTATAACCAAACTTCATTACTCAAAGATTTCTGCAAGTCTGATCAAGTTAAAAAAAAAAAAAAAAATAATGATGATGTGTGATTTATAAGATAAGTAAAAGTAAAATTCATGACAGTAATAGCATAAACGACAGCAAGGGACATATAAGAGTATACTACTATACTGTATATGAATTAAATATAAGTTGCTTATACTGTATGTATACTTATACTATGTCACTTGAAGTAGACTGTCATAAAATGTATACTAAAGCAACTACTAAAGTAACAAAAGAAAGAGTTATAACTAGTAAGTTAAAAAAATAAAGGAGATAAAATAGATTCATAAAAATTACTCTCTTAATCTAAAATAAGGCAGAAAAGGAAAGAGATCAAAACCAGATTGACAGAAGATAAATGGCAGTATGATAGTTGGCAAAGTCAGAAATTGTCAAATTGGAGAAAAAAAAGCAAGACTCAATTCTTTGCTGCCTACAAGAAATGCACTTTAAATATAAAAACAGAAAAGATATACCATGCTAACACTAATCACAGTAAAGCTAGAGTGGCTGAATTAATGTCAGACAAAGTAGATTTCAAAGCAAAGAATATTACCAAGGTAAAAGGAGGTCATTTTATAATGATAAATGGTCAATTAATGCATAGGATTTAACCATCCTAAATGTTTCTACATCTCAAACAGTGCTTTGAAGGAAAAGCTGATAGAAATAGGAGAAATGGATAAATTCACAATTATAGTTGAATTCAACACACCTCTCTCAATAATTGATAGAACAAGTATGTAGAAAATCAGCAAAGATATAATTGTCAGCCGACCTAAGTTGATTGACATTTATGGAACACTCCACTCATAACCACAGAATACACATTCTTCTATGTGCACACAGAACATTTACCAAGATAGACCATATTCTGGGCCATAATATAAGGATCAAATTTAGAAGGATTTGAGTTCTATATAGTGTGTTCCTTGACCACGGAGTTAATTATAAATCAGTAACAAAAGAACCTTGGAAAATCCCTAAATATTTGAAAGCTAAATACATCTAAATAACTCATGGATCAAAGGACAAATCAAGAGGGAGATTAGAAAATATTTTGAACTAAATAAAAGTGAAACACAATCAGAATTTTTGTGATGCTGCTAACACAGTACTTAGAAGAATTTATAGTACTGAATAAGAAGAAAAGTCAATTCAATGACTTCACCTTCCCCCTTAGGAAACTAGAAAAAGAAGATCACATTAAGCCTAAGACAGCAGAAGAAAGAAAATCATAAAGAACAAAGCAGAAATCAGTGAGGACACAGAAGACAATAGAGAAAAATCAAGGGAACCAAAAAGCTCAATTAAAGTAATATACTTTAGCCAGGTTGATCAGGACAAAAAAAAAAGTTACAGATTACCAATATCAGGAATGTGAGCTAGGATATCACTACAGATTCTACAGGTAATAAATGGATAATAAAATATTATGAGCAGCTGTATGTAAATAAATTTGACAGTGGACAAATTTCTTGAGAGATAAAAATTATCAAAGTTCTGAAAGAAATACAATATCTTAATGTTCCTATATCTATTAAATAAATGGGCATTGTAGTTAAACACCTTCCCATAAAGAAAATTCCAGGCCTAGATAGTGCCAAAATAATATCCCAAATCAGTGAAGTGGAGAAAGGATAAGCTTTTCAACAAGTGGTGCTAGAAACATTGGATTTCCATATGCCAAAAAAAAGAAGAAAAGAAAAAGAATTTGTATTATTACCTTGCATCATATTACAAAAATTAACTCAGAGTGGATCATAGGCCTAAATGTGAAATCTAAAACATAAACTTCAGAAAAAAGCAAAACGTAGGAGAAAAGATTTGTGACCCTGGATTAGGCAAAATTGCACAGATGTGACATCAAAAACAGATCAATGAAAAAACATTGATTAATTGGATTCATCAAAATTAAAAACTAACAAAAGCCGAAGGGAGAGCATGTGTTCAGTGACAAGTGACATGGACAGAATATAGTGTAACAGGGCTGACAGGGATCATTGGATTTGGCAAATCTGGAATTCCACAACTGCCATATAAGAACAAATGAAAATACCAGTGTTTCATTTATTGATTTGAAATTACTATTGAACTTGTTTTAATCTGGGAGAACTATCAAGTGAAATAGTACGGAGATGTTTGTGAATTTTATTTTTTAGGTCAATTGATTATAAATTGGGCATTGATGTAATATAAAGAAATAAAAATCTTTTTATGATTATGAAAGCAATTCTTTATTAAATATGTAGAAAGATTTTAAGACAGAGGCCAGCCCAAATCCTTCCACCCAGAGAGAACCATTATTAGTAGTACCAATTGATATATTGTCTTTTTAAACCTGTGTATGTATGTTTCTTAAGTAATAGAACTTGTATCTTCGTATACAGTTTTGTGTCCTCCTTTCTTTGTATAGCAAATGTACTGAGCATGTTCCTGTGGCAGTAAATATTCTTTAAAATCAAGAGTTTTAGCACATACTTAACATTTTGTGAATAAAATATCCCCAAGAAGTAAGATAGATTCTTATTTTTTGGCATGGTTTATAAAAGTCATCTTCAGGGACTTCCTTGGCAGTCCAGTGGTTAAGACTCCACTCTTCCAGTGTAGGGCGTGCAGGTTTGATCTCTGGTCGGAGAACTAAGATCCCATATGCTGTGCAGTGCGGCCAAAAAATAAAATAAATTAAAAAAAATTATCTTCATTGCTGTATGTAGTATGTTGAACATCGTACTGCTTCTTTTACAGTGTCAGTTTAGTAAAATATAGAATTGTCTCAGTAACTTGGATAGAGGCAGCATTGATGGTCTGTCACTGCCTTCATTCTCAATGTATGTAAGAGCCTGTGTTTAAGTAATTTTAGTAAGATTTCTGATTATTTCAGATGATTTAGACATGGGAAATGAAACCACTTGGTATCAAAATTTGGTTACAAACTTTGTCATATAAATGTTTCCAATTTAATTTTCTAGAAACTTTTGAGATTTTGTTTTTCGAACTTGTTTCTTTGTATATTTCCTTTATTTGCCATTCAGGGTGTTCAGTTATTTGGCAACAAACTTGATAGAGAAGCAGATGATAAGAAAAGTAAAGTTATAACGTAGAAATTGAAACTGTGTTATGTATTATAATAAGAACTTCACAATCCACTGTAGCATGCTTTATTTGCACATAAGAATGTGTGCCAGTTTTCCATCTAAACTGAACATACTTTTTCAGTATGATCCAAAACCTTGTTCAAACCCAGTACTAAAAAAAAATCTTAACAAGCATAGTATGAACTTCATATTGATGTCTTCCCTTTTTGCACTCTGATTAATTTCTTGTAATGATGATATACTTACTCATAAATTTTTCTGTCTACAGAAATCGTGAGATCCTGGAAAATGTGTTAGCTGTCATCTTGGCTATTCTTGTGGCTTTTTTGGGATCTATTCTTCTCATACAAGGCTTCTTCAGAGATATCTGGGTCTTCCAGTTCTGCCTGGTGATAGCCAGCTGTCAATATTCACTACTTAAGGTACCAGCATCTCCCTTCTCTTCAGACTTTGGCATCATAGTTATGTGAAAAAGCAGAAGGTTTTGTATCACTCATTGAATTATAGTAAGAATATAATTTTTAGATTTATTTTCCTTGGACGTTTACGTTAAGATTGGGAAAGGAACAAAAGGGACATATAAACTTAAAAAAATAATGACGTGTGAATGAAGCTTCCTAAAAACTTTTTTTGTATTAAAATAAAAAAATAAGAATTCGAGTTCTTTTTTTCTCTCTCTCTTTTTCTTTTCTTTTCTTTTTTAATGGCTATGCCACATGGCTTGCTGGATCTTAGTTCCCCAACCAGGGTTATAACCCAGACCCTGGCAATGAAAGTGTCAGGTCCTAACCACTGGACCGCCAGGGAATTCCCAAGAATTCAAGTTCTTGAAATTCATTTGATAAATAAAAAGAAAATGAAACTGTCCTACTCTCTTATTTTAAGTCTTCTATTATGTAGGTGAAATTTATTAAGATCCATCATTGGTAGATAGAATAATGTCAAAACTAGCATATACATTCTTTGTGGACACAGAGAGCAGAAGATCAGTGTCCCTTTACTTTTGTTTAAATAGTGGTTCTAAAATACCAAATGTTATCAATTTTAAGCTTTCCATAAATGGGAGAATCAAATACCAAATTTTTCACTTTCCATGCCACATCAGTGTGCACTGGTAACATGGACTGTTTTGTTTCCTTTCTTAGCCAGTACTCGTTATTTGCCTGACGCATACTAACGTGCAGAACCCTCTCCCATCCTGAAAACTATTTGTTTAGTTCTGTTTATACCATCAGCTATCCTTTCTCTTTTCTCTCTCCATTTATAGACATCTGGAGTAAACCACCTTTGTCAGCTGCTCCATTTCTTCAAGATCCATCCATACTCTTTTCCTCGTTACAGTATTGAAATTACAGTCTTTGTGGGCTAATAATCTCTAATAGCCAAATCTGTGTTCTTAGTCTTCATTCTCTGTTGAGTGCTGCATCATTTAAATACCTGTGAATACTTTCTTCCATTTTTATGTTTTCCTCATTGCCGATCTGTTACTTTATACTACCCTCATGATTATGCTACTTTGCAAGTAACTTTATTTTCCTTTGTTGATGCCTCTTTGTTCTTTTGACTACCTCTTAATTTACAAGAACTCTCTAGGGTTTTATTTGGCCCTCTTTTCAATTTGTAATTCCTTGCCAGTGAAGTCATCCTCTTTTATTACTTTGTTGCCCCTGTATATGAATTATGTCCAGATTTATGTCACAGTCTTCACCTTTCTTGTAAGCTTTAGTCCTATATATCTAACAGGCAGCTGGGCACATTCTGAAAATGGCACATCATCATCTTCTGATATTTTCCTTTCCCAGTTCCTTTGCTTTTTCTTTTTTTTAACACCTTTTTTGGAGTATAATTCCTTTACAGTGTTGTGTTAGTTTCTGCTTTATAACAAAGTGAATCAGCTCTACGCATACGTACATACCCTCCCTCGTGCGTCTCCCTCCCACCCTCCTATGCCACCCCTCTAGGTGGTCGCAAAGCACCGAGCTGATCTCCCTGTGGCATGCAGCTGCTTCCCACTAGCTATCTGTTTTACGTTTGGTAGTCTATATATGTCCATGCCACTCTCTCACTTCGTCCCAGCTTACGCTTCCCCCTCCCCGTGTCCTCAAGTCCATTCTCTACATCTGCGTGATTATTCCTGTCCTGCCCCTAGGTTCCTCAGAACCTTTTTTTTTTTTTTTTTCATTCCATGTATATGTGTTAGCATATGGTATTTGTTTTTCTGTTTCTGACTTACTTCACTCTGTATGACAGACTCTAGGTCCATCCACCTCACTACAAATAACTCAATTTCGTTTCTTTTTATGGCTGAGTAATATTCCATTGTATATATGTGCCGCATCTTTTTTATCCATTCATCTGTTGATGACCACTTAGGTTGCTTTCATGTCCTGGCTATTGTAAATAGTGCTGCAATGAACATTGTGGTACATGACTCTTTTTGAATTATGGTTTGCTCAGGGTATATGCCCAGTAGTAGGATTGCTGGGTCATATGGTAGTTACATTTTTAGTTTTTTAAGGAACCTCCATACTGTTCTCCATAGTGGCTGTATCAATTTACATTCCCACCAACAGTGCAGGAGGGTTCCCTTTTCTCCACACCCTCTCCAGCATTTATTGTTTGTAGATTTTTTTGATGTTGGCCGTTCTGACCAGTGTGAGGTGATAACCTCATTGTAGTTTTGATTTGCATTTCTCTAATGATTAGTGATGTTGAGCATCTTTTCATGTGTTTGTTGGCAATCTGTATATCTTCTTTGGAGAAATGTCTATTTAGGTCTTCTGCCCATTTTTGGATTGGATTGTTTGTTTTTTTGATACTGAGCTGCATGAGCTGCTTGTATATTTTGGAGATTAATCCTTTGCAGTTGCTTCGTTTGCAAATATTTTCTCCCATTCTGAAGGTTGTCTTTTCGTCTTGTTTATGGTTTCCTTTGCTGTGCATAAGCTTTGGAGTTTCATTAGGTCCCATTTGTTTAGTTTTGTTTTTATTTCCATTTCTTGAGGAGGTGGGTCAAAAAGGATCTTGCTGTGATTTATGTCATAGAGTGTTCTGCCTATGTTTTCCTCTAAGAGTTTTATGGTGTCTGGCCTTACATTTAGGTCTTTAATCCATTTTGAGTTTATTTTTGTGTATGGTGTTAGGAAGTGTTCTAATTTCATTCTTTTACATGTAGCTGTCCAGTTTTCTCAGCACCACTTACTGAAGAGGCTGTCTTTTCTCCATTGTATACTCTTGCCTCCTTTATCAAAGATAAGGTGACCATATGTACGTGGGTTTCTCTCCGGGCTTTCTATCCTGTTCCATTGATCTATATTTCTGTTTTTGTGCTAGTACCATACTGTCTTGATTACTGTAGCTTTGTAGTATAGTCTGAAGTCTGGGAGCCTGATTCCTCCAGCTCCATTTTTCTTTCTCAAGATTATTTCGACTATTCAGAGTCTTTTGTGTTTCCATATAAATTGTGAAATTTTTTGTACTAGTCCTGTGAAAATGACATTGGTAGTTTGATAGGGATTGCTTTGAATCTGTAGATTGCTTTGGGTAGTATAGTCACTTTCACAATGTTGATTCTTCCAATCCAAGAACATAGTATATCTCTCCATCTGTTTGAATCGTCTTTCCTTTCTTTCATCAGTGTCTTATAGTTTTCTGAGTACAGGTCTTTTACCTCCTTAGGTCGGTTTTTTCCTAGGTATTTTATTCTTTTTATTGCAGTGGTAAATGGGAGTGTTTCCTTAATTTCTCTTTCAGATTTTTCATTATTAGTGTATAGTAATGCAAGAGATTTCTGTGCATTACTTTTGTATCCTGCTACTCTACCAAATTCATTGATTAGCTCTAGGAGTTTTCTGGTAGCATCTTTAGGATTTTCTTTGTGTAGTATGTCATCTGCAAACAGTGACATTTTTACTTCTTCTTTTCCAATTTGGATTCCTTTAATTTGTTTTTCTTCTCTGATTGCTGTGGCTAAGACTTCCAAAACTATGTTGAATAATAGTGGTGAGAATGGGCAACCTTGTCTTGTTCCTGACCTTAGAGGAGATGGTTTCAGTTTTTCAACATTGAGAACGTTGTCGGCTGTGGTTTTGTCATATATGGCCTTTTATTATATTGAGATAGGTTCCCTCAAGGCCTACTTTCTGGAGAGTTTTTATCATAAATGGGTGTTGAATTTTGTCAGTAGCTTTTTCTGCATCTATTGAGATGACCATATGGTTTTTATCCTTCAATTTGTTAATATGGTGTATCACATTGATACGCATATACTGAAGAATCCTTGCATTCCTGGAAAAACCCCACTTGATCATGGTGTATGGTCCTTTTAATGTGCTGTTGGATTCTGTTTGCTAGTATTTTGCTGAGGATCTTTGTATCTGTGTTCATCAGAGATATTAGCCTGTAGTTTTCTTTTTTTGTGACATCTTTGTCTGGTTTTGGTATCAGGGTGATGGTGGCCTCATAGAATGAGTTTGGGAGTGTTCCTCCCCCTGCTATATTTTGGAAGAATTTGAGAAGGATAGGTGTTAGCTCTTCTCTAAATGTTTGATAGAATTCGCCTGTGAAGCCATCTGGTCCTGGGCTTTTGTTTGTTGGAAGATTTTTAATCACAGTTTCAATTTCAGTGCTTTTGATTGGTCTGCTTATATTTTTTGTTTCTTCCTGGTTCAGTCTCAGAATGTTGTGCTTTTCTAAGAATTTGTCCATTTCTTCCATGTTGTCCATTTAATTGGCATATAGTTGTTATAGTAATCTCTCATGATCCTTTGTATTTCTGCAGTGTCAGTTGTTACGTCTCCTATATCATTTCAAATTCTATTGATTTGAGTCTTCTGCCTTTTTTTCTTGTTGAGTTTGGCTAATGGTTTATCAGTTTTGTTTATCTTTTCAACAAACCAGCTTTTAGTTTTATTGATCTTTGCTATTGTTTCCTTCATTTCTTTTCCATTTATTTGTCATCTGATCTTTATGATTTCTTTCCTTCTGCTAAATTTGGGGGGTTTTTGTTCTTTCTCCAATTGCTTCAGGTGTAAGGTTAGGTTGTTTATTTGAGATGTTTCTTGTTTCTTGAGGTAAGATTGTATTGTTATAAACTTTCCTCTTAGAACTGCTTTTGCTGCATCCCGTAGGTTTGGGGTCATCATGTTTTCATTGTCACTTGTTTCTAGGTATTTTTTGATTTCCTCTTTGATTTCTTCAGTGATCTCTTGGTTATTTAGTACCGTATTGTTTAGCCTCCACCTGTTTGTGTTTTTTACAGTTTTTTTCCTGTAATTGATATCTAGTCTCATAGCATTGTGGTTGGAAAAGATACTTGATATAATTTCAGTTTTCTTAAATTTACCAAGGCTTGATTTGTGATCCAAGATATGGTCTATCCTGGAGAATGTTCCATGAGCACTTGAGAAGAAAGTGTATTCTGTTGTTTTTTTGGATGGAATGTCCTATAAATATCAATTAAGTCCATCTTGTTTAATGTGTCATTTAAAGCCTGTGTTTCGTTATTTATTTTCATTTTTGATGATCTGGCCATTGGTGAAAGTGGGGTGTTAAAGTCTCCTCCAATTATTGTGTTACTGTCGATTTTTCCTTTTATAGCTGTTAGCATTTGCATTATGTGTTGCGGTCGGTGTTCCTATGTTGGGTGCCTAAGTATTTACACTTGTTATATCTTCTCCTTTGATTGATCCCTTGATCATTATGTAGTGTCCTTCTTTGTCTCTTGTAATAGTCCTTACTTTAAAGTCTGTTTTGTCTGAAATGGGAATTGCTGCTCCAGCTTTGTTTTGATTTCCATTTGCATGGAATATCTTTTTCCATCCCCTCACTTTCAGTCTGTATGTGTCCCTAGGTCTGAAGTGAGTCTCTTGTAGACAGCATATATATGGGTCTTGTTTTTGTATCCATTCAGCCAGCCTATGTCTTTGTTTGGAGCATTTAATCCATTTACATTTAAGTTAATTACCAATATGTATGTTCCTATTATCATTTTCTTAATTGTTTTGGGTTTGTTTTTGTATGTCTTTTCCTTCTGTTGTGTTTCCTGCCTAGAGAAGTTCCTTTAGCATTTGTTGTAAAGCTGGTTTGGTGGTGCTGAATTCTCAACTTTTGCTTACCTGTAAAGGTTTTAATTTCTCAAATCGAATCTGAATGAGATCCTTCCTGGGTAGAGTAATCTTGGTTGTAGGTTTTTCCCTCTCATCACTTTAAATATGTCTTGCCACTTCCTTCTGGCTTGCATAGTTTCTGCTGAAAAATCAGCTGTTGACCTTATGGGGATTCCCTTGTATGTTTTTTGTTGTTTTTCCCTTGCTGCTTTAATATTATTTCTTTGTATTTAATTTTTGATAGTTTGATTAATATGTGTCTCAGCGTGTTTCTCTTTGGGTTTATCCTGTATGGTACTCTCCTTGTTTCCTGGACTTCATTGACTATTTCCTTTCCCATGTTATGGAAATTTTCAACTATAATCTCTTCACATATTTTCTCAGACACTTTCTTTTTCTCTTCTTCTTCTGGGACCCTTATAATTCGAATATTGGTGCGTTTAATGTTTCCCCAGCGGTCTCTGAGGCTGTCCTCAATTCTTTTCCTTCTTTTTTCTTTATTCTGCTCCCTGGCAGTTATTTCCACCATTTTATCTTCCAGGTCACTTGTGCTTTCTTCTGCCTCAGTTATTAGGCTATTGGTTCCTTCTAGAGTATTTTTAATTTCAGTAATTGTGTTGTTCATCACAGTTTGTTTGCTCTTTAGTTCTTCTAATCCTTGTTAAATGTTTCTTGTATTTTCTCCATCTGTTTCCGAGATTTTGGATCATCTTTACTATCATTACTCTGAATTCTTTTTCATGTACGTTACCTATTTCATCTTCATTTATTTGGCCTTGTAGGTTTTTATGTTGCTCCTTCATCTGTAACATAATTTTTTGCTTTTTTTTTGTTGTTGTTGGGTGCTGCTGTATTCCTGTCTTACTGGTTTTTTGGCCTGAGACATCCAGCACTGGAGTTTGCAGGCAGTTGGATAGAGCTGCGTCTTGGTGCTGAGATGAGGACCTCTGGGAGACCTCACTCTGATTGATACTCCCTGGGGTCTGAGGTTCTCTGTTAGTGTGGTTTGGACTCAGAGCTCCCACCACAAGAGCTTGGGCCCAACGTCTGGCCTGGGAGCCAAGATCCTGCAAAATTCATGGCGTGGTAAAAAAAAAAAAAGAGAGAGATAAAAAACTGGAAGAAAGAAAGAAAAAAAAGGAGCAGTACAGTATCAAAGAATAAAAAGCAAAATAAAATTAGAAAGTTAAAAAATATATTAGGAAAAATAAAAGTATTATTGAAACAACTGCAACAGGGTAAAATAAAACCACAGCAGAAAAAAAAGGGCGGAGGGCACAAGCGAAAAGGAGAGATCACTAACAAAGGATAAAGAATAAAATAAAATCAGGAAAATAAAAGATTTATTAGGAAAAATTAAAAAGTCAACAACAATGAATCAACAATTTAAAACAGAACCCTAATCTAAAAGAGGAAAAAAGAAAAGAAAAAAAAAAAGCCTTGTCTATGGGGGTGGAGTTTAGTTGGGGGGTGGAACTTAGGCAGGGGTTGGGTTTAGGGTGGGGTGGGACATAGGCGGTTGCGGGGGGGTGATGTTTGAGCGTGGGGCAGGGCCTAGGCAGGGTGACATTCAAGTGTGGGGCGGGGCCGGTGCTTAGCACCTGGCAGAAGGGGGGAGGCAGCATGTGGAAAGGACTGCCTCTGGAGAGTGGAGTTCCGGAGTTTGGAGGTAGGGCCCTGAGTGAAGGTGTGTGGGTGGGATTTAGGCCCAGCTCATTGGAGGGGGTCTCTGAGTGTAGAGTTGGGGCCCTGGGTGGGGGTGTAGGGGCAGGGCTTGGGCTCTGAATGGCAGGTGGGAGGCTCTGAGGGCAGAGGATTAGGTCCTGGAGCCCAACAGGCTTCCCAGTGCCTAAGTGGACAGGGAAAGCACTGGCCCCGTTCCCTTCTGTTCCTTCGTGCACCTCCCCCACCATCTCTCCCAGGGTCTCCCCCATTGCTGCTGGACCCCTAACTGTGGGTGTGTCCTGCTGGGTGTAGGAATTCCTTCCCTCCCCCAGCCACCCCTCAGGGGTGCCAGTCCCAGAGGTCTGGCCTTTACTTTTGCTCCCCCTTCCCTCCCTCCCACTCCCTCAGGACCCGCATGGCTGGAGGGGGCCTAGGTGGTCAGAGGATCAGGCTCGGCATCTCAACAGGTTTCTGGGGGTCCAAGTGGGCAGGGGAAAGCTGGCCATGCTCCCTTTGGATCCTCTGCCCTCCCAATGGTTCCCCAGTTTCCCCCTTTGGGCCTGGGATCCCTTCCCCTCCCCCAGCCACCCCTCAGGGGTGCCAGCCCCGCCCTACCTCTACTTCTCCCCCTTCACTCCTCCCATGTGCCACGTCCTACCCAGTCACTTGGGGTTCCTTCCGTCCCCTTAGGTGCCCCCCCCACAGGTGCCTGGTAGGTGCCCAGTTGTGAGGAGACAAGAATTCCGCTTCCTCCTAGTACGCCATCTTGACTCTGCTCCAGTTCCTTTGCTTTTGATAGTTGTATACCAACCCAGATCTTAGAGCCTCTGCTCTTCCTTCTTTACCTCTAATGACAGTGACTAAGTACCTCTGATTAAATTTGGTGACTCTGTGTTACAATTTCTGGCCTTTCTTCTTGCTTTTCATTTCAGTTCCCCTTAATCCATCCCTTTATTGCCCTAAGCCATTTAAATTCATTCCCTGGATCCACTGTCCCATATCCTGTTAATTTTGTCCACTGCTTAATATGGTTAGATATGGAAAAGGCAAAGGATGACTGAGATTTTTTAAACTATTTCAGATTTTTAAAATCTAGTTGATTAGAAGAATAGTAATATCATAAACAGAAATAAGAAAGGCGGGAACAGAGCTTTAGGAGGATAGATGTTCGAATTGAAAGAGTGAAAAGATTGTCTGGTCTCCGATCCAGCCACGGGCCACATGCCAAGCTCAGTGAGTTTAGTCCAGTGTAGAATTGTAGGATGGTGATAGACCATCCTAGTGAAACTGTTTGGTATGCTATTGAAAATAAACAGCAACTTTGGAGAAAAGTCATGATTTGGGAGGTAGCTGCACTATACATTTTGAACATTTTTATGGAAAGTTGTTAAAGTCTCTTAGAAGGATACAGCTTAACTAATTTGATGAGTTTGATGTGAAAATGCAGAGAATATATTTAACACAACTACCATTGAATTGTTTAGTAAGTTTGGAATTTGTGGGCAGAACTGGAATCCTTCTTTTAAGCTAACCCATATTTTGTGCATTTCCTGAATGGAGTGATGTTGCCGTGAGAAAGCATTCTACCTTAACTGTACTTAGGTGTTGTAATGAGCCAAGTAGTAGGACAGATCTATCTGCTATATGCCACTTCAGAAACATTAAGCTAGATGCAGATTATTAATTAATCATAGTAAGTATCAAGAGTGAGGAAAGATTTGAGATGTTTTAATATCAGTGACATCAGTATCTGGAGCTGATGTTTTGTCTTCTGTTGATGTTTCAACAGAATTAATGTAGGTCATTTCTTAGCTATGGGATATTTACTTGAAATTATTTCAGGCATTTTGGAAGTTAATGTAAAATTACCAGGTCTTCAGTAGTATAATCTGTCTTTCTTTTTTAGAGTGTTCAACCAGATTCTTCCTCTCCCAGACATGTAAGTCACTCTAATACACCTGTAACTTGTGTTTCCTTAACATTCCTCAAAGCCTTTTTTTGGTCATATGTCAGACTGAACTAAGATTTATGTTATTATTTTCTCACTGGCAATAGGTGGTCCCTGATAGTGCATTTGTTCTTTTTAGCCTCCTTTAATCTAGAGCAGTTCCTCAGTATTTGTCTCACACAATATTGACATTTTTAATGGGTACAGGCCAGTAATTTTGTAGACAGATGACCTTCAATGTGACTTTGTCTGATATTTCTTCTTTATTAGGTACAGGCTGTGCTTTTTTGGTAGGAATATTACAGAAATGCTGTGCTCTTCGTAACTCATCATATCCAGAAGCACATAATGTCAATTTACGCTTTTACTGGTGATGTTAACTTTGATTTTTTGGCTAAGGGTAGTTAGTGTATGCAGTGTTTTTGAAACACTGCAATGTTAACATTTTGGGCTGGATAATTCTTTGTTGAAAGTTGGGGGTGGGGAGGATCTGTCCTGTGCATTGTAGGCTGTTTAGCATTTTATCTGACTTCTACCCATTAGATGCCAATAGCACCCTCACCCCAACTGTGACAACCACAAAGTCTTCAGACATTGCCATATGTTCCCTGGGGGGCAGAATCCCCTCCCACTCCCTTGAGAACCAATACTCTACAGTAATGTTACCATTTTTCTCTTGTAGTTAATAAGTATATCATAGGAGATACTTTGAGATTGTGTATGTGTCCTGTTGCCCTGCAAACCTCTGCCCAGTTGTTTTTAGTATCTATTGATGTTTCTTGCCTGAATCAGTTATCATTTGATGGTTGCCAAATAGTGATTTTTTTTAGCTCCATCAGACCTTCTACATTTATAAGTTGACTTTTTACTGTAAGAACTTTCCCTTTTTGTTTATATTGGTGTGGATTCATGGATTCTTGTTTTATTAAATGGACAGTAATGTTACTATCATTATTTTGATGCTCAAATTGTTCCTGATTTGGCCATTGGGAGCCCATCAAGCTGCCTTCTGTGTCCTTTTGACATTCCTTCATCATTTTAAAAGTACTTTCTTCCTTTTGGGCACAATTATTTGTTCCAAGCTCATCTTATACTTTCCCGACCCTAGCCTGAAACCAGCCATTTCTCTGTGGATCCTTAGTTCTTTTTAGTGGATAATGTTATTTATAAACTAAGAGCTGGATGCTAGTAATCTTTATTACTAGAATGTCATTGCTTCTAGGTCCTCTCAGTGGATAAAGCTAGAAAAATACATGTATACACTTAAGATACACACATACATGTATATACACACATTTATTCTTATACCTATCTATTTATATGCATATTAAAAATACTGAGTTCATACTGATACTTAATTTCATTCAATTATCATGGGGTTTATTCTGTTCTTCCTCCTATCCTTATTTGTAATTCCCTTCTGCCACAGTCAGAAACCTGACCTCCATATGGAAGCATTTTGAATCCTTAGAATATAAGCCATCAAAGATCTCAGTAGCTAGTTGTGACACTTCAAATTAAATAAACTGACTTCTTTTTTAATATCATTTTCAGGGTCATAATCGTATCATTGCCTACAGTAGACCAGTTTATTTCTGTTTGTGTTGTGGTCTTATTTGGCTCTTGGATTATGGTAGTAGAAACCTTACTACAACCAAGTTCAAATTATACGGAATAACTTTCACCAATCCGCTGGTGCTTGTATCAGCCAGGGATTTAGTTATAGGTGAGTCATCTTTAAAGTATCTTAGATCTTTATGTTAATTTATTTGTGTACAAACCATTCACTGATAAATAGATCAATTATATAGATAAAAATAGTTGTACTGGGTTTATTTTGCTGTTTATTGCCATCCTCTCAGTGAGGAACAAAACTATAGGGCTGTTAGGAATGAAAAAAGCTAATGATGAACAAATATTATAGTAATTCTTCTGTTGTTGAAGGAGATGGAATGAAAGATTTCCTTTGGATCTCAGGTTCCTATTATGTGAAAACAGTTGAATTAATTTTAAAAGCTGTTGTTTATAGTTGGAAAGATTATTTAATATTCAGGCAGTTATCTAGAGAGAAATAATTTAAAATGGTATATTTTAAGAAATTTGGTTTGTAGTTTTAAGCAACTTTAAGAAACTAGCTTAGTAATTTATATTAATTTTGGGTTTCTTTTTATTATTTATTTTATGATCTTAGATGAACAAAAGGATGGATGTGATATACTGTTTTTAACTTGCTTTTCTTTCCTTCTATAGTGTTTACACTCTGTTTCCCAATAGTATTTTTCATCGGTCTCCTGCCTCAGGTGAATACATTTGTAATGTACCTTTGTGAACAATTGGATATCCATATCTTTGGTGGTAATGGTGAGTACTTCTTTATAAAAATTACAGTTTACAGTATTACTTTTACAGATCATTAAGTAATAAACTGAACATTAAATTACTTTTCCAGTTTTTATTTTAGAATTGTAATTAGAAAGAAAAAGGCACTTATTTAATAATTAAAGACTGAACAGGAATTAATTTGTAGATAGGAAAAAATATTCAAGGCTGCTACTTTAGGGAAA
>NW_006797362.1:619783-645614 GCF_000442215.2 Lipotes vexillifer
AGGGAAAGATCCAGGGATAATGGAGTTGATTTGTAAGTGTTAAAATACTGTCATCTTAAAGTAAAAGTTATAGTGAGTTTACGTGGAACCTGAATAGACTTAACGAAATATTTATAAAAGATCGAATAGATTGAGCTCTGATACATGGCATTATATTTAGCTTTTGAACTAGTGTATGCATTTGATATTCTATATATTTGGTTTTAGAGCTTTGTTTTATCTTTAGAATGGGAACAGCAAAACCAGAATGCTTTTAGTAAAAGCATTTTACTGAATAAGATTTTTAGAAATATCTCTGTTTTTAGAGTACGATATGTGGATATGAATTGATATACTTAGAAATGTATTCCCTGTTACATGTACATTTTATTTTCAAAATAAGTAAGACTATACCAAAATTACCCTGGAATAATGTTTTGCAGAACTTAAAAATAACACTTTGGGCAGCCACCATGGTTAAAATATACCCTTATTTATAAAGTTTAACCATCTAACATCTTATTGAAAGATGAGTGTACAACTATAGAAAAAAATATGAAAGGGAAAGAAATGACTGAACTTTACAGTTTATTTCTATTTATACTTCACATTTGCAGCCCACATCTTCCAAGTATATGCATTGAAATTATCTCTACTGATAAAATGTTGATATTATGGTTTAAATTTTAAATAGAAGCTAAGCTTCTTCTATGTCACTATGTATCTAGAGCATTTTTATTGTTTTGAAAATTTGAAGGAGTGTGAATTAAGGCTGGGCTGGGCTTCAGCATAGCTTAATGGGTAGAAAACAATTTCAGTATTTAGGGGACTATTATAGGTGCTATATTAATCTAAATACTATGCAGAAGGTTTAGTGTAGGTAATCTATAATAGTGGGCTTCGTCATAATTTACAAACTTGTGCAAGGTGTTAGGTTTTTAATATCTCCTAAAGAAAAATTTTTCTTGTAGAGTTCTCTTATGGTCGCCATATAAAATTACTATTAAAGTCTGTTATCTTAGCCATCCTCTATTTCTTATTATTAGTAATCCCATTAGATCTATTTTTTGTCATTGTTAGCAGTTAGATCATTACTCTTTGGTGAGAATTGATTAACACATGGAAATATACATTTATTTCTGTGGGTAACACAAGTTCTGTTTATATAGACAGTCTACATAATACATTTCTAGCTTCTTTTCAGGCTCTGCAAGCTTCATTTTCCCATACTTTTATAAATAATAAGATATATTCTTGAAGCATAATATAGGTACAGTTTTTTTCTGCTGTAGGTAAATGTTTATTACTTCCAAGGGGAATATATTTTACCTTGTATCAGAAATTGTTGATAGTAAACCTTTGTCGTTTCAATTTTTTTTATATAAATTTATTTATTTTATTTTTGGCTGCGCTGGTCTTCGTTGCTGCGCGCGGGCTTTCTCTAGTTGCGGTGAGCGGGGGCTACTTTTCGTTGTGGTGCGCGTGCTTCTCATTGCGGTGGCTTCTCGTTGTGGAGCATGGGCTCTAGGCACATGGGCTTCAGTAGTTGTGGCACATGGGCTCAGTAGTTGTGGCTCGCGGGCTCTAGAGCGCAGGCTTAGTAGTTGTGGCACACGGGCTTAGTTGCTCCGTGGCATGTGGGGTCTTCCCAAACCAAGGCTCGAACCCGTATCTGCTGCATTGGCAGGCGGAATCTTAACCACTGTGCCACCAGGAAAGTCCTCAAAATTTTTTGAAAGGACAGGATGAAGAAACTGAATTTTTATAAATCAAACAAGTAGATATTTAATTATAGTTAATAGCATACCATTTTAAATACTTTCCAGTGACCTTTTAAAGTATGTTTTCTCCATAAGTGTTTATACATGTTGATTTCATTTTCCCTTTCCTGTCTAGCCACTACAAGCCTGCTTGCAGCACTTTACAGTTTCATCTGTAGCATTGTGGCAGTAGCCTTACTATATGGATTGTGTTACGGCGCCTTAAAGGTGAGCAATACATGTAGTATGTTGTGTCTTTAAGGCTACTTTTCTATATGAAGATTGTTTTAAATTAACTAATGATTTTTTTCCTGGTATCTCTTCAGCATTAATTTTCATGGTCTTCCTATGTTGAACATTATTCTTATTCTCATTTAGTTTGAATTTGAAAGCAATTTCATAGTTAATCATTACTAAAGGAAAATCCTTTTCCATGTAGTAATCATAGGTTAATATTAGAAACAGATTAGTAAAAACTAGGCTGGTCTGGGATAGAGGTGGGCATAGTAATAACAGAATATGAAATTAATTTTAGGTTTCTACTTAAGAATATATGTAACTACTCTTCACATCAAGATTTTTTAAAACTTAGGAGAAGTTGTTCAAGGACTGCAATTTAAAATACAGTCTAGTAAAAATTAACGCACTGAAATTTAATGTCATTATTGGTTTAGAAGAATCTGGATGAGCCTTATTAGTTCCATTTTAAAACAATTGTCACCAAATTATAACTGTAAAAATTGTAGATTTCTCATAAACAACTCTCAGCTCCTGGTATTTTATTTTTTTATGATTAATACAAGATAATCAGAGAATGATAGGGTTGAAAGGGCTATGAAAAGTGACTCATAGCATCCTTCCTTGCTTCACTTACTCAGTAGAATTTACTGTGCTTACTGTGTGCCTAGTTCTGCTTTTAATTTGCCTATATGTTAACTGTGATTAACAAGTCAGTCGATGCTCTTAATAGAGGGTGATGAAGGCTATGAAAACAGAGTGTTACAGGTATACAAATTAAGATATTACCCTATTCAGCCTAAAGGGATTAAAGATGATTTTCCTAGGGGGTGGTTTTTTAACCAAAATTTGAAGAACAATAGGAAATAGCTAGTTGAAACAAGGGATGAAGAGCCATGGAGTTGTAAAGAAAGTGTGTTATGTACAGGAAACAGCAAATAATTTGGAATTGCTGGAAATTTGGGTACATGAGGAAAGATGGCCTACAGTAAGGCTGGAAAGGTAAGCAACGGCTGGATTATGAAATATCTTTTATCCTGAACGTATTGGGTGGAGATGGAAGACCACCAAATATTCGAGGTAAGGCAAGGAAATGATCAGTGTTGCATTTTAGAAAGATTACCTGGTCCCCAGTGTGAAGGAGACTGAAATATAAGCAGGAAGTATCAGGGACTTAATGAAAATTGGATTCAGTGAATATATTTGGGAACTCTGTGGATGAAAAGAGCAAGAGTAGGATCCAGGATGACTTCTGGGTAGGGGCTGGCTTGAACATCTGGTTAGATAGTGATATTAATGCACATGATTGGAAATCTTTGAGTTTACTGGGGAAGGTGATTGTTTACATTTAGACACTTTTATTTGTTGGCATTAATGGGGTATCCAGAGATACATAGTGGGTAGTTATTTGCAGTAATGATGAAAAGATTTAGAAATCATCAACAAATTAAAGTATAAGAAAAAGACTGCTAGCCTGGGTTGGCAGGCTGCAGATAGAACCCTGGGAAATGCCAATATTTAAGCAGTAGATGGAACAGAATCCAACAAAGGAAACTTCAGAAGCAATACAGTGTGAAAAAGAATTTGTTGAATTTGGCAGTTAATAGGATATTGGTGACTTTAACAAAACAGCTTTTTTGGTGTTTTGGCTGAGGAAGCTAGATTAATATAAGTTTAGGTCTGAATAGATATTAAGGAAACGTATTCTACTCTCTCTAGAGTATAGTCGGGAAACCTGTGCACATGATGAGGATTGTTTTCTGGGTTTTGTTTTTTAAAAAAGATCTGAGCCTTGATTGCATTTAAAATGGGAGATGGAAAATTGATCAGAGAGGGAGATACTTGATGACATTAAGCCCAGGAAGGAACTGGAGGTAATGAGATCCAAATCCAAGCTTCTCCCAGCTACACTACCTATAAACCATCCTGGTATAAAAGTTTTAGATCTATGTTTGGAGAACATGTTTTGGAAAGTGGGGCATTATTTGGAAGTTGTAGTCATAGAAGTTAACAATGCAGTAAGTTTTCTAATTTTCTAAAGGCCTATTTAACTATAATTATGTAGCAGAAGAGCAGCAATTGTAAAACTGCCAACTAGAACCTTGTGTCTTAAGACAGGCAGGGATGTGTCCTAAGACAGGCATGTTTTTTTTTCCTTCTTTCTTGGCCATGGCATTTACATTAGACTGTTTTAGTTTTAGGCATTCCCCATTGTAATAGAATAAATGTGCAGATGTACTTATATAAATGAGCAAAGACTATGTGCAGAGATTTCATCATAGCAGTGTTGTAACAGCAAAAACTGTAAACGACCTAGTATTTGTTGTTTGTGACTGTTTAAATCAAATATGGTATAGCCTTACACTGGAATACTATACAGCCACGAAAAAGAATAAAAACAGACTTTAAAATTATTTATTTATCTATCTATTCCTATTTATTTATTTATTTATTTGGCTGCACCAGGTCTTAGTTGTGGCACACGGGATCTTCATTGCCGCATGTAGGATCTTCATTGTGGCATGCAGGATCTTTTAATTGCAGCATGTGAACTCCTAGTTCAGTCCTAGACTAGTCAGAGTCTTAGCCACTGGACCACCAGGGAAGTCCCAAAATAGATTTTTTATCTGCAAATGTGGAATGATTTCCAAGACATACAATTTGTTTCTTTTTTATCAAGCTGTATTGAAATGTAATTGACAAAAATGTAAGATATTTAAAGTGTACAGTATGATGATTTGATATACGGATACATTGTGAAAGGATTCCTCCTGACAAGTTAACACATTTATCACCTCACATATTTACCTTTTTTTTTGGTGAGCACATTTAAATTGTACTCTTAGCAAATTTCAGTTCTACAGTTCAGTGTTATCAACTATAGTCACTGTGTTACATATTAGCTCCTCAGAACTTATTCATCTTTTAAAAAAAAATTCTAAGTTTATTGTTTTAATTTTTATTGAGGTATAATTGACATATACATTATATTAGTTTCAGCTAATGATTCAAGATTTGTATATATTGCAAAACAAGCACCACAATAAATCCAATTAACAGCTGTCACCATACATAGTTACAAATATTTTTTCTTGCGTTGAGAACTTTTAAGATCTGTTCTCTTAACACCTTTGAAATATGCATACATTATTATTAACTGTAGTCACTGTGCTGTACGTTACCTCCCCAGAACTTACTTATCTTAAAACCGGAAGTTTGGGACTTCCCTGGTGGTCCCGTGGGTAAGACTCCACGCTCCCAAATGCAGGGAGCCCAGGTTCGATTCCTGGTCAGTGAACTAGATCCCACATGCCGCAACTAAGAGTTCACATGCCACAATTAAAAAAAGATCCCGCATGCTGCAACTAAGACCCGACACAGCCAAATAAATAAATAAATAAATATTAAACAAAACTGGAAGTTTGTGCCTTTTGACCCTCTTTACCTATTTGCCCATGCCGTACCTAAACTTTATCTTATAACTGAAAGTTTGTACCCTTTTACCAACCTTTCCCTGTTTCCCCCACCTCCCAGTCCCTGACAACCACTTTTCTATTCTCTGTTTTTATGAGTTTGACTTTTTCCCCCCACATATGAGTGATAATGTGCAGTATTTGTCATTCTCTGTCTGGCTTATTTTACTTAGCATAATGCCCTCCAGTTTTATCCATGTTGTTGCAGGTGACAAAATTTCCTTTTTTAAGGTTGAATAATATTCCTGTGTGTGTGTGTGTGTGTGTGTGTGTGTGTGTTTGTGTTTTAATATAAAGGAAGGCAATATGCCAAAAAATAGATGTTTCCTTTGTGCCTTTTTTTAAAAAAAGCACACCTGATGGCTTGTATATACATAGAGCATTTATGGAAGAATACACAAGAAATTGGCAATAGAAGTTACTTCTGGACAGTTAGGCTCATTGGGGAACATTATTGCATGCCTTTAGGAATGGTTTAATTTTTTTATCTATTCACTAATGTAGACTTTTACATCTGTTATTTCTGATTTCTGCTTTTTTGTTTTGTTTACGTTTTGTTTTTCCTTGAACTTTAAAGCTTATTAAAAGTTAACATTATTCCTCTAAGACAGCTTTAGTACCTCCTGTTTTTTATGTATATACTTTCTAGATGCTTACATATTTTTAAGAGATTGCCAGAATTTGGGCCATTATGTAATGAAGTGAAAACGTTCAGACCCAATACAGTGTGTAGAACAAATCCATCTTTAATCATTTTATTGCATATTATTCTAAATTATTAATGTAAATAAAATAAGTCATTTGAGACCAATTTAAGGATTTTTTTTTGCCTGAGAGCAATAAAAAGTAGTGTCAAGCATTTGTTAAATAAATGCAAGCATCTTTTGGTTTATTTTCAGATACTTGTTTTGAGGCAAAATTTATACACAGTGAATTCCACCTATCTTAAGTACACACTTTGATAAGTTGTGACAAATGCATATACCTGTGTAATATACACCCCTAGCAAGATACAAAATAGTTTCATCACCATCAGAAAGTTCCCTCTTGTTCCTTCCGAGTCGCTCTGCCCCAGCCGCTTTTATTTTATTATAGGTTTGCGGTTCTTGAGCTTCGTATAAATGGAACCATGCCATATTTACTCTTTTGTAACTGATGTGTTGTGTTCATATAATGTTTTTGATATTCATCTACATTATGTGTATCAGTAGTTTGTTCCTTTTTGTTGCAGAGAAGTATCCCATTTAGTTTTAAATCCTCCTTATTTCCATTGTATGAATATGTCACAGTTTATCTACTGTCTTAGAGATGAACATCTGGGTTGTTTCTAATTTAGGGCTATTATGAATAAGGCTGCTATGAACGTTCTTGTGCAGGTCTTTTTTTGTGGATATATGTTTTCATGTTTCTTGGGTAGATAACTAAAACTGAATTGCCAGTTTTCCAGAGTGGTTGTACTGCACATCTTTTTTTTCAGTTTTCATTTTTACCAGAGTTGCACATAGTTATCTTTTAAAGAGTCAAATATTTCTACAAGACTTAGTGCCAGGGACAGCAATCCCCTACCTCGTTATTTCTTCCTCAGAGTTAACCACTTTCAATTCTTTGAGCTGAGTCTTTTGATATTTCCTTCCGTATCTCTAAGCAACTAACTTACACTTCTTGTATTTTGTCGAGGTTTAGGCATTATCCATGGACTGCACGTCATGGAATTGTAGGCTTAACTTTCTTTCACCTCCCCCCCCCCCCCCACACATTTCAACTAGACGTAGCCTTCCTTGTCTCCCTCATACACCCGGTATGTTTACCTTACTATCACTGTGCAAATGCTATTCCTACATAAATTTCGTTTTCTCCTTTACTTTGTTTTCTTATGTATTTACCTCTCTTTCATTCTCAAACTCTTCACATATCGTTTAACTTTCTTCTCAGTAAATTCAAACATATAAGGAAGTTCAGTTCCTGGCTCCACCACTTAACTGGACAAATTACTTAAACCATCTGTATATTAGTTTCCTCATCTATAAATTGGGGAGTAATAGTACATATCTCCAAGGATAATTGTAAGAATTTAGGAAGTACTTACAAGCTCTGAGAATGGGGCTCGGTACATAGTACGATACACGTAATACAGTGATGATGATAACATTTTGATGTAGCCATTTAAAAAAAAGGTCTCTGTTGTGATGTGGAGCAATTTCTAAGACTATTACTAAATGAGAAAAAAAAGCAGGTTGTATAATAAACTACCATTTGATCACCCACTCCGCCATTCTCTCCTCTTGAATCCCCAGAGAAAGACAAAGGCGCTTACCTCACAGGCCATACTTAAGTACTATTAACTATTCCTTATAGCAGTGTTATCTACCCTGTACCAAGTACCGTGTTAGTCGACTCCAGAGATACTGCAGTGAGCAAAGCAGACATGGCATATCCACATCCACATGTTTGGTTGGCCTTAGAAGCTAGCTTTGTATTATTTATTTCTGGGAATATACAGTTTATTCACTCAAGAAACACTGATGCCTATTCAGTGCTCTGGAGGACATAATGGCATTTTATATGAGCAGAGGCATCCAGAAAGTAGCATACCAAATGTCAACAGTTTGTTTTGCCTGAAGTGTTGTATCATGTATTGCCTTTTCCTACTCCATTATTATATGTAACAGAAGTTTGCTACACCAAGTTATTTTGTTTTTCAAAAACAAGAACGGGGCTTCCCTGGTGGCGCAGTGGTTGAGAGTCCGCCTGCCGATGCAGGGGACACGGGTTCGTGTCCCAGTCCGGGAAGATCCCACATGCCGCAGAGCAGCTGGGCCCATGAGCCGTGGCCGCTGAGCCTGCACGTCCGGAGCCTGTGCTCCGCAATGGGAGAGGCCACCAGAGGCCCGCATACCGCAAAAAAAAAAAAAAAAAAAAAAAAAAGAATGTAGTTTACTGTAAACTTAATACCACTTAAAATATGAAAGAAATTGACAGCAGCATGTATCAGAAACAAATGTGTTATTCCTAGTGTATAATAGAGCTTTAGTACCAAAAGAAATCTGACGATGATCTAGCAGTTAGATTCTAGTTCATCAGAAAGTAATAAATCTAAGTTTATGTGGAATAAAATGCAATTAATAACATGTGAAAAGGTTTTGTTTAATTAAATTATCTTTCTCCAAAATACTGACATAAAAGGATTATGTGATACATTGTGAATTAGAAGCATATTGTTCTGTCACACTTTTTTTCCCCAACAGGATTCTTGGGATGGGCAGCATATTCCAGTGCTTTTCTCCATATTTTGTGGTTTATTAGTGGCAGTATCCTATCATCTCAGCCGACAAAGCAGTGATCCATCTGTACTTTTGTAAGTGAGATTACTTGTTATTGAATTAAAGAAATTTAAATAAGTTGGCATTTCTTTCAAATTTAACTTCCAAAATCTGTTTTTCCAATACCTTGTCAAAGTGCTATTGACTTATCTGTATTTGATTTCAAAATATATTAACTTTGGATCATTCTGATTACCATTGGCTGAAAGTATTTGTTAGCTTTTTCTCTCCTAAGATTTAAAACTATATTTTTCATAAAAATATTCTTATTGTATGCTTATTTATGGCATCTTAAACTTTTTAGAATTTGTCATTTGCTTAATGAGTAAATATACTTGGATCACTTCATTTTCTATCATAAACTTTATTTGCCATTTGAAGTACTGGTTTTTAGGTTATAAATATATTTTTAAATTATTTTCTGTCTTTTTTTAATGTAAAGCTCTTTGGTGCAATCCAAGATTTTTCCAAAAACAGAAGAGAAAAATCCGGAAGACCCGTTGTCTGAAGTAAAAGATCCACTGCCTGAAAAACTTAGAAATTCTGTTGTAAGTTTTAGCTTTTTAAAATCACCTAAAAGACTTAAATTTTATATAGTGTTATATAATGAACACTTTTGGAGGTAACACAATTTTAGTAACGGGAAAAATACGTATATAGTTGTACATGGTTGGTGGTTTTTATTTCAAATTTTAACATGTAAGAAATGCTCATTCCTCAAAGTTTGTTTCAATGTAGAACAGTATGCTAAATATTTATTTTTAGATAAGGTGAGATTAAGTGATTTCATTGTTTATAGAATTCTTAATCCTATTGAATTTAAACTAGGATTTGACAGGTGAATAGTAGCATAAATTAGATTTATTTTGTTGTTATTTTTGTTGATAAAAACTGTGTCTTTATAAGTCATCTGCTGGTCTTTTAGTGTGTTTTATTTTTCAAGGGTAAGTGTGTGTGTATGTTTATTTTCCAGGTTGAAGGAGAGAACAATAACCTGTACTAATTTCATATACTCAAGCAGATGTAGTAATTTAAAAAATTTTAATGTTACCTGCATTCTTTCAGTTATTACTTAAAAAATGAATTCTACAGATTCATATCTGCCATATGGAACAAAACATAAAACATTTTTTTCCTAAGTTATTTTACATATTTCCACTTATGAAAGACTGAATTTATATAGGTCTTGAATTAGACTAATATTTACCTTCACTGAACTTGAGCTGTTCATATATTCTTCAGAAAACTTTAGAAAAATACAAAACTGCCTCAAGATATAATTTAAACAGTTTTTTCTGACTTTAGTTTTCATGTTAGCAAAGGACATTTCATGTTAAGTATAATAGGATATTTCTGAATGTATTAGCTTAAAAGCATAAATCTGTGGGTCAGTTGATGACCAAAGATATCAAGAGGTTTCTGGTTTTCACTGCAACCACTAAAAGAACCAAAATTCAGTAAGTAAGGACTTTTCTGGTAGCGCAGTGGTTAAGCATCCACCTGCCAATGCAGGGAACATGGGTTTGAGCCCTGGTCCGGGAAGATCCCACATGCCGCGGAACAACTAAGCCCGTGCGCCACAACTACTGAGCCCGCGCTCTAGAGCCCGCGAGCCCGTGTGCCTAGAGCCCGTGCTCTGCAACAAGAGAAGCCACCGCAATGAGAAGCCCACGCACTCGCAACAAAGGATAGTCCCTGCTCCCCGCAACTAGAGAAAGCCTGCGCGCAGCAATGAAGAGCCAATGCAGACAAAAATAAATAAATAATAATAATAAAAAAAAAACAAGATTCAATAAGTAAAACAGGACATATGCATGCAGTTTCAACATTTCAGAAGGCCAATGAAAATATAACTTTGTTATCCAAAAGGATATACCCTATAAAAGAACTTGAATATCTCATTTCTTTTTCCCGTATGTAAAGCTTACAGACCAGTGGGGGGAAAATCTTCATTCTAAAAGACTTTGTTATGATATGTTTACTGTGTGTGGAGCTAGTTAAGCTTAGCTTAATTTCCTTGGCATTGCAGTATCAAACGAAAACATGAGGAGACAGAGGAAGAAAATAAGACTCACTGTAGTTAATTATTATGTGTAAGAAATAACCTAGAAGTGCTACAGAATAGGATCAATGAAAATTTATTTCTTAAGCTTGGCCACTTGGGAGGAAAGATTTTGTTTAAATTTTTGTGTAATGTTAGATAATTCTGTTTTGTTCCACAGAGCGAGCGTTTACAGTCTGACCTAGTAGTGTGCATTGTAATTGGTGTGCTGTATTTTGCTATTCATGTAAGCACAGTGTTCACAGTATTGCAGGTAAGGAATCATTTTATTCTTTTCACTCGGGGAAAATAACTTTGTTTGGATTCACTTCTGATTTGATTGTAGTGTTGGTCCATAATGCCGAAATATATGACTTTTTGTTTGGTTTTAACAACAAATACTTATTTTCTCATGGTTTCTCATGGGTCGTGACTCTGGGAGTGGCTTAGCCAGATGATCCCAGCTCAGCATGTGTTATGATGCTGCAGTCGTATGTGGCTGCAATCAGCTGAGGCTGTTAGCAGGCCTCACTTCCTTGCTGACTGTTGGCCAGAGAGCTTAGTTCTTCTCCATGTGGTCCTCACCAGGGGCTGCCTGAATATCCTCACAAAATGGCAGCCTGTTTCCCCCAGAGCCAGCGATCCTAGAGAGAGAAAGCCCAAGACCGAAGGCCCAGTCTTTTATGACTGATGTTGGATGTGGCATAGATACCACCACTTCTTCCGTATCCATTGGTCATACAGGGCAACCCTGCTGCACTGTGGGAGGGGAATACAAGCAGGCATAAACACCAGGAACCGTGCTGGACTGACACCATATGCCCTCTGGCTTCCATGATTCACATCCTTCTAAACCCCTCAAAGTCTCATTCCACTACAACTGGAAGTCCAGAACGTCGTCCTCTAAATCAGGCCCGGGTGTGGGCGATGTTTGGTCCTGCAGTACAGTGCTGCGCATCTGCAGGCCACGCGGTTACCCTCCTCAGGTCTCTTCATTCTCTTGTGCAGACCTGTATTTCTACATGGTGTCAACTTGATTATGATGCACCTCCACGTAATTTTCTTCATGTTTTTGGGTCTGGGGTACATTGCATCTGTGGTCTAGTTTTCATCAGATATAGAAAATTTTGGTCATTATTACTGTAAATGTTTTTTCCCTTTTCCTTTTGCTGTCCCTCCACCCACCCCCACTCATGGACTCCAGTTACATGTATATTTGGCCTCTTGAATTTGTCCCACAGTTCACTGATGCTTTGTTCATTTTAAATTCTCCCCCGCCCACCGCATGTTTAATTTTGAATGCTTTCTTTTGCTATTGCTTTGTTGTTAAGCTCACTAATCTTTTCTTCTGTAATATGTAATCTGAAGTTAATCCCATCCAGTGTATTTTTTGTCTCAGAACTAACAAGTTTCATCTTTAGAAGTTGGATTTTAGGTCTTTTTTTTATATCTCTCATGCCTCTATTCACTTTTTTGAACAAATGGAATTCACTTCTAACTCTCTTAATGTTCTTGTCTCATAATTCTAATTTCTGTGTCACTTATGGGTTGGTTTTGATTAATTGATTTTTTTTCCCCATGGGTCATAGTTTCCTGATTCTTTGCATGCATGGTAATTTTTGATTGGATGTCAAGCATTATAAGGTTTGCCTTTTGTGTATTGGATATTTTTGTATTCCTAGAAATATTCTTGAACTTTGTTTTTTGGCACTATTAAGTTACTTGTTAACAGTTTGATCCCCTCAGATCTAACTTTTAAGATTGCTTAATTGAGACTAGGGCTGTTTAGTTTAGGGCTAATATTCCCCCTACTGAGGCAACATGCTTTGGAATACTCTGACCAGTGCCCTGTGAATGTTGAGTTTTTCCAACCTGGCTTGTGAGAACAGGGACTATTCCTAGCCCTGTGTGAGTGCTGGATACTCTTCTCTCTAATCCCTTGGCGAGGTTCCTTCCCTTTGCATATGTAGTTCCCTCCCACACACATGTGCTGATTCCCCTGAATATTCGAGGGAGACTCCGCAGATCTTCTAAGTTCTCTCTCCATGCAGTTTTCTCTTTGGAACACTGTCTGCTCTGGTGAGCTCTAGCTGCTTTGCTGTCTCCAGGCTTTTAGTTCTATCTCCTCAACTCAGGAGGTACCAGGCTTCATGTGGATTCCCCGCCCTTCACTGAAACTTGGAAAGTATCTAAGGGCAGTAAGCTGGGGCAGTCCTGACACTTGCCTCATCTGTTTTCTTTCTCTCAATGTTTACTGATTATTTCCTTATGTCTAGTATATTGCAAACCATTGGTTCATATATTTTATTCTATTTTGGTTCACATGGAATAGAGTAAATCTTTATTATTCCATTTGGCCAGAAGCAATGGTTATATTATTTAATTTTAACATTTTTGCCTGTTTTCTTCTCTTCCAATTTGAACCATTAACTCCTGAGTACCTCACAAGCTGAGTGAGGTCCAGTGGGTCTTCAGGGGTCCGATGGAAACCTCTTTAGTTTCTAAACGTATGACACTTAATTTGAATACTTGAAGTGATGGTACTTGGTTTTGTGAATTTAGTCATACATAAGAACTCTCTTCCAAACCATGTGAAGCCACAAAAAAAGAACTTTTTTCTCATTCTATTTTGCTCTTCACTCAAACTTAACAGTTTTATTTAGCTCATGTCCTTTATCTCTACTAGCTAAAACAATTGAATACATTGCTCTGCAAGTCACATAGAACATTCTTAGGGAAGCAAGCAGTATACCTCAGGCCACACTCTAATTACGTTGACAGTGTGAGACACCAAGGAAAGTAGTTAACACATTTTAAAATATCTGTAATACGTGAACAGTCACTAACTTTTATGGCTGATTTAATCAGAAAATTACATAATATAGAAATGTTAACTGCAGACAAATGTTTAGTTCTTAGATTCTATAGTTGACTAAAATTGAACTGACAAGTCAGAAGTTCTCCTTTGGGTCTCAAAATCACTTTTAATGTCCTCAACTTGATCCTTCTTTTAGCCTGCGCTCAAGTATGTGTTGTATGCTCTTGTCGGCTTCGTGGGTTTTGTAACCCATTACGTACTGCCTCAAGTTACGAAGCAGCTACCGTGGCACTGCTTCTCTCATCCTCTGCTCAAGACGGTGGAGTATAATCAGTATGAAGTTCGAAGTAAGTATTTCATTAACACTTTTCCTTTCAGTACTATGGATTTTTTTCTTTTACTTTGTTGACAGGTGACTGTCAAGTAAGTATCATCAAGTAACACTTCAGCTTGTGTTTCTTAGGTTTGACACTAATGAATCAGACCTTTTGCTTTCATTTCAGTTGAAGTATAAATGTCAGTGCTAAAATGCCAACTTACCACAGAATAAACCTTGCTCTTTCCTCCTCTAAGTTGTTCTTCACAGATGTCTCATTGATTAATCCTTCAGTGTATGTCTATGACTTCTCTTTCCAGTCCCTACCTTTACCCTCAGTCTTCCTTGCAATATGCAGGCATCTCAATCCTCTTTAAGACTTCTATTTGATATATTTTTAACTCAAAGCATAAAGGGAATAGAAAGGTCTTCGTTCCTGTTTCCACCAGTGACACTATGTCCTACCAGAGAGGGTTATAAAGAGTTGATAAAGAGAAAAGAGGTGAAAAACATTTGTAATTGCTATTATTCATTCAGATTTGGGATAAAGTATAAAATGACTACAAAGAGGTAGAAGGCCAATCCATTTGGCAAGCTTTTTACTTGTCACTTTAAACCCAGACTTTTCTGTTAAAAGTAATCAGTCTGGTTCATTGGTTCCATGACCTATAATATACTTCCTCATTTTAGGGATATAATAAAAGTTAATACCTGTGTCATCATTATTATATACCAGTGATTAAACAAGCCAATGTTTTTTCCTCAGACTTTTCTTTAGTTAATGAGTTACTATAGAGAGTCAATTTCTCAACTGTTTGGAGATGAATTAACTTCTTTAGAGAACTCTGAAGCTCTTGAAAGATTTCTACACCAAACTTGACTTTGCAGTATCAAAGCATATTTCCTGGGCCTTTTAGCAGAATTGCTTAAGTCATCGTGGTACTATAATCTTGATCACTATTTTGATCCTGGAGAGATAATTAAATATTAATGTGTAGATTGTAGTAAAATGACATAAAACTATAAAAATCTGTACTGGCCTATTCTTACCATAAGGAAAATAACTCAGAATGATGTATTTTTGATAGTTAATGATTAATTGCTTTCATATATAGATGTTAGCAGGTGTATCTAGTTTGTTTTGAAGAACAGTTTTCATTAAAGTAAATCATTGATCATGTTGTTTTTTATCTTAACAAAACATTTAGTCTAAATTTTTATAAATTTTGAATCAACATAACATTTTTCACTTATTGAGAGTATTAGGCATTAGCAAAGTTGACTGTAGTAGCTATAAAGAAAAATCTGATTCATTAGAGAACTTCCTAGAGGTGGTTGACATTATTTTCAGATAGCTTGAGGACCTTATTTTAAATCTTTCAGCTTATCCTAGACACTTTCCCCAATGACATTAAATATTAAAGTATTGGGAAAACATTACTGGCAGTGAAAATGACACTTATGAAGTGTGTGAATCCAAAACACATACTTTCATATCTGTTCTGAGATGTATATCTTATAAGATGTATGTGTATGTAAGGATTTTAAAAACAGATAATTTAATAGATCATTTATTTCTTTTTGGGGAAAGGGGCAGTCTAATAATCTTCACTAATCTTTTCTCCAAAAGTTATAGGCATAAATAAGAAAAAGTTATGGTTAAAAACTGAGATTTCAAGAATAAAAGTTTAAAATGAAATTCAGTTCATCTAAATTTAACATCTAAGTTGGAAAGTTGGATGTGTCTCAGAATTCATAAAATTGACTATTGATTGACATACTGGATTACTTACATTATTTATAGTACAGCTGAATTTGAGTGGTAAGATTTTCCTTTCTTATCACATTACCAGACTATTTTATGCATTAGATGACATGGTTTTCTTGACTTAATATTGCCTTGTTAGACGCAGCTACTGTGATGTGGTTTGAGAAACTTCATGTGTGGCTTCTTTTTGTGGAGAAGAATATCATCTATCCATTGATTGTTCTCAATGAACTTAGTAGCAGTGCAGAGACAATTGCTAGTCCAAAAAAACTGGATACAGAGTAAGTACAGTACTCCTCTTATCTAAGTTTGACTCTTGGGGTCTGTCATAGCAATGTCTTAAGTTACTGATCTAGTAACAAGTAATCATTGAGTGTCTCTTTGGTGCAAAGTACTGTGTGAAAAATTCAAGTGAAATTTTGTCTTTGACTTCCCTTTTCTGAACATCTGTTTCTGCTCTTGGCATATTACTACTCCAGACATCTCATTGTAAACTAACATTTTATGAGATGACATTTATTAAATAAGGTTAATTGTAATATTAGATGGTAAGTTTTGGAGATGATTATTTTTGTGTACTGTGTGAATCAGACCATTTAGGTGTTCACTTGCCTATACAATCATCCTGTAGGCCTACCCACTACACTAGGTACATGTTGTTGGGTAAGCATTAATATGTTTTTTATGTGCTAAACGCTGTTAATGTTTAAGCAGTAGAAGTACTGAGAAACTGGAGAACCGAATGTCAGAATTGCAATAGTGTTACTTATTTTTTAAACATGATTATTTATATAAAGGATAAGAATTATGAAACATATGCTTAAAAAGGAATATTTAGAAGTTTAAATTTGATACATATATTCTAAGTTTAGTAAATGAAACGGTGATTTTTCTGAAGTTTGTAGATTAACATTTTCAGTCATCAGTTGATGAATGTGCTTTCTTTATACTGTAGATTAGGTGCTTTAATGATAACCATTGCTGGTCTGAAGCTGCTACGGTCCTCTTTCAGCAGCCCTACATATCAGTATGTCACAGTCATCTTTACTGTGCTCTTTTTCAAAATTGACTATGAAGCTTTTTCAGAGACCATGCTGTTGGATCTCTTCTTCATGTCCATACTCTTCAACAAGGTAATTTATCACTGAAGGAAACATCCTTATCTGTAAAAAGTGTCTCCCTAAGTAATATGCCATTTAGTGAGGATTACGCTTGCTTTTCATTTGCTTCATTATCTTTTAAGTAGTATCTTTCTTCAGTCAACGAGTTATTTAGGATTAGAATCCCTAAACAATGCCAGTCACTGTCATCCATAGAAGATATATTTCTTGCTGTGGCTAGGAAGGTAAGATTAAATTATATGTTAGAGGAACTCTAATAAGTATATAAATATATGGGTTCTTCCAAAAGGGGGTGTGGTTTTGAATAATTTTAGAAACAAACATGGTAATAATTGAACCGAACTGTAGGCTGCTTCATAGATGGAGGGAGGAAATAACCTGATACTGAATGAAGATGGTGGAGACTGAGGGCAGTGAGGCCATGTGGGAGCAGTGAGATGCTAGTTTATTTGCAGAATATACTGAAGTTTACAGAATGCTCCTAAAATTTGTTATCACTCATGTGATAGTTGCCTGTAGTCCTTTTACAAACGAGATGGTAAAGCCTGCATCTTCTGCCTCCAAGAATCTTCTTGCTGAGCCACACTGCCTTTCTAAGTGAAATAGGTTGTGTAGTCAGATTATTTGAAATTAAATAGTTTAGATTTCATGTTAACACTGACCACATACAAAGGACTTTGACATATATTATCCCATTTGATAGGTGACAGAGAGCTGAAGCATATGAGCAGCTACAAAACACAATGAAATCCCAGTTTTAGGAAAGTTAGCCTGGTCAGCCACATTTGGGATGAATTGGGGAAGAGAGAACCTAAAGGTATGGAGAACAGCTTAAGAGATTGTGACAGTAATTTAGATGTGATAGAGGTCTGGCCTAGGATGGGGACAGTAAAAATGAAAACCGTTAATCTGAACAAGCTTTTAGAAATAGTTTCTAAATATTGTACTAAATGTTATGCTAAATAGCTTCTCAATATCACAATATTATATTTGTTCAATCACTAATTTGTATGCATTTTTATCATTTATTTCCTCTTCTAGTGAGCATGATTAATCAAAGGAGGGAGCCAGAAAGTTAATCAGAGAATTGTCTGTATAAAAAAAGCATGCGATTTCTCACAAATTTAATATTTAGATTGGAAATTGTATTGAATCTTATACCGGTTGGAAAAAAGTGAAAGTTGCAGTAAAATATAAACTAAACAGTCCTTGAAATAGTCACTACACTTAACTCGCATTAGTTTGGATTTTCTTAATACTTTCATTTGTTAAGCAAATTGTTTTTGAGAGTGTACCACGTTCCAGAACTATTCTAGATGCTTAGGCTACGTTAGTTAACAAAACAAAGCTCTGCCCGCAAGGAGTTTGCATTTTATATGGTTACTTCATAGAACTTAACAGTGATAATAAGCAAGTAATATTCAAGGGATTTCTTTAGATATATTTATTTTAAGATATCATTGTAAGGTGTACCACCACCTTAATAATATTTCAAGAAAAAATTGCTCTGAATGTATACAAAAATATTTTCACCCACTAACCACTTAAACATGTAATTACATATCATTTTTCTTTAATATTACGGTCAAAATTTGAGTACAGTCTGTTTACCATTTAGAAACAGAAGAGTGTTCTGAGTCACTGTTTTTAAGCAGTTGCAATGGCATCTGACAGTATACATGATGCTTTTACTTCCTGTCATCCTGATCCCATTAGTACCACGGGTTGCCAGCGTAATTTTGAGTCATGGCAAAGAGTGCAGGGATTCATCTGCATTTTCTGATTGGTTAAAGTTGTGATTTCTTTTTTAAATTGGAAATTAAACAAGTTCATTTGTAAATCAGCTAAAAAATTTAAATGTGAGGTGTTTGGTGCCTGAATCATGGCACTGAATTAGTCAGAACCTCTTGCTTTTAAGATTCTGTGATCTGTTCTGAGAATGGGGCCTTGCATTGCCTAGCATGCAGAGGCAATCTTGGGCACAATAGTTCTGTTTCAGTGTTGAAGAAATGTTGAACAACAAAGCAGATCCTAATTGAAATAAGATTAAAATGTATATTATGCTTCCATTGGCAATAACAATTCTGATTATGAACAGATGCCTAATACACACTAGTAAATTCTTAGGAAACAGACAGTGACAACTGAATTACAACTTTATCCCCTTCCTGGCTGCTTTCAGATTCCTTTTGATATTGCATTTAAAACTTACTCATTTTCCAAAGCACTAAAATTTGAGGGAAATGCCAGAATAAAAAATATATATTTATTGCTTAAGCTTTACAGACATCTAGATTTCTTTTTTTTTTTGGTTTTGCTTGTTAGTAGTAATAGAACCAGTAGACAGCATAGAATTTTTAAACTGATAAAACACAAATCCGTAAGTCAGTTAACTGTCTTTACTTAAAAACACATTCAGTGTTTTGGCAGTGGTATTTCTTTTCCTTTGATGCAAATGGTAAATAATTTCCATGCTATTTCCCTATTAGGAAGAAAATCATTTTAGAAGTTTTTCATTTTCTAATTTAAAAATCTGATGGTAAGCTTTTTACTGATTGTTTTTGTTTTCCTCCTACAGCTTTGGGAACTCCTTTATAAGTTGCAGTTTGTATACACTTACATTGCTCCATGGCAGATTACATGGGGTTCTGCTTTCCATGCTTTCGCTCAGCCCTTTGCAGTGCCCCGTATCCTTCTAATAAAAGTTTATAAGAAAGGGCAGTCATATCCTTGATGAGAATGTTGGTTTGTAGGCATAACCTTTCACAGGCATAGAATATAGGTTACTATATGATAAATTATCAAAAATTCACACTTTTGAGCCCACACCTATACCAATTTTGATTGTTTAATTTGTATTAACTTCTGTGGCCCACAGATCATCTGAACATGAGAAAAGTATTAAGGTTTTATAATTAAGTAATGCTGATTAAAAATTTCATGTTTATATATGTGAGTATTAAAGTCCAGGAATTTTCAATATATACAAAATGTGTTTAGAAATATTTATAAATGAATGAGCATTCAAAACATTTTCCATATTGATATGATTATAATTAAACTTACAGTCAAAATTTTCTGTTGTCATCCTTTCTTAAAGGTACTTTCTAAGTAAACATAAAGGTTAGTGACCTTGTAGATGTTGATATGCAGACTTTTGTATCTTTAAATTTTAGTTTTTATCTTCTGGAAAATTAAAACCATCTCTACCCAAGAGTGATACATGGAATTTTACCAGACACATGTTAGCAAATATTTATTTGGCTCCCTTCAGAGCATCATGCCAGGCTGTACTTTCCTGTCTGTGTCTTTCTGCTTCTACCCCTTATACTGTCCAGTGACACCTTCTTCTGTATTCCTCTGATGAACCTCATTTTTCTAATTGCTGTAATTGCAATGTGTTTGTGAGGTGTGTGTGTGTGTGTGTGTGTGCCGTGCGCACAGGTGCGTGAACGCGCGTGCACAGTCAGATGAATGTTAAGGTCCTTAACCAGTTTTCCCATAGATTCAGCCATGTTGTTTGTTCAGGCTGCCGTATCAGCCTTCTTTTCTACTCCACTGAACCCCTTTCTGGGAAGTGCAATATTCATCACTTCATATGTTCGACCTGTGAAATTCTGGGAGAGAGACTATAAGTGAGTAAAGAACAACACTTGAAAACCAGTTTTTATCTTTTTTACTAGGAAAAACTATTGACAGCATTGTTATAAATTATTCATGGTTAACATTTTTTCTATTGAAATATTTAAAATTTTATAAATATTCTTAAAGTTTCAAAATTATATAAAATTGGAAGAGTCAGAGGATACTCTATTTTCTCCACCTTTTTTTCTATTTATAAGATTTTTAAAACATAGTCCTAGTTAAATATATTCATTTTTCTGTCTTTTTTCTTTTAATGTTATTTCTTAGAATTGTCCCACATTAAT
This sequence comes from Lipotes vexillifer, assembly GCF_000442215.2. Lineage (NCBI taxonomy): Eukaryota > Metazoa > Chordata > Mammalia > Artiodactyla > Lipotidae > Lipotes > Lipotes vexillifer. The sequence goes on from NW_006797362.1 coordinate 640,546, forward strand.
AATACTTTGAAACTTTATGCTATACACTGTTACATCATTATAACAGTCATAATTAGTTATCTCATAGTTTTCTAAGAAGTAGCTATTTTTAGAGCTAAACTTTTTATAGGTTATTTGTAGTTTTTCATGAGGATAGGTTTTTAAATAACCATCTTTGTACATAAAGTATTTTCTTCATTTAAGCTTAATTCCTTAGGTTAGCTGTTTAATATGATGCCTAGTAACTATCCTTGTATGTAATCTCCAAATTTTTTTTTCTTTTTTTTTTAATTTAAGAAAATTTCTAAAGGGGAATTACTGAATCATGGAGCTTAAACATTTTAAAGGCTTATAAATGTATTAACATGTTGATTCAGAAAGAGCTTGTACTAATTTATAATTCTACTGGCCAGCTCCACAACTGCCTTTCTCTACACTTTCACACATAGGTACATATAATAGGTGAAAATGGTAATCTTTTTAACAATGAACTGGGTTATGGATGTGAAACTTTTGCTCTGGTCTTTTACCTAAAATCACACATAGTATTTCTCTTTTTGGTGAATTTCAGTGTTATTTATACCCTTTTTTTCTTCTGGACCAACTTAAATTTAGTCCAGAATAACATCTTTTTTTTTTGTTTTTTTTGTTTTTTTTTGCGGTACGCGGGCCTCTCACTGTTGTGGCCTCTCCCGTTGCGGAGCACAGGCTCCGGACGTGCAGGCTCAGTGGCCATGGCTCACGGGCCCAGCCTCTCTGCGGCATGTAGGATCTTCCCGGACCGGGGCACGAACCCGTGTCCCTTGCATGGGCAGGCAGACTCTCAACCACTGTGCCGCCAGGGAAGCCCCAGAATAACATCTTTGTCAGCAGTTCTTAAACTTTTTGATCTCAGAACCCCTTTACATACAATCTTAAAAATTATTGATGTCTCCAAAGAGTTTTTGTTGATAGGGGTTTTATCTACTACATAGTTATTTACTATAATAAATATTGTACAATATTTATTGTATTATAAGTCAAAACTCATAAATGAATTAATATAAAAATAACAATAAACCTATTACATGTTCATATAAATAACATTTTTCTAATGAAGAATAACTATTTACCATTCCACCAAAAAAATCTGAAGAATGTCATTGTTTTTATAGTTTTGTAAATCTCTTTCATGTCTGACTTAATAAAAGACAGCTGAATTCTCTTATCTGCTTCTGCATTCAGTCTCTTGTAGCATTGTGTTGTTCTGGTTGAAGTATATAAACTAAATCTGGCCTCACACAGACATACAGTTTGAAAAGAAAGAAGTATTTTAATAGCCTTTTTAGACAATTGTGGGTATTCTTGGATCATTTGACAAGTGGTAGTTTCTTAAAGATTAGTGGCAATGTGGAATCTAAAGCCATATCAGTGAATTTTTGGAACTGTATTACATCAAAATTCACTGATATGTCTTATAGTTTGTGCATAAGTGCATACACTTATACTCAATGTATAAGTGCATACACTTATATTGATACATCTTTATAGTTTGGAAAATACTGGCTCAGTGAGTAATGTAGATCTTGCAAATTTTGACCCATTTCACGGTACAATATTAAAAAATATATGTATTCATATCACCACCAATCTCAAAATAGTGTTGAAGTATTGGGAAGCTATCAAGCACATGGTGGTAGATGCAAGTTTTCTGAAATTCTAATTTTTGCTTGAAAACTTGAATTTTTATTATTGGCAACAGGTATCTTTATCAGTTATTTTTCTTGAAATGTCAGACTTACTTTCTTCACTTGAGAAATGTCTGTCAAATACTCAAGTCTGAATAGTCATAGTTTATTCAAGTGAAAATGGTGTTCCGTGGGAAAAAAAGCAGCTACTGCTACTTACAATTCAAGCAGTTGCACAAATGCTTTCCCTCCAGACAGTCGTCCTACTTCAGAATGCAGCAGAAGTGCTTTATGTGTATTTTGCCACACACAATATTAAAAAGACCTGTACTGAGGGGCTGCAATTTAACAAAATTATTATTTTTATTGTTTCGTTAAGGACATTTTTAAGGGAAACTTGAATTTTTATTTATTGTTTTTTCTTGTGCATGGGTAGCAGTGAAAAATAGTACAGTTTGGTGCCACTGCCTTGATTGATGTTAAAGCACTGGCAGTCTTACCCACCGTTGCTTTTGCACCATCAATGCAGTTGTCAACACAGTGAAAAAAAATGAATAACAGTTCAGTACTATTATGAAAATAGTTTTGATTTGGAAAACTCCCTGAAAGATCTGAAGTGTCCTGCTTCAGGTTCTGTGGACCACATTTTGGGAACCACTGTTCTAAAGAACACTGTACCTCTGGACATTAATAACCTTCCCCTTATAAGGAATGTTTCATGCACTGTATATTTTTAGGAACTGTATACAGTATACATTTTTTCATCCTGATCAAAAATTTTTTTACATTAAACTCAGTGTCTTTCTATACACTGTTCAGTGAAACATCAGTTAAGAAAAAACTTGTCTTTATGTATAATGGAGGTGGAAGAGTAAAAAATAAATCCTTACCCCTAAAATTGTTGTATCAAAGAGCTTTATTAATATGTTATGCATAGATTTTTCTTATTTTTATAAAGCGATAATATTTATTTCTTATTTATTGTATAGTTTTCTCCCTTTTAATTGTTAGACTTTTTTAATATAAAAAAGCTTACTAAAGATGTTTCATTTTGCCTTTTTTAGCACAAAACGAGTGGATCATTCAAATACCAGATTGGCTTCCCAGCTTGATAGAAATCCAGGTAATAGCCCTATTTGTGAATAAAGAAGCAAGTCTAAGGAATTCATTATATACATATTTCACTCCCGACTTATTGGGAATCCTCTATGGAATCCAAAGGGCATTTCTGAAAAACTAAATATCCTTCACTTTATTTTGTTTTACTTTAGCAAAGTATACGTGAGTTAGAATATCTAAAATTTATATACCCATCTTTTATAAAATGCATTTTAAGAATGCTGATAAGAATAAGAAATTCCACTGAAAGATTGTTCTTACATAGGTTAAAAAAGTAGAGCACAGTAAAAGTAAAACTGATGAGGTGTATTGAAGAGTATTCAGTCTGAACTTATTATTATGTTTGCTTCCCTGCTTCGCCAAATGGTTAGATAAGTGTTAATTTCATTAAGTTTATTACATACAGAGCTGTCATCTAGAGGACCCAAATAGCCACTCAAGATAAGGCTTCGTGTTACCATTATCTAAAGTTTGGTTCTTAGTTTTGTCCTTTGGGAAACATCTTTTTGTCGGCCTACCTATTAGTAATCTGGCACAGAGAGGGTGAATCTCACTGCCCCACCCATAAAAGATTAATGTATCAACCAGAATATCAGTGTATTAATTTACTAAAGAAATATGACTCCCAATACACTGGAAGATTTGTATTCATTTAACTCGCAGATTACTTCAAATGCTCTGCCTGAGAAACTAAATTATAGTAATCAGATTGACTTATAATTATAAATTTGATTAAGGAGGACTAGTTATTTGATATTAATGACTGTCATTATCATGTTCTGGTAGATATAACAGCCATCTCAGCTCTGGCATGTCCTTGTAGGGGGCTTGGAATTATGATGCTGATGATGCATATCACAAAGACCATGTCCTGAATTAATATGCACACTTCCGTAATGGGCAGACAGCATTAGATAACAACTATTTTATTGAAGCTTGAGCCTAGGGTTTCCCTTTTATTTTATTATTTAGTTAGGCTGAGTTTAAAGTAATTATTAAGTTTAGTATGTTTTGCCATTCTTCAGTTCTGTGCTTTGGGCACCCATTTACAGATTATTGCTTTGGCTGGGTTACTTCTAAAGATGGTTTTCTAATTTATTGGGTGATGTTTTATCCTAATTTTTTTTCTTAAAGGATGACTAAAATTTGTAGGTGGTTCTTAACTGCTGTTTCTGTGTATACAGTTTATTTCTGTTTAGCTAATATTAGGCATCTCAGTATACAGAGTTTTTTTGACCAACTTCTCTTTGTTTTGGACTATCTCATTTGTTCAAATCTTGTATTACTTAACCCACTTCCTTTACCAGTATGTCTTTTTGTTCTAGTTTTGAATTTCTTTTATGTTTTTCATTTCCTTTGCATGGTTTTAATTATAAGGCATAATTAGTTGAACAGTGATAGAAAATTTTGATCATGACTGTTAAAGAGGTGGAAAAGACCTTAGATTTCACCTAATCCAGTTCCCACATTTTATGGTTGGGGACCAGAGACTCAGAGAGGTTACGTTACATCTAACTCTAATTTGAAATTTTTTTCCCCATTATCCTATATTTCATTTTTATATAGAAATCCTAAGGGTATCTGTATTATAAGGGTACAGGGTACCCTTCTAAGGGTATATTATCTTCCTTGTCAAAGAACTATAGATACAATCCTAACTGGAAATTAGTTTTAATACTTTTAACAATCTTGTTTGTTGTTATAAAGGGTACTTAAGGTAAAGTTAACATTTTTTTAATCCCTTCTTATAGGATCAGATGACAACAATCTGAATTCCATCTTTTATGAACATTTAACCAGATCCCTACAACACAGTCTTTGTGGTGATTTGCACCTAGGACGGTGGGGAAACTACAGTACAGGGGACTGTTTCATTCTTGCCTCTGACTACCTCAATGCGTTAGTACACCTTATAGAGATAGGCAATGGGCTGGTTACCTTCCAACTGCGGGGACTTGAATTCAGAGGTAAGACATTCACCTTTCATTTCTATAACGTACTCCTGTGACATCTAAGTTTTATGTGTCTACATCTCAAATCAAAAGTTATAAAAGTAGGTCTTTAGTATTTGGAATTCTGGAATGAGAAAAGCTGCTAAAGAGTAGTTATTAGTTCTTTTCCAAATTTTCCAAATTTCACATTCAGAGAAGAATCATTTTTGCAGTATGCTCTGTATGTAAAGGTAGTATCAATAGTGTATAATAGACTTGTTTTTTTCCTGGTAATAGTGAATTTCTGTTGTTCTGTGCTTGCCCTCTTGCTAGTCTTTTTTTTTTTTTTTTTTTTTTTTTTTTTTTTTTTTTG